>NC_056744.1:502074029-502406529 GCF_019279795.1 Protopterus annectens
CTCTGTGTTTCCTTTTCTACTATGCAAAGTCTTCACAAATTTTCTAAATGACCCTTATATCAAAGCTTTTAGGAGATGTGTCTTACAGGTGAGTACTGGGCTAGCTGCCTTTGTGGGCCATTATTAAGACTAGCCAATTTCCTTCAAAAGGTGAGAATCAAACCCTGTATCTTATGTCTGTGAGGTAAATACTTTAACCATTATGTAAACCTTCCCAACCCTTTATTCTAGATGTAATCATCACTTGAATAATAGTCAGCCTACTCTTTAATGAGGTAAGTGACAGTACAAATGTATACATGAATACAGCAGCCACCCTATGTTCCTGTCAGGTTCTCTTGAAAGACATTATTCCAAAGTCCCAAGATAAAAAAAAAAGCAGCACTCACTCTGAAAATGACCAGTCACTCCACCTACCACCTTCTTTAAGACACATGCATAGGTGCACATCAGTAAAGTCTCTATGGAACAAAGGAAAGGTTTAAAGCTTTATTACTGTCTGTCAAAAAATTTACATGAATGCTGCTGCAAGAGTTTTTTCTGCCATTTTGAATAGCTCTGATCTTGCTAACACTCATAATGGTAATGGCCACTGTAAGTAGTAACCAGCACTCGGAACAGGCTGGGCACTGAGAGCATTATGTTCACTCTGTCACCCCCCCTTCCTGTGTTTCTTATCCCCCCTCAGTTAGAGATATTTTTGATTCATAAAGACACTTCCAAGCACTACACATTACCATAGGGTACAATCCTTGCCTTCATCTATCCCTCTCATGCCTTATCTTATGAGACAATGCCCAGTCTCTCAACAGACCTTCTTTCTTCCACCTTTCAGTATCATAGAACATTTATTGTACAAGATGGCAAACATATTCACTACACCCACATCTATATCAAAACAAATTGCCAAAGATGTGAGTCCTACCCTTTCTCCTTATAGTTCACCCCCTAGTTGTGCATCTGTGAATTATTTAAATAAAAGAAACACTGGAGAAATAAAATTAGTAATGAGAATGCATCCTCCTTCCATTTTTAATAGTTTAAAAAATGCTTTTACCTGGTTGCTAGCAAAATAAAATATATCAAGTCAAGGACTGTGTGACTGTATCGCCCTGCTGTTATCCTCAAGCAGTGAATGTTAAAAAGGCCTACAAGTTCCGTAACAAAAGGGGTGAGCAATTTTTTATTGTTTTTCTAACTTCTAATATAATGAAAAACACATCTAGATATAACAAGTTAAGATTAAGATGGGAGACTACTGTCACCCATTTGAAAGTAGACTGGAAAAGTGAGCAGACCCAGGCTTGAGATGCCAGATTATCTTACAACTTTTTCATTCCATTAATGTGGCACTCCTGTCTTTTATTTAGGAACATGGGTAGTTACCAGACATGCAATAGTGGAGACAATTAATTATTATGGCACTAATTCCCAGACACCCCACAGAGCTGTCTGGTTAAGTGATTTGCTGAAGGCCACACACTAGGCAAATGAAGGCCCGGGGAATCAAAACGTGTAATACAGGATGTAGCTTGTTAACAGTTCACAGCTTTACTCCTCTTCACCAACTACCAAATGATCTGGTTAATTGCTTCTTTGTTTATGTATATATATATATGTATGTATGTATGCATGCATGCATGTATGTATGTATGCATATATGTATGTATGTATGTATGCATGTATGTATGTATGTATGTATGCATATATGTATGTATGTATGCATGCATGTATGTATTTATGCATGTATGTATGTATGCATGTATGTATGTATGCGTGTATGCATGTATGTATGTATGCATATATGTATGTATGTATGTATGTATATATGGGAACACTTCACATAATCGAATTATTAAAATCTCGATTTGCATATGGTCGAGACCATATGATCGAGATTTTAATAAATCGAATGTGTGTAGTGTTCCGAAATAACACTTTACTTACCTGAATACATTACGTGCACACAGAGGCAAGTATTGTTGCATGCCTTGTGTGTACGTAATGTATTTTTTGTTTCGTGGTGTTGGCAGGAAGTAAAGAAATCTCCGCTTTGCTTCAAGATACAGCGCAAGACGGGAGATTTCCCATCTCCCCACTGTAGCGCGATCTTGGAGTTGGTATATTTAAGTAGGGGGGGTGTGGGGGGCACAGCCCCCCACATGGGGGGGTGCAGGGGGGCGAAGCCCCCCTGCAAAAGCGAAGCTCGTGTTTTTTTTTTGTTTTAATGGTTTCCCTTTAGAAGTTCGAGTTTCCGAAACTCGAGCTTTTGGTTTCGGTTATTTGTAGTTCGAGATTTCGGAAATTCGATCTTCTGAAGTGAATCCGTATGTATGTATGTAAGTATGTATGTATGTATGTATGTAAGTATGAATGCATTTTAAACAACTCCAGCCATTGCACCTCCCCAGTAAGCTCTTTATTTACCCAGATTTTCTCTGTCTGGAGCAACGACCAAAGAGATCATGCCTAGTCATGTGACATCCCTACTGCCCATGCTGTACCTCACTAGAACAAGTGGTAATCATCATGTTTACCCCCTTCAGAAGTAAGAATCAGTAGCAAGTAATGCCTTCATTTGGCAGAGATGGCCCTCTTCCCATGAACCCGTCCAACTGTGACAACTGGTTACACTAAGGTGTCTGTCTGTGCTTGCCTCTACAATTTTCTGTGAATACTTACCCTGGCTTACCTGTAGCACATCACCTACCCAATAGCAGCAGTATATTGTACCGTAACCCAGATCATACAAGTACATACCCTCGCTCCCCCAGATAAGAATGATCCACAAACAACCCCTGCGTGCCAGTCCCCTATCACCTATCTCCTTCCAGCACTCAAGCCATTAGTGAAACAATGATTTTCTAGGTCAAATTTTGGGCTTTATCTGTGTACACCACAGAGCTGAGATTGTGTTCTTGGTACTCCTATCTGGCTTAGCCCAGTTTATGTTTCATTTTGTAAGTATGATGTATGACGTTTGAAGCTGTCAAAGTGAATCCCATCACCCAGCTTTCATTTTCTGCCTAAATTTCCAGATGATTTTTATTTCTATTGCTGATTTTCTGACATACTGTCTCACTATTGCTAATGATGTATATATAACCTTTGAACATTCCAAATCTCATTTATTCACCTTTTCCCAAATCTTACAACTTTTGTATAAAATCGTGAGACTTCCCTTTGACCTCTTGTCACCTTCCTATGTCTCCATTTGAAATGGAACCACCTTCTAGCTTTTGGTCCCTTCTTATCATGGTAGTACTTGGGATGACTACTTACAGATGTGTCTTTCACTCTTTTTTCTTCCTCCAAATCTCTGCTCTAACTTGTTGCCACCTGCTCATCCTCGAAAGAAATGACAATGTTACCATTTTACTGATAGATCAGACTGGCTTCCATTAATGTCTGCTCTTTCCCTTTAGTGTTAATATGTTTATCACTGTACAGCCCACATTATTTGCTACTATCAGCCTTCATATCCTGGCTGTTTAAGTTATGTCACCCTCAGACTGTTCTATTTTCATTTGAACTCTGTTGCTACTTGGGACGTGAGGCCAAGCAGATACATCTCACAAGAAGTAAATTTTTTTATTTTTTAATAGAACAGATGCATCTCTTAAGAGTCTTATTTTCAGCCACACGAGAACACTGTATTCCACCCTCCACGACAGTCTTTGCAGTGCATATGTAGCATTGTACAGCTTGTGTCTGAGTCGTGTCCCTCTTCTCACAGATTTCGTAACTTTATTATTTCTTCCTATATCTACAGCCAGGCACTTTGATGGTTTCTGTGACTGTACTCTTTTCTTTCAAAAAAGAACACCCTTAATTCTCCACCAGTCATGGTTCAGATGTCCCAATAAGTCTGAGATCCCTGGATTCCAGGCTCACGATATATTTAAACTAACTACTTCATATTTTATTTATGTATTTGCAGTTTACCAGGAAAGTCCATGTAGACCCAGGGAGAAAAGCTCCATGGTAAAATAGAAAGCATGATAATATAGATTGGTAATGTACAATTATCATACAAGTTTGATTACAAATTTGAAACATACACTAAAAATCAGGCAAATGTTCTGCCTCTTTAACATAATCTCCACTACCTTAGATTTTTCTTTGAACATTTTCTAGCTGTTTTTCTCTCTTGAGAATTACTTTAATGTATTTATTGTTATTTGTTACCTTAGGTAGGACTCCAAATATTTTCCTTATTTTCCCCTCAAAATCTGCAGCATTAAAGGTTTTCTCCAAGTCTCTTTTTTGTCCAACATTGCTTGCCATAGTTTCATTTGAAAGTGGTCCTTTGATCATTTTAGTGTTATTCAATGTGGTAGGCTGGACGAGTTTCAAAACCTAGCTGTCATCCTGCTTGAACCAATCAATGCCCAGAATAGCAGGGACAACCACTAGGTCTCTCAGTGGATAGCTTTAAAATCTGACAGCTGTTTTCAGCGGTGTATACCCATAATAGTTTGCAGTGTATTGGGGTAACTTAGTTGCTCTGGTGGCATACAGGAATAAAGACCTGACTACATCCCAGATAAACCAGGTTTGATTACCAGCTTGGGAGCCTGCCAGATTGACAGGGAAGACAAGCATGACTTTCCTGGAGGGTGAGATTATGCTGGGTTAGTCATATTAGATGTAGTGGAGGGGGCAGGTCTCAGAAGGGCATTAGAAGTTGAGCTGAGGGAAGGGTGGTGGGAACTGGGAAGGCATGACAACTTTAAGGCTGGGGCAGGGCATGTACTTGTGTAGCCCTCCCATTGCCCCTGTCCATGCAAGAGGTATCAATAAAAGAGGTGGGGTATTAGGCAGTGAGGAAAACAAAAACTCACTGGCTGCAATAAAATGGCTGTATTTAGTCTGTCCACTCCACAGTGTACTTGCAGGTGCATCCCCCAGTGTCCAGTCATAGATTAAGCCAAGGTGCTGCATGTACAGAAATGTCCACTCAGAAGGGAGGCCTTTGTGGCGTAGGTCACACCACAGAGCTTGCAAAATTTATGGGGAACTGTGGAGATGCAACACTAGGTACAAGCATAGAAGCTCAAAGTCAGCAGCGGTGGGGTGAAAAAAAGGACTAAAACATATTAAGAACTTACATACAGAAAAAAAAAAATAATGTCATGAATGTGCATTTGTTTTCTAGAAGGCACTCAAAGTAAATGTCCCAGTTAGGTAGTAACACCTTGCTTCCTATCCTCTGCACATTACAAATCATAGCACTGGCCTTTAAAAATCATAGAAAATGGTCAGAATGAAGGCCACTTTCTTACTTATGATAATAGAAGGTCTTTATATACTAAATCCTATAAGGTTAGTTGTAGAGAATCTTTGTATAGGATTATTTATGTATTTAATAAAGTATGTAGTACCCACAAACAGGTCTGACTTTATGAGGAACTTCTTCGTACCAGGAGGAACAGGGCTAAATATAAGGGTGAAGATCATAGCATTATGCTTAAATCATAGCATTTGAGACGTGTGAGGAACACATTACCAGTGTCTGAGTCATTACAGGCATCAGAGGGTTTATATCACATCAATTTGAATCTTGTTTGTTGAGGAAAAATCCTCAATATCACCCCCTATGCTAGGAGAGCTGCCTGTCAGCCATTTCATCCTGATCCCCTAGTCAGTACTATCAGCAACAGAACTTTGCTTCCAAACACTGTTCACCAGTGGTGCAATGGACACCCTGTGTCTGCTCCAGGTGGCTGGCTCACTTTTTGCAATATGTTTTTTTAAAGGTTAAAAAGTATGGAGGACCAGAGAATCCAAACCATTCTAATCCCACCTAACCTATCCTCAGCATTAATGGTCTTCCATTAGCTGATCAAGGAAGTCTTGTGTCTTTTTGGATCCACTTCTACATGACTCATGTAAAACTTTCCACCTAACCTAGGGAACAACTCCACCTGTCAGTGTTTTCATAAAGTTTTCATCATCATGCTTATGGTTATAATGCCAAAAACGGCCAGCATGCCATTTCACACACATCTCCACAATAAGATACTATATCCTTCAAAAATCGATGTAAGAATTCAGTTAATTGTATTATGACAGAATGCAAACAACTATCTGCTAAATTGCTCACTTACCTGGGGAAACCAATCGCGTTGCTTTGCACAAGGCCAATTACATTATAGTATGACACTAGCTACCATTATTAATCATTTTTTTTCTTCCTAGATTTGCCTTCATAGAGCAACAAGAGATAATGTACACCTAAACTTCTTAACCACACCTTTAAAGTGCCCTCATGATGCGCCCCTATAATTTCCACTTAAAGACCCCCTACCACCTGTAGCAATAGATGGAATTTGATATTTCAAGCAGCCTTTCAGCATTGCATGGTAACTGCATAGTAAGCTAATCTCTCATTGTGCAACTTAAGCCAGTCTCCCTAGCCATGACCTATAGGGTACATATCAACACACCATATATAAAATCATCAGTTCTTCTCCTTTTGTGAATACCTGCAGCACTTCAATATACCTGAACCCCACTCTAAATCACACTCATGAATCATTGTATCACTGTAGAATTTATCTTTACGATGACCTTATCCAGCTCTTAATCTGCTTCTGTTTGCTGACCATAGAAGCTCTACCCCCATCATACACTGCCAGGCATACATCACTTTCCTGTTCTGAAAAAATATAACCTGTAATTAAAGAAAATGTAATTTATGATAAAGAAGAAACAGCTATATCATCTTCTATTGCAAAAGTGTCACAGGTATATCAGAAGGCAAATTGTGTACTGTCATCATGCTAAGTTAATAATTAAAAAGTTCTTGATTTTAAATGTGCCTGTTGTCATGTGCATAACATGCTACAAATAATACATTACTATCACACTATGTTATCATTTACAGAACATGTATAACTAAGGAAGCAAAGTTACTCAAACCTAGCTCTCATTTCTGAGATAAATATTCTGCTATGTCTCATTATCTTCTGGGGAACTTTTCTCTTCATTATGTATGTCTTTAGCTTTTCTTGAAATCCATTCCTAAAGTTGGTAAATTGATTTTGTTACTGCCAACCAGTACAAGAGTATGTCCATCCTTTATAAATCCTCGCCCGTATCTGTGATATCCTGCAGCATTAGAGCACTGCTCTGTTGCATGAAAAGGCCATTTGTCAGTGCGGGATCATACTCAGAGGTGCATTCCAAATCTCCCTGTTGTATTAACAGACAATTTCACCCACCACAGTGGAAAGAAAGTCTTAAAATGGAAAAATGCAGTATCTTACTCATAACATCTTTTATGCATAACCTCCACGAATTCAAAGAATTCCAAAAGCTAGTTTAGAAAAAATCTTTTTTTTTTTTTATTTTCTGGATGTTTCCAGATCTGAGTAGAGATAATATTTGCTCTTTAAACACCAAGACCACAAAATATGCTGTGACTGCTCAATTACAACCACTGGTCAAATAACTCAATGTACAGTTCCAGTTCTGATAGACATTACCCACAGTCCAGACTAAACTGCCCGCTTGTCCTATATAAATATGACACTCTCCCTCTCTTCTTTCTCTGGGGCATCAGTAAAATGTGGTTTCTTTCTCCATGCCCTCTTCTCTTAGTTAACAATTTTAAAAATTAGACATTGCTAACTTCACTTGTATTGTTCATCTCCTGAAGTGTGAAAATGTTGTTGCCTTGGTCATAAGGTTATTCATCAGCTTCATCATATCTGTTACACATTTTAAGTTTAAATTCCTCCAGTGTACCACTGACCTTTTGGATTTTAGACAAGATTATCTCTAATAACGTATCTGCAGCTTAGCTTTCCCTTTATTTGTTTGAGTCATTCAAAAAATAAGTTAAACTTCATAGATTTTGCTGCATCAACAGGCATAACTCAAAAATATATAAAAAAGCAACATCATTTTGACCCTCCCCTGCACCCTTATATGAGGGGTATGTCTCCCCCCCACATCCACTTACCTTATCTATACCAGCTTCATGGTCACCTACGACAGTGGGGAAAAGTGAAAACCCTCTCTGCACTGCACCCCCAACTTGCACAACATAATTATATGCAGGATTGAGATCTCATGAACAAAAGAAATCAGTGAAGTACCACTTTAACCTACACTTGTCAGAGTAAAGGCATGTTACGCAAACCCTCAAAAGTGAATTACATTCCAGCTTTATTTTATTATGGCTGCTTATATCTCGCTTTTTTTTTTTCAATTTGCTGATGCTCCCAAATCTATAACTGTCCTGCTCTCAATTACTTGTGATTTTTTCCACATTTTTTCAGTTTTCCAGAGTTGCTGAATACAAAATTTATCAATTGCAAACTTTTGTTTTATGTGTGTGTACCTTATTACACCCCTGTGTGGTGGGCGTCATACATTACACATCCCTTACTTAATTATACTTACTGGTCGCACAACCATGAGAGAAAGAAACACTCTGTAAAGCCGAAATAATCACTCTTCAGGATATGGGGTCATGATAGCATCATTTCTTGCTCCTGCTAGAATATGATCTATCAGTCTCTGGAAAGGTACTGGGGCACTTTTCATCCAAAATGTCATGTTGGCAATTTCATGCAAACAAAAACAAGTGACTGTATTTGTTCCCTCCCTTATTGAATGTATCAAGGATACCTAAAGGTAATTTACAGTCAGGGAAAATTATGTCAGATATTTATCCCTACTTAACTGCTCCAAAAATTCATCTACTGAGTATGCATCTGACTCAGTGTGACAATTTAATATACTGCTGTCTACAAAAACTGCTCCATTCTTTGGCACCAGCACAAATGGCAAGGTTTGGGGACTGTTGGAGTCTTGTATTGTTCTGTGATTCAGCATGTTCTCAGTTCCCCCCACATGATTTGCTTGAGATGATCTGACCCCGTTAAGATGCCTGTTTTGTTTTTGCTAGGCTTGTATGTACATGTGTTGCTCCTTCAGTTGGGTACACCCTGGTTTAACAGCAGACATATCCTCAGACCCTTATAGTAATGCTTAGATTACCTGACCATGAGCAGGGGTTAGCTTCTCAGGACTGCAAATGTCTTCCATATCCCCCATCTGATTTCTCATATAACCCACTGCAATTACTGATTATGGTGCTGTATAAGGCACAACTGATTTAAAAATGTAATATATTTTTCTTATTATTTTGGACTGTTAGCACATTTGTGCATTTCATTTGACCTCCAATCTGCAATATGTGTGCCTTTTGTGTCATAAAATGTGTGCAGCTTTGTGATCTTCTTCTCTGAATGAAAAAGACAAAAAGGCAAAACAGAAATGCATACAATTTGTATTTGAAATGTAAAGTGTAATTTTTTGCTATTTTTCAGGAAGAACCAAATTACTTATATACAATTAAATCACACAACAGTTTGGAAAAAGGCCTGGAAAAATGCATTCTTTAATCCAGCAACCAGGTAGAGTTGAGAAAGCAATTTTATGTACTTTTTTCCTCGACTCCAAACATTTTATTCTTTTAGTAATCTAAACCTTTTCTGTCAGACATTTTACATAAGGCTTTCAGATTACACTTATAAGCAGAGTAGTTAATAGCTCACCTACTGCCCCTTGTCAATTTGGTTCTGATTAGACACACATTGAAATAACCAACTAAAATCATCAAAGAATCTCTGTATATATTGTATGGAAACAATTTAGTGCTAATCTTAGCATACATGGTTTAGTATTCACCTCTGCTACTCATGTGCACTTGGTAAAGGATGACCATCTCATTCTCATGTTCTACCATGTCCCAAGCTTTGACCTCTCTCTTCTCTCACTCCCTTTCTTACTGCTTTCACTCTGTTTACGCCTGTATCTATTTCATTTCTGCAGCTGCTTCAAGGTGCTACTTTTTCAGCTTCACCTCTAAATTTATTAGATCAAACTGAATTTTGAGATCATCTGAGAACATATTGGGTGACCCTTTTGCTACATGCTTCATACCAGCAAAACCTGGCAGGCTATCTCCAGGTTCAGTTGACTGAATCTCAGCTGTACACAAACTGATCATCAGCTACTTCTTGGACAAAATAACATGAAAGAGTCCCTTTGCTTTGCATTCTTTAAATGGTTTTACCACTGATATTTTGATGTATTCTTTGGGGCTCGTGTTGTTTGTTTCTTAAACAAACAATTTAAAAATAAAATAACTGCTGTGTGGTATATAATTATGTAAATTTACTTTGTTGTTATAGGGTACACACACACACACACACACACACGCGCGCGTGCGCACGCACACACACACACACACACACACACACACACACACACACACACACACACACACACACACACACATTTGCAGACTACATAAGTCCTGTTTATAAAACACATATTATTGTAAAGCAGTTTATATGACATTGTCAGAGTACATTATTACACTCTTCACTTCTATCACCAATTTATATATATGATGGTCATGGACAACTGTCTCATAATCTGTACTGATAAACACCAGATAATATGCATGAAGGTAGGCTATAATATCACATGGCAGAGCAATACTGTTGCCTCTGATTATCAACACTGAAATAAGGTTTACACTGAACAGATACATAAAAGTGTTATAACCACTGGTATATCAGGGTTCACTCACCTTGCTCTCAGACCAGTACCTTCAGTGCTATCTTAACAAACATAACTGATACTTGACCAAGGTAGTTTTACACAGATTTGCACGAGTGCGCTAGCCGTTTAAAAGCATTTATAGCATTTACTGTCTGTTTTTCTTCTGTTTTCTGCAAAAAACAAAAAAAAACAAAAAAAAAAAAAAAAAAACAAAAAAAAAAAATCTTGTTTTCCCACCTTACTGAACTAGAATAGTCCTGTCTTCAGAGTTTGCTGATCTCTGGGCTTTGGCTTGGTTCCTGTGCTATTCCATATCCTTATTTGGATAAAGGGAAGCTTCTTTGTTCACCAGTGGGAGTGGGGAGCACTGAGCAGCCTATTTGTCCCTAGAGCAGTGGTTCCAGCCAGAAACTTGTAGTCTAGTGGCCATTTTGGGTCAATTCCTAGGTCTTTTCAACCCCCTGCTATAAAACCCGCTTTAGCACGCTTTTGCGTGATTTAGCGCGGAGTTGCCCATAGAGCACCATCGGGCAGCGCCGGTTAAACAAGGTTAAACTATTTCTGGCTCCGTAAAGTCTGCTCTTCAATTTTTCCCTTAGAACTTCTCTACTTGCAATCTAAACAGTCTATTCTCTATCTCAATAGCTCAGCACTTGCTCCTAAAGCATTTTTATATAGGTAAAGTACTTGTATGCTAAACAAAGTACTACATTATCCTAGAATCCCCTTGAGTACCCATTTCCCTATAGGTCCCTTCTGACTCAGTTACACAGCAAACTTTTTCACTTTTTCTAGCATGTCGAAGGGTCAGTTGCTAGCGTCCTCTCCTGTTCAGCTGGTGAATCTGGGCATCTTGAGGCAATGTTACAATTGCCTCATGTACACAGACAACCCACTCCTTCTAACACAAAACACAAATACATGTGAGAGATGCAACTATATAGCCAAACTGGAGGCTGAGCTCTCTCAACTCAGGACTGGCAAGACCAGACAGGAGGAGAAGGAAACCACGCACACCACAAACTCAGTTTCACATAGAACTATCACAACTGCAAAACAAACACATAAACACACAAAGACATACTCGGAGGCACTGATCAAAAATCTACCAAAACTACAGAGGCCTCCAAAGCAGACACCCAAGCAACTGCCACCTCAAGACATAAGACATGCAACACATAGTTCTCAAAGTCAGTGTGCTAAACAGTCACAGCCCTTAAGGCCAAACACAATGCCAGACACACTTGTTATAGGTGACTCCATAGTCAGACACACTGACGTCCCTCTCACCAGACTGAACAAGGAAAAGATCACAGTTAGCTGCCTGTCAGGCGCTAGAATCCGCCACATAACACAAGCACTCAGGTCACTCCACAGCAAGTACAAGTATGACTGAGTCATTGTCCATGCCGGTGTGAACGACCTGAGACGTACCTCCCTGGACTACATGAAAAGAGACATAGAGGAGCTCTCAGATTATGTAGCCCAGGCCGGTATGACCCTGACCCTGAGCAGTATCCTACCCTCACCAAGAATGATGCCACAATACAGAGACAAAATGATCAGCTTTAATAATTGGCTTAATTACTGGTGTCATTCTAAGGGGATCCAATGTCTGTCTGCCTGGGATGACATGCTTGACAAGCCACGCTGCTTTGCAAGGGACGGCTTGCACCTGTCACCCCTGGGCTTCCGGATATTGGCAAAGGCTCTTGCCACCCCCATAGTGCCTTTTTTAGGCAAGGGTCAAATGATAAACCTACCGCCCTAGAAAACAAAAATGGAGAAAAACTAAGGGTAATACTGCTCAATGCCAGAAGTCTAAACCTCAAGATGCACGCCCTCGAAGCCCTCCTCAGTATGGAGAACATTGATGTTTGTGCTGTGACTGAAACCTGGTTCAAGGCTCCTGAGAGCACCCAGCACTATCAGGTTATACCTCATATCATGCGTTCCGGGCCCAAAATCCAGACCGAACCACAAAAGGAGGGGGAGTATCCATATTCATAAAGGATACACACACCTCCAGGTTAGTGGCAACGCATGAAGCATCGGAGACCATCCAGGCGCAATTAACCATAGGTAAAACTGTCCTACAGTTTGTAACATGCTACAGACCACCTTCTCAAACTCAGGAAACCCACACAGCCTTCCTGAAGACACTGGAGAGTATAAATGTCTCTCCAAACACCATCATATTGGGTGACTTCAACTACCCAAACATAGACTGGGAACATTACTCAAGCCCCAACACCCTAGCCCAAAGGTTCCTAGAGTTCATAAACTCAAATGCTATGGAACAACTAGTCACCATTCCCACAAGAGGAGAAAATATACTAGACCTGATTATCACAAACATGGGGACAAAATGCTCCACACCGGAAGTATATCCCTCATTGGTGAGATCAGACCATAAATTAATCTCACTGGAGATCCACATCCCGCCCCACCCCAGCAAAAGACCACAGTGAAGAACTTCTCAAAAGCAAACTTCACACTTCTTAAGACTGGAGTGGTATCCTTCAAGGCCCCCGAGCCAGTGGAAACCACAACCCACGCTGCTGAAACCCTTACAAATGCCTTCTATAAGCACCTCCAGGAATGTATGGATCAAGCAATCCCTAATAAAATCAAGACCCTTTCCACCAAAGGCAGGCGCCCGGTCTGGTGGACTCCAGCCATAAACAAACTCTACAACAAGAGGAGAAAGCTACTACATGACAGAGCAAAATCCCTAAATGGGAAGGCATCTCTGATCAATACTAGCAAAAAACTACGATCACTCATAAAATCATCCAAGGCCAACTTTGAAAGAAAAATCGCTAATGACACAAAAGACAATCATAAAGCCTTCTTTAGCTATGTTAGAAACCTGGGTGGAAACTCCCAGATACGCTCAGAATTAGTCCAAAATGATAAAAAAATCACTGAACCCACAGACATTGCCAACATACTGGCAGACAGGTTCAGTGCAAATTTCTCCCTCCCTCCCCCAAAAGGAGAAATATCTATCCCACCAGAGTCTAGCCTCCCAAACATCTCAGATGCCCAGGTGAGAGCTGCTCTCTAAAGCAAAAACACAGCATCAATGGGACCGGACGGTGTCCCCGGATGTGTGCTACACGAACTCAATGAGGAACTAAACCCACACATAAGGCTGCTGTTTAATCTTAGCCTTACTACAGGATACGTACCCAAAGAATGGCGTACGGCAACTGTGGTCCCACTCCACAAAGGCAGTGCTTCTACGGACCCTGGAAATTACCGCCCCATAAGCTTGACGAGCCTTGTCTGCAAAGCTATGGAGAGGATCATAATGGAACTCATAAATAAAGACATTGGGGACCTACAGACACTGGATCCTACCCAATTTGGCTTTGTCAAGGGCAGATCCTGCCTCTTGAACTTGGTCGACTTTTTCAAAACAGTCACTAAGGCCATTGATGAGGGTAAGGCAGTTCACACAGCCTACCTTGACCTAGCAAAAGCGTTCGACACAATACCCCACTCGGGCATCATAGAAAAGCTCACCAGCTTAGATGTAAACCCATATGTCACAAGACGGGTTGCAAACTGGCTCAAGGACAGAACACACAGGGTTAGAGTTGCTGGTGCCATGTCAGACTCTAAGCCGGTCACGAGCGGTGTCCCACAGGGCTCAGTCCTGGGCCCCCTCTTGTTCGGCATTTATTTTTCTGAAGTGCAGGCAAACATAGGGGGATTGTGGTTGACAAAATTTGCAGATGACTGCAAACTGGGCACCATAATTGACACTCCGTCAGACACAGACATCCTCCAGAAAGGTCTCATAAAAATGGATAACTGGTGCCAGAGCCATGGCCTTAAGCTAAATGCCAAAAAATGTATAGTCATACCCTTTGGGAAAAACAAGGTAACCCCTAATTACCACATAGGTGGTAATCCATTAAACACGGAAGAAGTTATCAGGGACCTGGGGACCCAAGTTGACAGTAACCTCTCTTTTGACACTCACATTGCCAAAGTGGTTAGGAAGACCTTCTACATTGCCCACCTGATCATGAAGGGATTCACATCCAGATCAGGAGAGGTCATTGTACCCCTGTACTCTTCACTTATCAGACCAATGATTGAGTACAACGCCCCATTCGGAATGTACCTTACCCGACACCTGCAGCAGTTGGAAAGACCCCAAAAGTTCCTCACCAAAAGGATAAAGGGGCTCAAGTATATGTCATACGATGCCCGACTGAAGAAACTCCAGCTCTATTCAGTCGCATACCATCTGCTCAGAGGTGATCTGTGCCTGACTTACAAGGCCATGTCCAACCCGGAATTAATGGACATGCTCCACCTCAAAAAATCCAAATCCACCAGAGCCACGAGAGCAAGAGACATAAACCTCAACACGGATATAAATAGGACGTGCTGGAGGGACAGATTCATCACCCCGAGACTCCCTACACTATGGAACAGAATCCCAGTCCATGTGAGGCAGAGCCCCTCAGTGACTCTGTTCAAGAGAAATCTTGACGAGTGGATGGGAGATCGTAGGTTTACCCCGGGAATCATCTCTGTATCACTGCTGGACAGAGGCACAGCAAACTAATGGGTATAGTATTCTCATCCTAAGGGGTGGTGAAAGCCACACACACTCTGGCTAGGCTTATAAATGCCCTAGGGCAGATAGCCTAGTATGAACCTATGAACCTATGAACCTATGAACATGCACACACACATACACATATACGCATGCACACGCACATACACACACACAAAGGGAGAGAGATTATTTCTCAGGACAGCTAAAGATACCCTTTTCTCTATCTTTGTGTTTAATGGTGAAATAATCTTGCATACCAAGAACATAATACCTGTCGACAATTAAAATAATTCAAACAGTATATTATTTGGTAGCTGTGACAAAAATAGTCACTCTTCAAAAGGCAGGAGATAGCTGCTAATAACTCACCAGTTCTATGCACATACTATTAAACTAGGAAACAGACCACCTACCACAAGCTTTTGAGATTGACTAATGAAACTCTTTAACTGAAATAAATATAATTAAGCAATGCACTTAAAGTTAAATATTCAAACAAATATACACATGCATAAAGAAACACAAAATAAAGAGTTTAAGCAGGCGGATGCAATTAAGAAAAAAAATTATACATTATCTAGTTCTGCTACGAAAATAGGTCTTTGTTTATCAAAATGCATCTACCACTGACTTCTAAGAGCATTTAGCAGTTGTAGAAATAACTTCTAGACATGAGCTGTCAGCTAAAGAGATCTGCTGCACTCTATAGAAGTCTCCAGAAAGCAATGCCTAACTGCTTCTAACCAGCTGATCTCTGAACTTAAAAGAGTGCCAGGCTGTCTATTTCCTCTTTGAATTAAATTGATACAGCAAGCTTCCTCTTTGCAGTTATTTAACTCTATAGGATATGCAGTACATTTATGGTCATATCATTTGAAAGTACCTAGAAGGCTAAGAAGAAAACCTGAGTCTGAAATCAGTTCAAAGCTTTAATATATTGTGAAAAAAACATCTACAAATATACAATTCTGATATAAATTACAAACTTCACATATTTCATGTGCTATAAAATATATTGGAAACAACAGCTATAGACTTTGTTTAGCTATTACATATTTTCTGAAAAGTAGCTACATTTGGCTCATTGACTTACTTTAGTATATTTTTCTGCAGCTCACCTTTTACTCCACGTTTACTAAAATCATTTGTGAGCTTCATGCAGTTTGTTACAGCAATACTCAGAGTATTAATACTTAACAAAGTAATTTCTTTTTTTTTCTCCAAGGATGGTGTGGGATCTTCATTCTGTTTGAGTGGCTTGCTTATAGTTCTAGAATATGGATGAGGTCATTGTGACTGTGAAATCTATGCTTACAGAATGAAGAATATTAATGGTTGATAGCCTTAACATTAATACTATTGATACTGGGCAGAACACTCAATGAAATTAAATCCCTTATGTATCTTTTTGGGGCTGCTCTGTAGTGGTTGTGAATGCCAGGTCTATATTAAATAATCAAAATTTCAAAATTTCGACTGTCATATGGTCGACACCATATGACTGAACTTTTAAAAAGTTAGACTATCTAATAAAAATAAATAAATAAATGACACAAATAACCTACCTGAAAATTTTAAGCAGGGAGGGGGGGGCAAGCCCCTTGCCCCTCCCATGTGGGGGGCTGTATCACCAACACCCCCCGCTCTTTAAATATATCAACTCTGAGATTGCACTACAGTGCAGAAAAGGAAAATCTTCCCATTCCACGCTGTACGAAGATCTCCGTTAAAACATTTGAACTTTGAAAAATTCGATCATATGGTGTCGATAATATGATAGTCGAACTTTTGAAAGTTCAGTCATCTAATATAGACCCATGAATGCCTGTCTTCGGGGAGAAGGAGGAGGAACTTCATAGGCCTATGTCTATTTCACAATGATATCATTCTGGTCCACTAATACCCCTCAAAACCAAACTACTAGAAATACAATTGCACAGGAACAAATATAAGAAATGAGTTCCTCCAGTACACATGACAACTTAACTAAAACATGCATACATGTTGCAATCTTGTGTTATGCAATTGGGAAAGTCTCTGAATTACAATAAAAGCATGTCTTCTTGCACAAGACACGCCAGTTAATATCTGTCATCCATTTAGTTTCTTATTCATAGTCTAAAGGTCACCCCTAACTCAGAGAAATGTGCAATTTGTTAATTACAAAATAAATTCTGTCTTGTACTTTCTCCAGCATGTTGCAGTTACAGCGTACAATGTATTTGTAATGTTTGAGTTAACCCATGTCATTACAATAAGCAGTTGAGCAAACAAACATGAACAAACCATGTGTTAAGCAGGCAAGCTCGGTCAATATTAAAATGATTGTTCATATTTCTGACACCTAATGGGGACCCAAATTATTCTGATATTCTCTCAGTTTTAGGATTACAAAGAGCATGAATTTGCAAATTCAATTTAATCCTCTGTCAGAGTATGTTGGTTCTGGAATAATTCATCACCTAAAACAAACCCACTTTGCTTTCCCTGGTGCATGCTGCACATAGTCCAGGGTAGAATATTCTGCATACTAACTCACTTTGATTTCTACAGAAATCCCAGTCATTGCCTTTTCAACAACATTCAGTATTTTTTGTTTTCCACATTTACTTGTCACATGTCACATGTTACACTACAAACATATATTTTAATGTATATACGTTTATATAATAAAACATTTTAAGTCATTATTTACTATTTTTTTAAAAACTTACAGAACAGGAATCATTTATTTGCTGGTATAGTTTGTTATGAAAATGCCAATTCCTTGTCCCTCAGGTAATAAATAGTTTGTCACCTCATTTGCAGATCTTCATAGCATCACATAATAGTAATTTGTTGTATAAACATTATACCCATTAGTTGCACTGGACAAATGCATATTTGATAGTTTTCTACATTTGCAGCTAATGAATCATTTGTAGTCATTACTAACCACTATGTTTACTAATTGATGCATAAAATGTACTATATGGTCGATCATACATAAGACACTAAGATTCCTATAATCTTTGCAAGGGAGATCTTTAAACTACATGATGTTATTCCAATACCTGTCCTCTTTCTAAATGGATGGCTGCAGAGTAAAAGTGATGACACTGCTGTTTTTCACAGAAGAAGCACTATAGCCCACCTTCACACATAACTCACCCTTATTCGATAGAATAGTACTTTCACTATCAGTGAATGACACAGAGACAACCTTACTTTATGGTATATGTTATGGAAAACCAACTTGTCCATGTCAGTGGTATAGTTAATTAATGTGATGTTGCTTTAGTCAAAAGTAAAAAAAAATAAATGTTAGAGGTTAATTCCTGATTGAAGGTATGTCCTGGTCCCTCACACAAATATGCATATTCAAGAGGTGCCTCGATTTTAGACTGACCGCAAAGGTACAAACAAAGGTGTGTTTTAAAAGTCTTGACTCTGAAGTTCATGGACTAGAAGCAATGGAGCTCCTCCAGAGGGAGGAGCACAACCTGTTTATGTACTAATTGTTAACTGAAACACTAAATCTGGAAAGCATTGCAGTAACACTCTGTAGAACTCCTGTAACTTAGCTGTGTGGTGACCTGTGCTATATATTAATGTAGGATTCCCTTTCCTGAGTCACAGTTCACAGATTTAAAAAGGCAACCTAGATCTGATTGGTATTTGAATGACACACTGCAGCCAGTGTAGGCTTACTTGACCTACAAGATGCATGCTGCTAACTGTTGACATAAAAGGCTGGCAGAAAGCTTGTGAAGAACATAAAAACATAGCTTCCATGCAAGTATTCCATTGCACACATAAATATATTAGACTTGTGTCTTCTCTGCGATCAAGTACTATAATAAATGTGTTTTAAACAAGGGTGATATTGCATGCAGATCTGTTTAAAGGGAACATTTCAGCAGTGATTGAATTCAGCAATGGCGTTACATTTTGATTTCAGTAATATTACCAAAACAACCATTTTAAAGTTCTTTTTTGCATAACTCTGTATCGAAAATAACAAGGCAGATAATACATAATAATCTTTTTCACATTTCTCGTTGTAATGCTTTTGCCTTAAGTGTATCCAAAGAAAATTACAGTAATATTGCTAGCATCTTGGAGCAGTTCTAGATGGTAGAAAATGTTGCAATGAAGTAATGATATTGTCAGAAAAGTCATTTGGATATTTTCAGTTTGACAACTGCATTTCTAAATTATAGTCTTAGGAACATAGCAGAATATTTTGCTGTAATTCAGCAAATCATATCTAATATTGCCACTGGGAACATAATGTTTCATTATGTACTGTGTTCATCTCTGACTACATAACTAATTTATCTGGGACTTGTAGCTCCATTAGACTAAGACAGAGTCTGTTCTTTTTGCAAAATGTCATATCAGTGCTGAAGAAAGGTCACTGAAAGAGACATGTTGCCATGTCACAAAACGTAAATGTAAAGGCTTCATATCTCAGCATGCATTTTTTGTAGGCAGTAAGAAGCAGCATTTATTCACTTGGCATTTGCTTTAGAATGGCAAGATCTTAAATCTGTGTTATTATTTTGCTGAATAGCACCAAACCACATGTTTATGTAGTATTCCAGAAGCTACATAAGCTGCCTGTATGACATTTATTTAATTGCATAGTCCAGACACAGTCTACATTTATTTATTATTTATGTGACATTTGTTAACCGGGAAAGTCTGAGTGGGTCAAGAACCCATTTTCAATGGAAGCCCAATGAGAAAAGCTCCACACATTAAAACATTGACAAAAAGTACAAAGATGGTTAATTATACATGAGGGATAGCTCACAATAAGTTACAGATAGACCTACTGACATACAGACAGTTGGTATACATTTACAACAGTAATCCTTGCAAACAAGAAATACAGAGTTATACGTTGAAACAGTTTGTTTAACTACTACACTCTTTTTAGGTAGACTCTTGGTGTACATTATGAAAGTTTATATAGTTTGTCATATATAAGTCTAACTTACACTAAGCTTCTTCTCAAAACCCACGCACATTCTAGAGATAGCAGTACCAGCAGAACCATACCTGACTGCAATCAGAAAAAAATACTTACACCTTCCAACTTACTTTAGGTGTTGGTAGCTTTTCACATTATCTGTGGTCTAAAATAAACAGCATAATCATAAGAACTGTCATATTCTGTTTCGCCAACAAACAGAACAATGCTGTTTCAGTTATTAACTTGGCATTAATACTAGTATCCATTAATTTCTACAGAAAAAGAACCCCTGTATTTCTCAACAGCCCATGCCAGCCAGAGTCTTTGTTTCTTATTCTCTTGTAGCAACTTCATTTATTACTCAAAATTAATCTGTTAGGTCACAGATCCATTACTTAAAGGGCTTACAGCTCAGGCACCATAACGTTCAAGTAGCTGGAGGTGTTAACAGAAGGTAACCCACCTACAGAGGAAGGACCAGCACTTGGACCTGAAGGAGGACCACATTCGGCTCAAGTACTAATTGTGTACTAACACACAGAATCATGGACAGCATTACAGTAAAGCTCTTGGGGTATTAGATGGAAGGATAATGTGGAAGTTGCTGTTGTGGAAGGGAAGCTAGGGCTAAGCCTCAAACTTCAGAGAAGGATGGTACCACTTTTGGCCCCTGACCAAGAAGCAAAATGTATATATTGCTCTCTACTGCACTAGCTTTTATCAGCATAAAGAGGAGCGATTAGTTGTTTCATAAATTTGTTTTATGGCTGTTGTTGTTGAGAATATTGCAAGTAAAGATACCAAGGGCACTGACTAAGTTCTACTGTAGCCTCTTTATCTTCACCTCTGGGCTACAGCTGACATCTTTTACCATATCCTTGCATCACGTAAAGCATATAGTCTACCACGGGCCTAGATTAGAACCACAAAAAGTCAGTTCAGTGAACAGCTTTCACATGGAAAATGCCATTTGTCGAAATCACTTTTGTGGGGGGCTGCACCCCACACAACCTCAATACAGTGAGGAAAGGGCAATTTTTCCGATCTTCACTGTACCACGATCTCACAATAACAGTTTGTTGAATGGCATTTTTGATGTAAAATGCTGTTTGCTGAACTGAGCTTTCATGCTTCTAATACAGACCTGCCCATCAGATATATGAACTGTGCATTTTATTTATTTATTTATTTATTTATTGACTTTTGTTAACCGGGTTAGTCCAGCTGAGCCAGGGGCCAATTTTTAGTGGAGACCCAAGGAGAAAAGCTCTAGAAATAATACAAGTAATTATGATATTTACAAAATATTAAAGTAGGGTCACAGAACAAGAGTACAAGTCAAAAGGTTGTGCACAGCAGTACAATGCATAGGTAAAATAACAGTTAACAAGTACAATTTCCAAACTTTGATAACAGTATGTAGCATAGGGCAAATAATTAAAAGGTTTAGAGAAATTAATTAATTAATTGATGAAGATCATTATACTCGACTTCCATACTAGATGCTCAATGTACTGACAAAGTTGACATGACAAATGTAATAACTGCAAAGCCATTTCATGCCAATATCACAAATGTAGTGATCCTCCTCTTTTCAGAAATGTTTTTTTTTTCACATTGACTATCACCATTGTGGAAGATGGAATACAGTTAACATTACGTCTGCTTGCAGAAAATCAACCTCTAGATAAATTACAGAGTGGTTCCACAATATGTGTTTGACACGTTCTCTGTTAGGATTACCTAATCAGTTAAAAGTCATTATTAACCAATCTGTTGACAAAAAAATTAGAGACTTTATCACAGTGAAGTGCTTTGCCTCATATATGTATTTACCTTACATTTGGATATTAATTTCTTCAGATATTTCAAGACTGTTCCCCTCAAAGCAACTTCTGTAAATCTCTAAAATGGTTATTATGTTAATAGCAGTCTTCTCTTAAATTTAACTACACTAGTCCGTCTCCTCTTTTTTCATTCATTTCTTTGTTTGTTTATTGTCTGATTAGCTGCTGTATTAATTTCAAGGTGGCATGACAGAAGGATTCTGTTGTGGATTAAGGCAGATAAATCAATGCTTCATAGGATGCTAGTCTATCCAGGGATATTTACACACACACACAGCATAGAGGAATGAAGCTGTAACTATGGTCCAGTTGACCTGGGTTTGATTATCAGCTTGTGCAAGTGAGAGAGTGGTACTGAGGAACTGGTGTGCCTTTCCTGGGTGGGAGGGTATTTGTCTATGACACTGCCTTAGGGGACGTGTGGTCCAAAGTGGGGGAGTTGCCCTTGGAAGAAATTGACAAGCATGAGGGCAGGGCAGGGCAGGGATTAGGTAGAGAAAATAAAATAAAAAAAAAAAAAACAGGACTGAGTAGGAAATGGGCAAGCCCTCAGGACACTCCTAGGAACCATGACCATCCCCAACAAATGACATATCCAGTGTGAATGTGGTGCACTTAGGGCTGGGCCCAAAGGGGCCCAAATTTTTTTTAAATTAAAAAAAATAAATGCTTTCTGATTTTCTTTTAAGGAATACTGATACTCTTTCTCTAACAACTCTTCTGTTTCCAACCACACACACAGTCCCTGATGGGACACTTTTTACATCTTCATAATAGCATCATAACAGCATTTTTCAAAGCTTTGTATTTATTTTATATTCTTATAATTGATTTATCTTGTATATCACATTTCTTTAATATTCTTACATTTTATTCTCCCGTTTATTGCAACAGATACATACAGTTTCCCAAAGCTTTACATTTATTTTATATTCTATTTCCCTGATGCTCTACTAAATCTGCTTTTGAATTCACACAGATAAACAGACACCTTTGGGTACTGACCTGGGGAGGCTGGTTGATTGTTTTTCTCTTCTCACAGCTTTCTCCAAGCACTGGCTCTTACCCCCCCCCACCCTTCCTCTTGGTCTCCTAACATAATCTTATTGTAAACTTCCCAGCCCTGTCAATCCTGTCTATTCCCTCCCTCTTCTTCTTGAGAGTTTATGTATTCCTCCCCTGAGGTGTGGCACCATCTTTAAATACTAAAAACCTCTGCCTGACTACACTCTGTTTCTGTCTGTCCCACAGGCATCCCTCAGTAGTGTGCACAACTGTAAGTGCCATTTGTACTTATGATTGTACTTACATATTTAATCAGAAAATGTGATGTAGAAAGGCACCATCGTTTGACTTAGCTTTTCTGCTCTTGCTTCATAGGAATCCCCAGTAGTGTACTTGCTTATACCATATTTTATTCATTTTTAATTAGTACTCTATTGAGTCATAATTTACTGCATGTCCCTTTCTAAAACCCCTGGCATAACTACATTATTTTCCTACTTCTCAGTGAACTGTAGCTCCCCATTGGTGCATAAATAATAAAAACAAACAGAAAGGTTACATTCAAACCAAAATGATAGGCTGCTCTATTTCTTTATTTACTAACCTATTCACTGATTGTTTTCTCTTTGGCGACTGCTGCTCTTCCAGGAAGGTGTAACCAGCTCCGATCACCCTTTGGGCTTACTCCGCTCCCCTACCCTGCCCCCAAATCTCACCTTCCCCCACTACCTGTACATTTATACATCCCCTGACTCCTCCCCACCCAACACATCTCCAATCACAATACACCTAAGTCAAACCCCACCCACCTGTAAATCTGCACCACCCCAAACATCCACCCCTCCTACAATGCTCTACATAACATCTCTCCCTATAACCCCATTTGCCCTAATCTCTCTCTCTTCTCTTACCTATCTCACACTTTCTCCCAACCCTTGTCATAACTCTCACACACACTCCACTACATCTTACCATCAACCACACTTCCCATCCTGCTCATCCATCTCACATGGACTCTTTACCTTTAACCCAATCTATTTTTTCAAAGCAAAACTGCTCCCAACCCAACCCCCACCCCTGTAGTCCCCTCTTAAATTCAGTACCAAAAAATCACTACACTCACACAACCCAAGCTACCCTGGCCCAACACACTGCCTCACTCTTCTACTCCACCACATCTATCTCTCTCACTAGCCGGTGACATCCACCCCGAATCCAGACATATCCCTAACATCAATCTCACCAAATCCTCCACTCAACCCACAAACTCAGTCTATTCACCTTACAACACTTAATGCACAAAGCCTAAAAAATAAAATCCCTAACCACCATGCCTGGCTGTCCCATAATCACCCCAACATTACCATCATTTCTGAAACCTTGCTGAAAACCTATATAAAAGATAGCAAAATCCTACCAAAAGGTGTCCAAATCATTCGTAATGACAGAGCCCACAAAAAAAGGAGATGGAGTAGCAATAATCTACCCCACCTCCCATACCATAACTCCCTACTCCAATAAAATACCAACCTTTGCCAACGCTGAAATTATAATAGGTTTACTAAAAGTAAACAACCACAAGTTGATATATATTGCTACCCTCTGTTTCCCCCCTGGTGATAATATCAAAACTCTTGAAAACATCCTGCCCTGGTTCTCCTCCAATATAAAAAAATTAAACCTCTATACTTGATGATACCAACATCAACTGGAATACTATTAACTCTGAAGCCCCGTCCCACACAATCAACCTGTACAACTTCTCCCAACTAATATAATCTCCAACCAGACCAAATAAAGATGGTACCTCTGGTACCATCATTGACTGGATCCTAACAACTCACCCAAACCTTATCATCAAAGCCAGAACATTACCTGATCCTCTCAGTGATCACCTACCAGCCTTCACTGACCATTTCCCATCTTCACTGCATAAACAACACCACTACATCCAAACCCGCAACCTCTCCTCTTTCAACCCTCTAAATTTCTCCAATGCTTAAATCATACTGACTGGTTCCCTCTAAAAACCCTTCCTCTAGATGATGCCATTTCCTATTTTAACCACTCATTCCTACCCCTTTTCAATCAGCAAGTCCTCCCCCCCCCCAAAGCAAAAGCATCAAAACCAATCCCTGCCCATGGTTATCAAAAGGTACTAAACTAGCCTTACACCAAAGGGACAAACAATGGAAACAATATCAAAAATATAAAAACCTAACACCTCCTAGAGTATAAGCAACTATGAAACTCCACAATAAAAACTAATAATTAAAGGCCACAAAGCCCACTACTCCAAACTCTAGTCCTTACACTCAACAAATCCCAAAAAAGTCTTGGATTCCATCTCATCCATGTTGCATCCTAGCAACAAAGAAAACCCCTGCTCAGACCCCCAACCTCTCGAACCTTGAAACAGCCAGCCAGTTCAATTCATTCTTCATAGACTGCATAGCTAGACTATCAGCCTCCTTCCCACCCCCTCCTCCACCACCACCCCCTCCTCCCCATCCTGCCCCAACCATCACCCCCAATCAACCTTCCTCCACATCCTTCTGCCTCAAGCCCATCCCACAAGCACAATAAAAAGATTTCGCCTTAAATTCAAACCCTGTTGCAATGCACCTGAAAACCTTCCAACCACCTTCCTCAAACAATCATCAGACAGCATTGCCTAGCCCATCTCTATTCTTATAAATAGATCCATACAAGAATCATACCTCCCTTCTATCTGGTGCCATACTTACATCATCCCTCTCCACAAAGGTGGCAAAAATACTGATACCACCAACTTCAGGCCTATTGCCACCCTTTCCCCTCTTTCTAAAATACTAGAGAAAACAATACAAGCACAACTCATGGCACACCTAACACAAAACAATTTCTCCCCTACCCAATACGGCTTCCGCCCTGGCCACAGCACCATGACTGCCCTTCTTTCCTTTCTTGAAACCATAAACCTCAAATGTGACTCAGGCAAGTTCATATCCGCATTATTCCTAGATCTGTCAAAGGTCTTTGACACCATCTCACACACCCTACTTATATCCCAATTCTCCACCCTACACCTCTCTCCCACCACCATCGCCTGTTTTTCCAGCTACTTGTCTAACCACCAACAAGCTGTCCAATAGAAAACTTCAACCTCCCCCTTCCTTCCCACACCCACAGGTGTCCCACAAGGTTCTGTTCTTGGCCCTCTTCTTTTCAACCTATTCATTAACAACTTTCACCAATCCATCCCAGACTCATCTATCATCCAATATGCAGATGACTCAACAATCATCTGCTCAACCTTCTCCCCATCTGAGCTCCTAGCAAAAACCTAACTAGCTTTCTCTAAAACAGATATCTGGATGCAGTCTAACCATCTAGCACTAAATGCAAATAAACCCAAACTGATGTTTTTCCCCTACCAAAACTCCATTGACAAATCCACATTCACCATACAGAGTCAAAACAACACCCTCCTTGAAATCGTTCCCAACATCAAGCTTCTTGGCATCATTATTGATGAAGAACTAAAATTAGACACCCACATCCCCTCTGCAATCAAGAACACCCACCAAAAGTTAGGTCTCCACTACAGGCACAACTTCTCCCTAAACCCCTCTACCCATCAAAACTTTTGCATCTACCTTTCTACTCCCCTCCCTTACATTTGGTGCCCCTCTTTTCACCAATCTCCATCTTGGCCTTCTGTCCAAACCTGAATCCTGCTACCACAAGATCTCCAAATTTGCAACCAATTAAAAAATCTCATCCCACCACTGCCACTCCCTCTTCACCCTCAACTGGGTTGAACTACCCAACTACCTCAGTTGCCTACAACTCACCATTGCCAATGGGCTCATCTTTAAACCTGCCAACTGCCCAGCTCTTGCTACTGCCTTAAAACCTTACATTTCCAAATGCTCACTCAGATCCAAAAAACAAAATCTCCTTCAGGTCCACAAATCTGCACGACCTCCTGGTCATCTACTGCTGTCCCACTCCTTAGCTAAACAGTGGAACTATCTCCCCACACACCTATGCAACGTACGTAACCATACAAATTTCAAATCTCAGCTACTCTCTCATCTTTTTTCCAAATGGGAATGCCCTTGCCATGCTCCAACTTAAACCCCTCCCCTTCTCATTCCATCTTGCACTGACTCATCGAATAGGGTTGCCACCTTTCATCATGGCTAAAACCAAAGTAAAGCCACACCCCTCACATCACTAGTAACCCCGCCCATCCCACCCCCTCTCCCAACCACATTCCGCCCATTTTGTGATGTCGCAATGATGTCACCCGGATGGGACTGCCCTCCTTTTCCATTCCTGCTGCCTGCTTTTGGCTGATTTACTATGCTTTTCTATAAAAAAGTATAGTAAATCAGCCAATTTACTAACTCCAATAGCCTGAGTTTGTACAGTGTTTTCCAGACTACCAGAGAATCAGTTTGATTTCCAGATTGTCTGGAAAATACCAGAGGGGTGGCAACCTTATCATCCAACTATCTCTACTATTACTTCATCCCACCCAAAACAATCCCTCCCCTACCAAAAAATAATTTTCTCTCTAATATCTATTGTACTATACTCTCCAATCTCAGTTATACTATTACCCTCTCCATGCATAATATTTTCCTAACCTACTAATGGCTAGTAACTATATATTTTGAAAAGTTAAATCTACAATTGAATTTATAACAAAAATATTCACTTTATGTAAATGTTGAAATTTCTGTATTGAATTATTTCTTTTCATTTTTGTAACATTGTGACAAGCCAGTTGCAAATATCATGGAGCTTATCTGTAAATGTTTAATTAGCTGTATGAACTATGTCCTTTTGTAACATGTGAAATGTAACTTGCAATTATTGTGGAGCTTTTCTCCCTGGGCTTCCACTGAAAATGGGCTCTTCTTGACCAAGTGGACTTCCCTGGTCATCAAACTTAAATAAATAAATAAATAAATAAATAACATCTCTTCACTCCTGTTGAGCTGTGTCTCTCTGCTAGGCATGTTTCACTAGCAGTATTAAGATACCGCTCTTGTAAGAGGCATGATGTTTCCTCACTCTCTGATGTCATTATTCCCCCATCAGATAGTCTTTGTCATCCCCTTCTTCAGTTAAACTCCAAAGAGTCATCCCTCTAAGAATACGAGTCTAGTTTTTAGGTTTCACCATCAAGAATGGAAGGATAGACACCAATTATGCAGTATTCTCCTTTTCTCTTACCCAAAATAACCTCATATCCTCTTCTCTCCTGAAGTAACTCCTCCACCCAGGCCAATGATTCTTCTACTTTCTGAGAGTCAGCTCTTTCATTCCCTATATGAGCAACAGCCAAACTCCATGTCAAGCCACATGAAATCTATATAGCCTATTTGTTGCCAGCTTGGGTGGCTGTTTAACATGCTAAAACTGCAGCTTGGGAGACTCCTTAAGGGTGGACCGTAAGTTGTTCATGGACCACGTCCAAGCCTACATGCAGCACAAGTCTTTCACCTAATAGCTGGTTTTATTCCAATACTTCATCATTCAAAATAAAATATTGGTACACATGCACAATGCTTCCCTAACCCCCAGGACGGGCAAATCCACAGCTACTGCTCAATCCCATTTTACCTGTTTTGTTCCTTCCAGCACCCTGGGTATTTATCAAACCCAGATCATCAGCATCTTAGACAGGCATTTATCTGTGTTTGCTACAAAATCACAGCAGCTCTGTGGTATCATTTTCAAAATTCCCATGCTCAAGTAATTCTTCAAATTTCAGTTTTACACGGAATGTTTGTTCTGCTCTTATTAACTAGTTAAGCTATCGTCTCCTTGTATCATGTCCAAAATCAATAGTGTACAGCCTGGTGGGGGCTCTTATAAGTGTAAATACCCTGAGGCACTTAACTCAGAAGACTGCATAGGGAGACTTGGTGTGGCTTGCTACAGGTGTCATATGCAAGGATGAATATGGCTGTCTTACTCTCACCATGGGGGATGCCAGATACAAAGTGAAAATAAGTGGATTTAACACTTGGCTCATTAGCTGATGTCTTTCTATTGGGATACAGTGAGTGTCAGCTTGGTATCAAATGATGATAGTCTAGTTTGTTTTATAAAGGATAGCCAGCACCTCTGTATACTGACCAGAGCACCTGCTGCTCGTATGGTGCCCTTTTTTAAGTAAATTCCAGTTTTTGTACATTATAACAAAAGACTTTGCAATAAATTTCAACTGCTTATAAATAATTTAGCTATTTGTTGGGTGATTTCAACTTTCCATCACCTAAATGGTGCAACATATAGGGAATGTTAGGTATGCCCACTAATTCCTAGACTAGTGAATGACAACTTCCTTGTACAATATAAGTCCTTAAAAGTCAAAATCTCCTGAATTCATCTACAGTAACATCAGACCTTTTTGACTCATGCTACATTTGGAAATGAGATGAACATCCTCCTCTCGTTTCAAATCCAACCAGAAATCAAAGCGCTTTTAGGGTATCCAGACCCACCACAACTCACACCTCTGAATTCATGGACCCTAAAAGGAAAAATCTGTTAAAACTGTATAGATTTCCAGCTCCCCATAGCCTCAGCTTTATTTATGGCAATTAATTTTCCACCCCATCTCACATGCCCAGCATAAACCAAAGCAGTAGCAGTTCCATTCAGAACCAAATATATTAGTGAATGTAAAAATGAAACAGTTTGATAGCATTAATTAACTTTGTAATGAAGCAAAAAAAAAATAATCAACAATCCAATAAGTGCCACAACAGGGCAAATGCCTTCCTATTAAACGAGCAAACAGTTAATACCACGATTAAAAATAGAGCAGGCAAACCAGATACTGACGCTGGAGTTAATAAACAGTCCCACATAAAATCAGTTTGATATGAACTCGAAACACAGGCTCCAATAATCCAAAGGAAAAAGACTTTAATTCACAGCAAAAAAGTAACAGCAGGTTAGCGCTTTCACCGATATGGCTTCTTCAGACCTATCAGTTAGTTGTTACACAGACAGTTTAAATACATTATTTGGGTGGGAAAAAACATCTAATTACTTAATATTTAAAGATATATGTCATGTTGATATAGTCATATACAAACATTTACACTCATGAAAATACTAAAATTATTATTAATAATCTCTCTTCCAATAAATACATATAAAAACAACTAAACATACTGTACATTCTGAATACATGACCTAAAAAATAATAAAATTATCTAGGTAATTTCCTGGACTTTAAAAATGGTTTAACAGAAAACATGGCATTCAAACCAGGTGGGGTATCAGACTTCAATCTAATAATCCAATTGGCTTCCCTAGTTTCAGTGAAGGTCCTAATATCACTCCCTCTTGGTCCTGGTATAATTTGCTCTATTATTAAAAACTGAAAAGTATGTTTAAGCCCTCTCTCCATTACATGTCTTGCCAACGCATTAGTTTTCATGCCAACCCTGATATTATATATATGCTCACGTATTCGATCCCTTAGCTTCCTGTTTGTTTTACCAATATAGAATGCCTCGCATTCCATACAGGAAGCTAGGTAAATGACATTGGATGACAAGCAGGTCCCCCTCACTTTAAACTGATATTCTCTTAGGGTTATTGGGTGTGTAAACATATTATCTGTGGTTATATAATTACAAAAATTACACTTATTGCACTTCATTGTACCATATCCAAGCAAATTATCACTGCTCATTTGTTCTAACAGGTAGCATAGTAACCTTCTTAAATTTTTCTTATTCCTATAAATAAACCTGGGTGTATCACCAACGATATCTTTAAGTGTGTGATCAATAGTTAAAACATCCCAATATCCTCTAATCACATCTTTAATGTTCCCTACATCGCTAGTATAGTATATGGAACAAGCCAACCCCCTATCAACACCATAACCACTGCTCTCTGTAGGTGCCTCTATAGTCTTCTCTTCCTCTTGTATGTGGGTGTTACCAAAATAAGGTGCAGCTCTATTCCCTCTGAGTCTATTCATATCTAGAAATCCTCTAGAAATATCGTCAGCAGAGTATCCTCTTGATAGAAATCTATCTGTTAGGTCATTCAACTCTTGTTCATATCCTGCCATGGTGGGATTATATCTAGATATTCGCATTGCTTGTCCTTTCACTATGTTCTGATAGACATAGCCTGGATGCATGCTAGTTCTATGTAGGAGGGAATTCTTGTGGCAATTCTTCCTGTATACCCCTGTGTTAACCATACCATTGGATAATCTTTCTACGTAAACATCTAGGAAAGGTAACCTAATTTCTGACCATTCAAATGTGAACTTAAGATACTCACTGCTGGAATTCATGATATCAATTAATATTTTCAGTTCACTTAAGGTACCAGTCCAAATCAGGAACAAATCATCCACAAAACGTCTAAAGAACGGCACATACTTCTTGTACAGTTCCAAACTAAATAGATGAGTATGTTCCCATTCAGCCATAAATAGGTTGGCGTAGCTATTGGCACATGAAGTGCCCATAGCTACGCCTTCCCTCTGTAAATAATATTCACCTTCAAAATAAAAAACATTGGATTCCAATATCAATTCCAAAAAGAACATAATTAACTCAATCTTACTATTAGTCATCTCTGAGTTGCGTTTCAAATAATCACTCACCATTACTATACCCTCTGTATTCGGAATAACTGTGAACAGCAATTGTACGTCCATAGTAACGAATATGTACTCATTTACTAGTGATGCGTTACTCAAAGACTCATTCAAATCTATGAGGAATTGTTTAGTATCTCTTAGAATGTACACATTCTTATCTACTAAAGGTCTAAGTTGATTTTCCACGTAGATAGACAGTGGTTCTGTAGACCACCCTCTGCCAGCCACTATAGGTCTATAAGGGGGGTTTTCCAAGTTTTTATGTATTTTGGGAAGTCCATGAAGAATTGGTACTAACGGATATTCTATAGACATATATTCATATAATTCAGAGTCAATAATGTTGGCTTTATATAAATCTTCTAAATTATGTTGTATCCTATGCACAATACTGTCTATCATATTCTGTTCTATGTGCAAATAATGTCTATCATCTGTCAGCATCAGTCTCATTCCATTGACATACTGTTCTCTATCCATCAATACTACCCCACCCCCCTTGTCTGCTGGTCTAATAGTCAGTGACTGGTCATTCATAAGATTTTTCAACGAGGTCCTCTGTTTGTAAGACAGATTCTGTCTATTCCTAGTAGTCTTATTGGTTTCATTCTCATACATCTTAAACAATTCATTCTCAACTAGCTTGCTATATGCTGCCAATAAGGGATGTAAAGGGGTGTGAAAACACTAGGCTTCTTATACTCTTTTCTCGGTTGAGAACTCTGACCATTAAAAAATATCTTTAAAGATAAATTGCGAATGAACAACTTAAAATCTCTTATCGTTTCTTCATAATTGCTGGTTCTAGTAGGAATAAATGATAAACCTTTATTCAACACAGTCATTTCATCTATAGTCAAAGTATGTTTAGAAATGTTAAAAACTAATTGTTCGCCCTCCCTTCCCACATCTTCTTTATATTGTGGTTGGTATATCTCTCTGCAGAATGCTTCCTCTTCTGCCTTCCCCTGCTTGCTGAACGCATCCTCCCCTCTTGTCTCTCTACTCTGATGGGGAAAGGGTGCGCCATATCAAAATTATGAACCTCTGCTAGACAGCCATCAGCTGTCTTGTGGTTCCTGCCTCTGGTATTTCTTACCATATTCCCTTCATTGGTCTTCTTACGAACTATGACCTCATCAACATTCTCATTCCCTCTGTTAACTACTTGCAAAGCACTACTCTCAGCAATATTCGCTGGTTGGGCTGGTGAAATAACATTCATCACATCCTCATTAACAATACATCCATTCCTATTTGCACTAACACTATTGATCACAATTGTAGATTCATTACATGCTTCAGTGTTATTATTAGTATGAACACTATCCGTATTCAGACACAAAGACAACATTTTGATGTCTGCCTGCAGCGGAAGATAATACCGAGAGGGTTAAGGGTGTTGAAGATGCCGACAACCGGCACCCTTTACCCGGAGCTTCTATATAAGTGGCAGAAATTGAATATCTAGGTAAGTCTGAGTTATATGGAGCTGTTGAATGACTTTTTTAAACCTTTGGAAGACTCTTTAATAGCTGCAGTTACTAAACAGCAGTGTGACTTGTTTGAACGCTTTTCTGATAAGTTTTTAAATGAGCATTTCGATAGACTGTTAGACAACGTCTCTCAGTATGAGAAACGTTTATTGGATCAGAAAAGATCCAAGCTCAATAGAGACATACAGGACTTTCATAAAGGGAACATCTTCACTTGGCCGAGATATGAGGGCAGAAGCGCTGCTACCTCCACTGGACTTTCTAACAGAGACAATCATGTTATTAATAACTCTGTCTTATGTGATGTATCTGCTACAGTGTGCAGTCGTGGATCTGCCACAGTTGATATGAATATGGATAGTGTTCATACTAATAATAACACTGAAGCATGTAATGAATCTACAATTGTGATCAATAGTGTTAGTGCAAATAGGAATGGATGTGTTGTTAATGAGGATGTGATGAATGTTATTTCACCAGCCCAACCAGCAAATATTGCTGAGAGTAGTGCTTTGCAAGTAGTTAACAGAGGGAATGAGAATGTTGATGAGGTCATAGTTCGTAAGAAGACCAATGAAGGGAATATGGTAAGAAATACCAGAGGCAGGAACCACAAGACAGCTGATGGCTGTCTAGCAGAGGTTCATAATTTTGATATGGCGCACCCTTTCCCCATCAGAGTAGAGAGACAAGAGGGGAGGATGCGTTCAGCAAGCAGGGGAAGGCAGAAGAGGAAGCATTCTGCAGAGAGATATACCAACCACAATATAAAGAAGATGTGGGAAGGGAGGGCGAACAATTAGTTTTTAACATTTCTAAACATACTTTGACTATAGATGAAATGACTGTGTTGAATAAAGGTTTATCATTTATTCCTACTAGAACCAGCAATTATGAAGAAACGATAAGAGATTTTAAGTTGTTCATTCGCAATTTATCTTTAAAGATATTTTTTAATGGTCAGAGTTCTCAACCGAGAAAAGAGTATAAGAAGCCTAGTGTTTTCACACCCCCTTTACATCCCTTATTGGCAGCATATAGCAAGCTAGTTGAGAATGAATTGTTTAAGATGTATGAGAATGAAACCAATAAGACTACTAGGAATAGACAGAATCTGTCTTACAAACAGAGGACCTCGTTGAAAAATCTTATGAATGACCAGTCACTGACTATTAGACCAGCAGACAAGGGGGGTGGGGTAGTATTGATGGATAGAGAACAGTATGTCAATGGAATGAGACTGATGCTGACAGATGATAGACATTATTTGCACATAGAACAGAATATGATAGACAGTATTGTGCATAGGATACAACATAATTTAGAAGATTTATATAAAGCCAACATTATTGACTCTGAATTATATGAATATATGTCTATAGAATATCTGTTAGTACCAATTCTTCATGGACTTCCCAAAATACATAAAAACTTGGAAAACCCCCCTTATAGACCTATAGTGGCTGGCAGAGGGTGGTCTACAGAACCACTGTCTATCTACGTGGAAAATCAACTTAGACCTTTAGTAGATAAGAATGTGTACATTCTAAGAGATACCAAACAATTCCTCATAGATTTGAATGAGTCTTTGAGTAATGCATCACTAGTAAATGAGTACATATTCGTTACTATGGACGTACAATCGCTGTTCACAGTTTTTCCGAATACAGAGGGTATAGTAATGGTGAGTGATTATTTGAAACGCAGCTCAGAGATGACTAATAGTAAGATTGAGTTAATTATGTTCTTTCTGGAATTGATATTGGAATCCAATGTTTTTTATTTTGAAGGTGAATATTATTTACAGAGGGAAGGCGTAGCTATGGGCACTTCATGTGCCAATAGCTACGCCAACCTATTTATGGCTGAATGGGAACATACTCATCTATTTAGTTTGGAACTGTACAAGAAGTATGTGCCATTCTTTAGACGTTTTGTGGATGATTTGTTCCTGATTTGGACTGGTACCTTAAGTGAACTGAAAATATTAATTGATATCATGAATTCCAGTAGTGAGTATCTTAAGTTCACATATGAATGGTCAGAAATTAGGTTACCTTTTCTAGATGTTTATGTAGAAAGATTATCCAATGGTATGGTTAACACAGGGGTATACAGGAAGAATTGCCATAAGAATTCCCTCCTACATAGAACCAGCATGCATCCAGGCTATGTCTATCAGAACATAGTGAAAGGACAAGCAATGCGAATATCTAGATATAATCCCACCATGGTAGGGTATGAACAAGAGTTGAGTGATCTAACAGATAGATTTCTATCAAGAGGATACTCTGCTGATAATATTTCTAGAGGATTTCTAGATATGAATAGACTCAGAGGGAATAGAGCTGCACCTTATTTTGGTAACACCCACATACAAGAGGAAGAGAAGACCACAGAGGCACCTACAGAGAGCAGTGGTTATGGTGTTGATAGGGGGTTGGCTTGTTCCATATACTATACTAGCGATGTAGGGAACATTAAAGATGTGATTAGAGGATATTGGGATGTTTTAACTATTGATCACACACTTAAAGATATCGTTGGTGATACACCCAGGTTTATTTATAGGAATAAGAAAAATTTAAGAAGGTTACTATGCTACCCGTTAGAACAAATGAGCAGTGATAATTTGCTTGGATATGGTACAATGAAGTGCAATAAGTGTAATTTTTGTAATTATATAACCACAGATAATATGTTTACACACCCAATAACCCTAAGAGAATATCAGTTTAAAGTGAGGGGGACCTGCTTGTCATCCAATGTCATTTACCTAGCTTCCTGTATGGAATGCGAGGCATTCTATATTGGTAAAACAAACAGGAAGCTAAGGGATCGAATACATGAGCATATATATAATATCAGGGTTGGCATGAAAACTAATGCGTTGGCAAGACATGTAATGGAGAGAGGGCTTAAACATACTTTTCAGTTTTTAATAATAGAGCAAATTATACCAGGACCAAGAGGGGGTGATATTAGGACCTTCACTGAAACTAGGGAAGCCAATTGGATTATTAGATTGAAGTCTGATACCCCACCTGGTTTGAATGCCATGGTTTCTGTTAAACCATTTTTAAAGTCCAGGAAATTACCTAGATAATTTTATTATTTTTTAGGTCATGTATTCAGAATGTACAGTATGTTTAGTTGTTTTTATATGTATTTATTGGAAGAGAGATTATTAATAATAATTTTAGTATTTTCATGAGTGTAAATGTTTGTATATGACTATATCAACATGACATATATCTTTAAATATTAAGTAATTAGATGATTTTTCCCGCCCAAATAATGTATTTAAACTGTCTGTGTAACAACTAACTGATAGGTCTGAAGAAGCCATATCGGTGAAAGCGCTAACCTGCTGTTACTTTTTTGCTGTGAATTAAAGTCTTTTTCCTTTGGATTATTGGAGCCTGTGTTTCGAGTTCATATCAAACTGATTTTATGTGGGACTGTTTATTAACTCCAGCGTCAGTATCTGGTTTGCCTGCTCTATTTTTAATCGTGGTAAAAAAAAAAATAATACTAAGGTCTTTAGTCAAAATCTGTCCATATTAATTACTCTAGCGAACAGATCCAGACAATTTTGAATATTGCTATAAGGCAAATTCAAGCTGAGCACAAATTAAAATTAGCAGCTGAAGCAAAAGATAATAATAAATCTTTCTTTAAGTGTATCAGATGATTCAGAAATAACACTCAGCAATGCTCTGAATTAATTCATATTATTGCCACTCTGACCCAAAATATATTCTTAATATACTTTGAGATGTTTTGTGCTAACTTCTCACCAGAAACAATCATTGTGGTTCCAAAAATTCCCAAGCCCCCCCCCCCCCAAAAAAAAGATTATTGCAGAATATTTCCTGAGTTCTCAAAAGTTAAAAATACTGCATCTGTGAGTTTCAAAAATATACCTGATTTCTTAATTAACAGTCCTCAGTCAGTTGCAGGTAAAATACTAATAGATAACCAAAGAATACATGCATCTAAGTACAAATCTGTTAGCATACCATGGAAGAATGGGCTGTAAAAATCATAATGCTACTTTTTATATAATAAAACAAGCTCATTTTATTAAATAAAAAGTATGAATGTGATTTGTATAGCCCATTTCATGTTACATGTACAGATTTCTACTTAGTCACATGTATTCTTAATTAACAGTGTCAAAAGTATCCTCTCATTGTTGCCGGGTGCTCCTACTAAAGGTGTTCGGTGTAACCATAATTACTAGTAAACTCCTGAAATATGGAAAATGGCTTTCATTATGCTCCTCCACAAAGAAAGCCTTCCTCATGTCCCAGTAACTGTAGACTCATCAGCCTAGCAAGTCCAATTTGTAATGGCATTATATTACGTAAAGTTTTATAAACTAAGATATTACAAAATATTGCTATAGACCCACCGCAATATTGCTTTGTCAAATGGAGATCATGTCTGCTTAATTATGTCAATTGTTTAAAGTCACAGAAGCTGCAGTCAGTGGCCATGTAGTTCATGTATGACACCTGGATCTGTCCAAGACTTACATGCTATTTTCCATGCTGGAATTGTAAACAAGCTTATAGACCTAAATGCCAATCCTTTTGTTGTAAGATGGATATGATACTGGCTGACAGATGGAATCCCAGTAATTAACGTGACACACTTCCATGCAATAAATGTTGATTAATTGTTTCATCCAAGAGTTAGCACTGTAATGAGTAGTTATTGACAATGTAGTATATATATAAGCATATATATGGCATCTATATCAGATGATCGAACATTTAGTTAAGTGAATAACTAAACATCGATCACTAATAAATGCACACACAAAACATCGAATGGCAGTTTCCACTCAGGGAAACAATACCATTGCCCAATGAAAAAAATAAATAAACACAAATGAAATGGGGGGGCTTCGCCTCCCACCCCCCCCGATGTGGAGGGCTGTGACCCCCCACACCCCCTAACTAAATATATCAACTCAGAGATCACTCCACATTGAAGAAAGGGCAAACTCTGTGCAACAGCCAAACAACTTGTTTCCCTGAGTGGAAACTGCCGTTTGCGATTTTGTGTGTTTGATTATTAGTGATTGATGTTTAATTATTTGATTAACTAAACGTTCGATCAACTAATATAGACCCTATGCATGATATTTTGTGTATGCGTTTTTTTGTTCGGTATATTTCTCGTCTCTGTGTATTACTCATGCAATGTTTGCATCGTTGCCATTTACCCCGGCAACTGCTTAATGCGGTCTCCAGGCCAGTTCCTCTACTCATGTATGGAATTTGAAGAAGTACATTTTCTCTAATCTCATATTATTCAACCTGCTGAGGTCACATTTTAGGTTATTCAGATGTTCTTTGTCATTCTTCCCTGTAGATTCAAATAACATCTTTGTAGCCCACTGTATTTAGAAAGTCCTGAAGCCATTCGCATGTTGTTAAATGTCTAAAACAGACATTAATCCAAGAAAAAATATTGCCACAATCTAGACTATCTCTAACAATATCTGCTTATTCATTACACACTCACCTCTCTGTGAGCATTACCATATCACCTTAGAAAAAGCCAAATGGCTAAAACAAGGATCTAACCTATTGTTAGAATTCCAACCCTACAAACTGCAGCTCCATACATTTACTCCCCTTGCAGCTATACCTCATGAAAAAACTCCTCATGCAACCTGAGATCATAGTCACAAACCAAACCAGTTTTCATTACTCCTAAATCAAAACATGCTTTCTCCTCCCAGACACTTACTCTTTGGCAAACTCTGCCCATCAGCCTCAAGGAAAACAACACTTAATCCAAATTTAGAATGCGACTCAAAAAGCATGTCTTCATCCAAACCAAATGCTTCTGGTTCAAAACAGGAATGTATATGCAGCTAATACATTTTGGACTGAATGTAATAGTCCTATGTTTCCCCAAACGTTGGTAAGGTTGGGAGAAGTACATATGGGCCTGACTTTCTGACACTATCCCTGATTCTTTTCCAAGTCTCTTGTCCTTTGTCCAGATTTGCTGAAGACTGAACCAATTTAGAAACTAATATATATATATTGTACATTACAATCTGCTTGATTGTACATTGCATGCTGCTCATTTATTAAAATGCATATATACAGTTTATTTTCTATGTAATTTAGTGTACTATGTTATTGCTTAGATTTCTGTATTTTTTATTTGTGAAATGTTTTGTATTTCACCTGACGTCAGCCTGAAATTGATCAGTATTGATCAGTGCACTACACCTGTAAACAAATATAGATAAAAATAAATAAAATAAACAAAATATTCAGAAATTCAGCCCTATATGTACTTCTCCCAACCTTACCAAAGTTTGGGGAAACATAGGACTATTACATTCAGTCCAAAATGTATGAGCTGCATATACATGCCTGTTTTCAACTTATTATCTTAGGATAAAGAGAGCTCTCTAAATATGAACTTAAGAGAGCACAAGTACACATGTAAGTAAGCCAACATTCAAAATAAGCGTTTTCATTTTCACTTCCCATATTTTCATTCCTTATATACACCCATTCTGTGGTAATTGCAACTCAGAGAAAGAGCAACTCCACATAAAAGTAAAACATATCACTTTGTCTGTTATCCTTTAACCTCAGAGATCCCCTAATACAGACAGTTTGAGCATAAATGATTTGTGCATCATTACAATTAACAGTAGCAAATGTAAAACAAGGGCATAAGATCTCAAACCAACATGCTCAAGCAAGCAGAAATCTGACTAATGGTAAACCATTTAGAAAACAGCAATAAATGTGTTGAAGCTCTTCAACATGAAACATGGTATTTGTCATGGCCATAGCAATACAACTGCTCCCTTCTCAGTTACCACTTTGGGGAAAGGACATCTTACTGTTGCCCTTTTTGACACTTCAAGCATGTCCTTGACTTGGTTGTCTTTCCTCTTCAGATCAATCTGATTCATACCTTTGACTTTGGTTCAAGTCCTCTCTCTTGGTTTAGGGATTAACTTACTCGCAGCACTGATCTCATATCAACGCTTTGCCCTTTCTGTCATAAACTCAGTCTCTTGAGTGCAGTGTTCCACTAGGACCATCTAAGTAACTAGGGTTCTACTAGTATTGTCATATTTTTTTCTCTTCATTAATGCAGTAACCTCCTGCTTTTAACTTCCTGACCTCTCTGAATGTGTAGAAGACCTTGTTAAGACTTAGTTTCTCTGCTGTACCATACAGTCTAATTTACAAAAAACTTATTTCAACTCCAGGGTGATACCCAATTAAGATACTTGAGACTGAGACAAGTACTAGCTGTAAATGCTGGTACATCTTAGTAAAAGTACAAATCTTGCCCTCTAACTTTTGTTGACCTTAGCTTTTTAAATGTTGCTATTCTTATCTTACTGTACCAGTTATGTCAATCTTAATTGCACATCTCCCTGTAACTGACTTAAACAAACTACTGAGTCTGTACACTTCGTAAATCAGAAGCTAATCCAAATATAAATGAATATAAGTAAATATATTCTACCCTGGCATCAACACTATTCCCTTTTCATTCTCTACACGGGGTCACCATCCAATATCTTTTTGCTGCAACCTGACCTTAAAATTGTGAAGACATATCTGCATTTCTCTCAGTGAAAGCATTGTTAAATTTAAATAGATAAATTAATATGACTAGCCATGAAGGAATGAAGGTTGTTCTGTCCTCTAGTCTAACTCAAAACCTCCTCCATAATGTTAAAGGGTTCTACTATGAAATGCCAAGTTCCACAAGCATGGGGATCAGAAATAGTGAAAAACACCGCCCAAAACAAGTATATTAGAGGATCAGCCCAGGTTGGAAGGTTTGGAGACAAAGCCAGATAAGCAAGATTACATTGGTTTGAACATGTGCTGAGGAGGGATGCTGAGTATATTGGGAAAAAGTTGCTAAGGATGAAGCTACCATGTAACAGGAAAAGAGGAAGGTCTAAGATAAGGTTTATGGATGTGGTGAGAGAGGACATGCAGGTGGTTGGTGTGAAACAGCAAGATGCAGAGGACAGGAAGAAATGGAAACAGATGATCCACTGTGGCGACCCCTAATGGGAACAGCTGAAAGATGATGATGATGGTTTCGACCATATGACGTTCAAACTTGTAAACATTTGACAACGTAAATGGGACCCAGGAATTTCACCTCAATAAGCTGTAGAGGAGCCAGGTTAACAGCCTATCCTCTACTAAAAAAGTATCTTCATTATAAACTGGCTCCAACCTTAAAAATCAAATGACTTGAGATCTGATTTCAGATTACCTTATTCCATGTTACATTTTTCTGATGAAGCATGTTTAATTTCTAGTCCATTACTTTAAAAATTCCCTATTTTCTTCTTAAGGAAGATTCTTGTTCTAAGTATTTTTGTTTTAATCATTTCTTTCTGGCCATTAAACTAATTGACAATGCAATTAATATAAAGAGCATTGATATGTCTTATTTAACTTTCTGATATCATTAGTACATCTCTTTTAATGACATCACCATCGAATTTTCAGCTATATTCTGTAATTCCTTTTCACAGGATTTAATACTATTCCTTTGTTCTCTTATCTAATCATTTTCCAATTTACATCTCTATGAACTCTACTTTTTATGTTTTAGTTATATGTCTTTTCTTTTGTTCCTCCCATTCATTATCCCTCATACCCCAGTTAGCCTGTACTTCATTCTCATCCATCTTCCTGTTTTTACCTCTTCCTTTCCTATTAACTCACCTTTTTTAGTAAATACATCTATTTTTCATATATGTAATTATCATAAGCATTGCCTTGTTAGCACACACTTTATGGATGGACATATATATCACCTTCTTTGCAACATATATTGTACTAGTTTTGATTTAAGTCTAATATTATTTCTGGCCTCATCTAGAATGAGACTCTAGAGACATGTTCAAGCTGTTAAAACTAGCCAGCGAAGGCAAAGTGGTTATTTTAATTGCTTGTAGTTTAGTTTTAGACCAAGGCAGAGCTGTTTGCAACTGCATTTCTCTTTCTTTGTTTTTATAGTGTAATATGATTTGCTTATTTCAGCACTTAACATATGCAGTTTAACCTTAGTGCCATACAATATCATGTCACATGTTACCACTATATGCATCTTTTTCAGTAATAACTAATTTATATTTTATTCCACCAAATGCCTTACCACTTTTCTTGCTGTCTTCATCTTCTTACCTATTAGTCTGAATTGATGCATCTTGTAGTTCAATACTTTTTTTTTTTATCTAAGGTGCAGACTTTGTACAGTCCAGTTATATATAGCCTTGAATCTATCTGGCCTGCTGCACCATGTTAAATCTTAACCGTATATAGAAAGAAAACTTAATATGACATTATTCCACCTCTTTTCTTGGCTGTGGTGGAAAATGAACTTTGGACTAGTTCATCACCTCTTTCACACTGTCCCTATTTGAAATGCAAGTCCAACTGTGCATTATTTCACATTCACATTAAAAGTATGCTAGCCTAGTTTCCCTTGTATGCTGTTCTTTCTACCATCTTGATTATGTCATGCTTAGTGATCGTGTTGGTATCTTATCATGTGGTGCAGGCCTCCAGACCAGATTGTGGCTGGAAAATGTCCTCAGGTGAATTCATTCACACAGTTAAACAAATAAATAATTCTTGCATCCTATGTTTGCCATTCATTTCTTTTTACTTTTATTTTACATCCTCATTCTGTCTGTATGCCCCTTTGCCTGTTATCTTCTATATTTCATTTTTACATAAGCTAACTTATTTCAGGTTTGCATGACACTTCTGCAATGAAAAAATGCATGATATTTATTAAAACTTTGGTGTATTTTCGTAACTACACACTCCAGTGTCTGCTGCTTGAATTCTAATTTTCTTATTTGTACATGCTGTGACACTAATTATTTCATATGCATCTGCCTGTATTTTGTCTTGTTTTTCATTTCCTATCACCCACATATGGACCAAAGGTCATTATAAGGGCAAATGATCCTGTACAGTTTGCGCTATCATCTCAGAAATGCTCCTAGATTTCACTCAGCTTCTGATTATGCTATTATGGCATTCTGCAAGCATTGCTATTAACTTTCAAGTTCCATATCTGAAACTCTCAGACTTAATGGTTTCCTTGTATAGTTTAAGGTATTAGCTTCTGAAGAGAAAATGATCCTGCTTGGTGACAAAAGCCCACATCATGCCTTTTTCAAAGTTCCTATAAAACAAATACATGTAAATTGCTCAACAGAAGCCTTATCTCATATGATTCAGATTGTCTTTTTTTTATTATCTTTCACGCTAGTTCTAATTTTTACTTCTTATAGCATATTATTGATAAAGAAACACAGTAGTCCATTTTTTAACCAACCAGTGTGATAAGGTGATAACTACATACTGGGGGTATTCAGAAACAAGTAGAATTGTGCATTATGTGAAACAGAGCACTAGTGTCATGCAAGGATGGATGACTGAGACACACATGTAGCCACATTACCTGAGAAATAATACAGTATGTATTGCATGTAAATGACAACATAATGACATGCAAATGAGAATCAGCTTGGTAATGAGAGCTATCACATATACAAATGACTAAAACAAATGCAGTGGTGGTATTCAGAAATGTTAAAAGGTTAATGCAATGACCCATGGCAGTCAGCTGTTGTGAATGCCATCACTTGTTAGTACACATTGTTATTGCATACTCTAAGATGATAGGAGTATCTGCAGAAGATGGTCATCTTGTGTTAGTGGCCTGCCTTGGGATCCAGTATCTGTGAAACAGTGCATTACTACCCCCTGCAATACTGAAGACTCTGACACCAGCTAACATTCAATCACCTTTACAGCTGGGACATTACCAGCTCTACCATGTGGACAGAAACACCTTACAGGAGTTAGTAGGCATGCAGTTCTCATGAAAAATCAAGGAGGATGTGAGGACTGCCTATCCCAACCGGCACAAAGGTTTATGTAGCCATTTTCAGTGTCTGACAGTGAACATTGTAGGCATTATACAGGCACTGGCCTCAGAAATCCTATGTCAGTTCATTAACATGATGTACAGGTAAAGAGGCAGCATCTAGTCCAGAAGTACTGACCATGACATCCAGGTTAGTATTACCTTTATCGTAAAAAACAACATAGAGTGTAAGTAATGCATGCAGTGATATCTGTGAGCTATGCTTTGTGGTGCATGGTCTGTTGTCATTGTTCATCTGACGTACTTTCTCATCTTAAAATATTTTTTTCATAACAGCCACTCATGTTATTGTTTGCAGAAGTCATGCCTCAGTGCTCACTGCCTGCTGTTTAGTGATGTCATAAGACATCATATAAGGAATAATCACCTTTTTAACTGTTTTGTAAAATAAATTCTGCTTATGTGGTATACATAAACATGGATGTACTTAATATCCCCATTTGGTATAATTAGTAAAAAAACAATTATTTAGGGTGGACACGGTGGTGCAGTGGTTAGCATTGCCGCCTCACAGCAAGAGGTTCTCCGGTTCGATCGTCGGCTGGAGTGCCTTCTGTGCAGGGTCTGCATGTCCTCCCCTGTGGTTGCGTGGGTTTCCTCTGGGTGCTCCAGTTTCCTCCCACATCCCAAAGACATGCTGCAGGTGGATTGGACACTCTAAATTGGCCCTAGGTGTGCATGTGTGTGCCTTCTGTGCAAGGTTGGGTGCTGGGCTGGCAACTCAACACCGCAAATCTCCACTGCCAATCATGAGCGGACAAGGTGATCTGCTGTGGTGATCCCTAACTGGGAAAAGCTGAAAGAAGAAGTAAAAAACAATTATTTCAGTAGTATACGACTTCATGCATTGCATTTGAATGAAAGTGTATCATATTGTTTCTTATATTCTGCAATTTATCATCCATTTAACTCATGTTGTTTGCTGAAGTATTGCACATCAGATTATTTTTATTTGTTATACACAATAATTTGTGAAGTCAGAGGCAAAAATAGCATCATTAGTGCACTGGTGAGGGTGAAGTGAAAGCAGTGTTTGTTTAAATGACTGGATACTCATTTTAATTTGTAATTGACTGATTAATGTGTTTCCAAGAAAAGCTGTGCATTAATACTTTTAAGATGTAGGTTACTGCCAGCTGTAGGAATGTTAATGCATAGAGCATTGGTGTTAATAATTTAAATCTCATTTTATGTCATGCAGATTTCTTTCCACAATTCCCTGAGATACTAAACAGTACCATTACAGGGATGTAATTCATACTGTTGTAAAGTGTCACAACTCCCCTCCCATTTTTTTTAATCCCCTTCTAGTTAAACTTTCAGCTGTGTTTTTGAAGATCAAATTGTAAGCAACAGAATTGTCAGAGAGGATTCATGGGAATTCAAGACCGAATGAGTCCTACACGTCTCCTAAGGATAGGTTAGATGATAGTGGAAATGATTTTGAAGTTGAGCTATGAGGAGAGCTGTTGGTTCAATGTCATAACCTAATTGATGCAGGTGATGTGTAGACACTGATCTGACAGTGCATCATGAATGTGATCTGGACCTCAAACAAGAGGTCCTGGAAAGTGTAGATGAACATTGACATGGCAAACATAAAATCTATTATGACTTTCCTGAGAAGAACTTTTTGTCTCGTGATTTGTCCCCATGAGTCCAGACAGCAACCCATCCTCTTCCTCTTTCAAGAGTGCGTCCTACTTTAGTCTGCTAAGTCCTAACTAGTGTACAAATGGAGGTGGCCACCAAGGCTTGGTGTGCCAGCATATTATGCCATGTGATCATGGCATTATCCTTACTCTCTTCCATTTCAACATAGCGCTGGAAATCCTCATATATATAGCTTGACGGGTTCTGACCATTTCCAGCTGATTCCCTGTGGCAGTGCTCTGACCAGTAACAATGTCATGACACCATTTGTTGCTGGAGACCCAACGCTTTTCATGTTTCCTGGGGTAGCTGTACCAAATTTCTGTGCATGGCTTCCCTTTGTAGCAATGCCACTGTGGACACTGTTGCTTCTGAATGCCTGCCATCATCCTAAGAGAGTTCATCTGGGTTTGGAGATACTGGTTTAGAGCTGCATGGATGTTCCTCCTATACATACATCAGTGAACCATCAGCATCTGCTTGACCTTGTGATGCACTGTCACTTCTTGCAGATTTACTAACATGTGACCTTGTGATGCACTGTCACTTCCTGCGGATTTACTAACATGTGACCTTGTGATGCACTGTCACTTGCTGCAGATTTACTAACATGTGACCTTGTGATACACTGTCACTTCCTGCAGATTTACTAACATGTGCCCTTGTGATGCACTGTCACTTCGAGTTACTAACATGTTGTGGGGTGTGAGAGCCAGCCATTAAATCCGGGGACTGTGTGCCACTTTCCTCAGGCTACTTCATAAATATAACTATGCTATCATCATTATTACCAGCAGCCATTCTGTTGTTGGTATCCCCCATATTCATTGGTATAGTGGAACTGTTTGTTTCCGATGTTGGCCGAGTAAAAATATTGATAAGAAAGCATTACTCATAATGAAATAACATACACTAATGTATGCTTATTAAGGTGGTGTGAGGGATATTTATCATGCGCACTGCCTTCCTTTCCATTCTGTGTTGATATAGAAGTTTCATCTATTAATAATAATTGCCACCTATTTATTGTAATCATTCATTGTTAACATTCCATTCTCTATATGAATATATGTTACTGTTTTATAAACCAATCTTTCTGAACAGATGAGTGTTGCTGCTGCAGACGTTGGTAACAGCCAGTGTTCACACCACATCTGATAATGACAGTGTCACTATTGTCTGTGTCATAGCCATCCCCGTGGATGGAGAGACTGTATTCCTCATCTGGCATTAACTGGATAATGGGGAGGCAACCCCCAGTACTGGTACTGGTAATTGCATTCTGCTTCACCTTACTTCTAGCAGGTCTTACCATATCATTTGCCCTCTTCTTGCATTGTGTTAGTGTAGCTTCTGCAACCCCACTTGCATTAATGTCAAGGGCAACTTGATTCCAAGTTTTTGTCCTCTCAGCTTGTTTGGGCTCCCCTTTGTCACACAGATATTTTCCATGTGTCCTAAGAGCTGCCATGAGGACACAATTTTCCCCATGGCTGAGTTATCCATTCTCTGCCTTGATCCCTTGTTTTGCATCAAAAAAAGGTCATAGTCATATGTAAAGAAAACGTTTTAATCTAATCATCATTTAAACTGCATAACATTAACCATGTTTCCCTGCCAGCCTCGTACAAAAAATGTTAGCTCCCACAGACCTTATGATTATACACACACATACAGTCCATACAAGTAAAGCTGTGCTACAGCATTAGTTGCAGTACATTCATGTAATTAAAGCAGTCACTTTTTGACAGGTTCTTCCTTAATCCACCCCTTCCACTGTTGTATATTCATATAATTTTTCATTCATCAGTGACGGTCAAAAATCCCCCATTAAAGAGACGTACATTGAGCCAAGAAAACATCCTTTCCAGTACAGTATGTCACAACTTAATGACTGCATTTCTAACGTATGCACAATCACTAAACAATACCAAAGTAATATTTTCCTCAATCATCATTAATCGTGCCCATTGTTGTTGTACTGAATTTCCACTTCTAAATGGCAGCTTTACATTATTCATTAACAGACATCATAAAATACACAAGAGATTAATAAAAGCAATATTTCTTAAACTTAACTGAATAACTTTATACAATTTAAGTTTTTCTTATTAAATTATATTTGTAATTTTCTTTCTTTTAAGAAGTCTGTCATTTCCTTAGACGTTTCCCACTTAACTTTAATAATGGAAAGTTAATATGGCATTTTCAACTTTTCTGTATAAATCCAGGTTCATTTACATGTTTTGTATACAAATTATGCTCTTTTAAGTTTATCTCTATGAATCACAGTAATACGTGAATACAGCTACTTATAGACCAAATCACTCAAGGATACTCATGAACGTGGAATCAGACTCATGTGAACGTGCAGAGGACAGGTGTAGAGTATATAGCCATCTGCAGCTCATCCATGCAGTCCCTAGCATACTGTGGGAATGCACAGATATGCTCAGATATGCCCAAATCTGAAAATATTCAGAGAAAACAAAATGGAGTCATATATATTACAGTCAGCTGCCACAATGGTGCCATAGTTAGCAAAAAAAAGGGATTGAAGACGGATAGATATATTACAGTTATCAAAACCATCCTGTGTAATCCCTGCCAATCTATCCTCATCTTATTTATTTATTTTTTTTATTTTCTTTATTAACATTTGTAAACTGGGGCAGTCTGACTGGGTTACATAGCCCATTTTCAGCAGAGGCCTAGGGAGAAAAGCTCCACAGTTTCAAATATAAATTAAGATACACATTTAAACATTTAGATTAATGCACACAAGTTGCATAATGTACAGCAAAAACAATGTTAGCTAAGACTCTAAGACTCTGACACACATTGTCATTTCTACCCAGTCAAAAGATTATAAAAGTTACTCACCGAACACATAGATATATGTATCCCAGCATCCCACCACCCTGTAAAAAAATATAAATATATCCTGGGTTCTACAATGAAGGAATTATTACTATTTAGGTGACAGAATTCTAAAAAGATAGAGAAAGCCAAATAAGTAAAATTAGAATGCATTCCTCTTATAAAAATGTATGTGGCAAAACATTTTTGGTTAAACCAAACTTGCAAATAATAACAGTATCTGCTTTAATACCCTGCTGGTAAACTGGATTTGACTAAGTTAACATCACGTCCTAGAGGGAGTAGTTCTAAACATGTGAACCACAGCCTGTTCATGCTTTCTTCCTTCTGATACTGACACTGCTAGTCATAGCAACACCTGTTAAGGTAAGAGGCCATGTTCCAAGCTAATTCAATAATTTATTTATTTATTTATTTTATTTTACATTTGTTGACTGGGATAGTCTGACTGGATGCATGTCCATTTTCAGTGGAGGCCCGGGGAGAAAAGCTCCAAGGGTAAGTAGATACAGCATTACATAATACTAGCATTACATATTACAAACAAATCCAAAACCAGAAGAGGTTGATACTCCACAACAAACGAAGCAAACCAGATGAATGAAAAGACAAGTCCTTTATTCGAATAAGTAAGCGCTTTCAGGTTGCTTAGAATGCTTCATCAGACTTCAACAAACCATAAAAATTTGAATCAACTTATATATAAGTAAAGCACCAATGAAAATCACATTAGCAAGTCACATGCAAGTCACAAAAATACATAATTTCCTTTCCATAAAAATTACATAAAATAAAATATATAAATATATATATCCTAAAAATCTCATGCTGAAAGATGAATAGTAGAAGTAAAATGTTAAAACATATTAAAAAGTATATTAGATAGTGGAACAAATTACTACTGTTTAATGTTTCAAAGGTTTATCTAATAAAAATGGTCTCAATGAAAATTTATCATTAAGACCATGACCTTTGTTCGCAGATAGCTTGATTATCCACTTTGCCTCAGCTTTTTCTGTCTTATTGCCAATATTACCAAGTCTTTCAGTCTCTGTTAACTGTCCTATTACTAAAAATCTAAAGGCATGTGTGGTGTCATTTTGTAGTACATGCTTGGCTAGGGCATTCCCTTCATTCTCTCTATGTATAGCATACAAATGCTCTCGTATCCTTTCTCTTAATGTTCTATTAGTCTTTCCTATATAGAAACAATAACATTTTACGCAGGATGCTAAATAAATCACATTTCTTGACTTACAGTCAGCGTATTCATTTAACTCATATTTAACACCAGTATCTGGATGTATAAAAACATTAGATTTCATTATATATATACACTGGTTGCAAGAGCGACATGCAAATGTACCCTTTCTCTCAGAGGAGATCTTATTTTTAGGCATTCTCTCATAACAAAGCATACGTTTTAAAGATTTAGTGTTCTTATAGCTAAAAGATGGTTTTTCACCCACTAAGTCTTTTATACCATCATCTAGGTGTAAAATATTCCAATGTCTCTTAATAATGTTGACAATAGAAGTATTATTATTAGTATAGGGTATCACTAGCCTCATCTTATCATTATTCCTCACCATAGGTCTCTCATCTATATTGCCTTGTTTTTTAATAAAAGGACGTCCTAGATGTGTACGTTCAAAAGTATCCAATGAATGCATATCTCTATTGCAATAGCCTCTATGTCTAAAATCACTTTCTATAGTTTTTAATGCATCAGAAAAAAACAAATCATCACTAGTTATGTTAGAAAAACATTTCACCTGATTATTTACAATGTTTTTGTGTATATGGGGAGGATGCATGCTGCTTCTATGAAGAATAGCATTCTTCCTACATGCCTTCCTAAATACTTCTGTTTCTAGAGTATTGTCTTTTTTCCTCAATGTCACATCTAAAAAATCAATTGTGTTTTGTGAATACATTTCAGTTAACCTAAGAAATGTGGTAGTTCCATTAATATATAGGACAAACTCTTTCAGGAGCTCTAGTGTGCCTCCCCAAATTAAAAAAAGGTCATCCACAAAACGTTTATAATATTTTATAGAAGTGGAGTAAGCCAAATGTTCTAAAACATATGTATTTTGCCAATATGCTAACACAAGGTTAGCATAAGAGTTTGCACAAGATGCGCCCATAGCTACTCCTTTAATTTGAAGGAAGTATTCATTATTAAAGGTAAAAACATTGTGACAAAGAACTATTTCTAACAACATTGTGAGTTTAATAACTTGATTATTGCTAAGTCCTTTATTTAACAAGTATAACCTGAGATTTGCATGAGATTTTTAGGATATATATATTTATATATTTTATTTTATGTAATTTTTATGGAAAGGAAATTATGTATTTTTGTGATTTGCATGTGACTTGCTAATGTGATTTTCATTGGTGCTTTACTTATATATAAGTTGATTCAAATTTTTATGGTTTGTTGAAGTCTGATGAAGCGTTCTAAGCAACGTGAAAGCGCTTACTTATTCGAATAAAGGACTTGTCTTTTCATTCATCTGGTTTGCTTCGTTTGTTGTGGAGTATCAACCTCTTCTGGTTTTGGATTTGTGTTTTTTTTGGGAGGTGATACCTTACCCTGACAGTGTTCTTTTCTTGCTGAACATATTACAAACAGACTATTTACAGTGATTACATAAGTAAGCAAGTTAAACAAGTTCCACAGTTAGAGTTAAACCCGAGCATAAGTCAGGATTAAATTAAATTACACAGTAAACTGGTTAACAGATTTTTACACATTCTAGAAAGAGTTAGCAAGGCTTGATACATTGACATAGTCAGTTAAGTGACAAATGTTGTTTGAGTCTAGTTTTAAATTGACCTAAGGTAGAAAGTAAGGTAATATCAGCTGGAAGAGAGTTCCAGGGTCTACTTACAGAATTTGCAAAGGGAGAGTCACCGGCTGTGTTATTAATTTTGCTAGTCTGAATTAGTAGTTTGTTAGAGGATCGAAGCGGTCTAGGATTGTTATAGGGGGTGATAATATTTTTAACTGCAGGAGTATTGTCTGGATTATAGAGGATTTTATAGGCCATAATCAGTTGGTTATACTGGATTAGGCTGGGTAGTTCAAGCCACCCAAGCTGATTTAGATTGATGCAATGATGTGTCCTAAAAGGCAGCCCAGTGGCAAACCTGACAATGTGGTTGTAGCAAATTGAGAGTTTGTTAAGGACAATCTTGTTTAAATTCAAGAGTAGAGGGAATGCATATAGAAGGGTTGAAAGAAGGTGAGAGCGAGCTATGGCAATTTTAGCTGGAGGGGTTAGGAAGGCTTTTATTCTGTAAAGTGACCCTAGTTTTTTATTGATGGTTTTGATAGTTTGGATAACATGTAAGTTGAATTTTAGATTATTATCTATGATGACACCTAATAGTTTTGTAGAGGAGTCAGGGGAGATTATTGTGCCATCATTTGAATTTATGGTAAAGGTGAAAGCGGTAGATCTACGTGTTGGTGAAAATAACAGGATTTTAGTTTTTTTGGGATTTAGGATGAGACGACATTCAGAAAACCAGTTTTCTATTGTATTAAAGGTGGTCTGGGTAGCTGACCATAACTCTGTTGGAGATGTGGCCAAGCAAACCAGGGTAGAGTCATCAGCATATTGGATACAGCTGACTTTTGGGATGACAGTATAAAGGTTGTTAATGAAGATGAAGAACAGCAATGGCCCTAGTATAGAGCCGTGTGGTACTCTAAGGGTGTTAGGTAGAAGATTAGAGAGTTTGTTCTGCCAGAGGACAGCCTGCTGTTGACCATTCAGGTAGGATTGAAACCATTGAAGGGCTCTAGTATCTATACAGAATGTTTGCAGGGTGTGGATTAAAGGTTGGTGATCAACCATATCGAATGCCTTGGGAAGATCCAAGAATAGGGCTGAGGATATATAATTATTGATGCGATTATGGTTTATGGTGTTGGTAAAGGCTAGGAGGGCTGAAGTAGTGCTGTGATGAGGATGGAAGCCATGCTGAGTGTCTGCCATAAGGTGATTCTGGATTAGGTGGTACATGAGTTGTCTATGAATGCATTTTTCCATAATCTTTGTAAGTGGAGATAGTATAGCTATTGGCCTATAATTGGAGAATTCAGTAGAGCTGCCTCCTTTGTGAAGTGGTATTACATAGGATATTTTCCAGATGGTGGGAATTTTAGCTTCTACTATGGTTTGATTGATTAGTATTGAGATGGGGTAAGCAATAGCATCAGCTGATGTTTGTAGGTACTCAGCAGGGAGTTGATCAGCAGAAAGTGTAGTGGGTTTTAATTTTTTTATCCAGGTACGGATAAGTGAAGTGCTGACTCGGAAGCTGAACGCGAGTAGGTTTCTAGGGCTGATACTTTCAGGACCAGGGGAGCTAGGAGGTAGCTGGCTAGCTAGGGCTTGAATTGTCTCAGTAAAGAATTGGTTAAAACTGTCAGAAACATATTCAGGGGTTTTATCAATAGTAGCAGCTGTGTCTGGGGTTGAAGTTTGTCCAGGATGTAGTAGATTATTTAAACCTGCCCAAAACTTCCGAGGGTTATTTTGATTTACTGTCTGTAAATTACAGTAGTATTGTTTTTTGTCTTGTAAAATGGATTTTTTAGTTTCATTCCTGGATTGCCTGCATTTAATGCGATCTTGGGGGGTCTTTAGAATAATGCCATAAAGCCCATGCTTTGTTGCTAAGGTTAATTTTGAGTTTAGACTCTTTAGAAAGCCATGGCGCAGTTTTTGCCTTTGTTCTCTTTGAACAAAGAAGTGCATGCAAATCAAGGATCTCAAAGAATTTGTTGTTAAAATATGCTACTGCTTCCTCTAAGGGGACGTGTTTTAGAATAGGCCAATTACATGAGTTTAGTTCTTGCTGGAATTTGGCAGGGTCAAAGTTTTTATTGTTTCTAACCTTTCTGAGTAAGGGTTGTTGGGAATTAATGTCTTTGTGCTTAATAACACATATGAGAAGGTGATCGCTTAGGCCATCAGGAAGGTTACCAGAGGTGTACAGTTGGGGGTGACTATTTATGAGTACCCAGTCAAGTATACTTTCTTTTTGGTTGGGTTTACCTATCCTGGTAGGGGTGGATATGATTTGTGTAAATGCATGCAAGTTAATATGGATGGTTGGGGATTCTGAGGAACAGGTGCCCCAGTCTATGTTAAAGTCTCCAAATAGTAGGGTTTCTTGGGGGTAGTGACATGATAGCCAGTGCAGGATATCTTCAAGTGTAGATATATTGTAACCTGGGGGAATGAACATACAGATGATATTAATGCATTTATTTTTATTAAGTTGCAATTTGGTGGCAAGAATCTCTGAGTTATTAATCTGAGGTGGTTGAATTACATCTATGGTGACATTCAACTCAGATTTATAGAGTACAGCTACCCCATCCCCCCCCCTTCCTAGAAGCACGATCCAGCCTGTGTATGTTGTACCCAGGTGGTAACACTTCATTGTCTGTAGTGTTAGGTTTTAACCAGGTTTCAGATAAACAGAGAATCTCAGGGGAGTGGACATCCAGAAGTGCATGCGATTCATGTACCTTGTTATTAATGCTTCTAATATTGAGATGACAGGTTAGGAGAGAGTTAGTTGGCCTATTAATTGTAGGTTTGTAGCTTAGATTTCAAGTAGAGGGGGTACGTGTATCTGAAGTGGGTGGGCTAGGGTTGGGGTGAATATCACCTCCAAGTATTAGGTTAAGTCTATACTTGGTGATGAACTTCAGGAATTTGTTTATTAGTTTGTGGTAGTGCTTGGATCCAGAGCTAATGTGCCTGGGGTTGAGATGTTGCTAGACTGAACAAGATGTTGGATAGGACCTGGTACTGTAAGTATGGTTGAAGGTGGGAGGATTTACAGCTGGGGTGATAGTATGGCCTTTCGGGACCTGAAATCCTGTGAGAAACTGGTTTTCATACAAGGTAAGGAGGTATGGTGTGAACAAAGGGGGTAGTAAAGAGGAGTATATCATTATTTGTGATTCAGCTAGTAAGTTAAGGAACTGTTTTACCTGGTGATGCAACACCAGAAGATTGAGTGGTGAGGTAAAGGTACTGGAAGAGGGATGGGAGAATGCCAGATGAAAGCTAATAGGTGCTATTAAAATGTAGGTAGAAAAATGGGGGTGGGAGGAATTATCCCAGAAGAAAGCAGATAGGATCTAGAAAGTGGGGAAGTGGCTATAGTACTTTACATTTAGAGGTACTGGGGCTGGGAGGAAACTGGGGACAGGGAGGGGAGCGAAGAGAGCCTGAGCATAGCGAGGGCGAACGTAGCGGGGCTATTGCAGTTTACAGGGTTTCCTAAGGTGTGCTAAAGCTATAAGGTAAGTATTATAGCTCTTAATGTAAGAGTCAGTTTACTTAAGTTACAGCGGAAGGAGGCAAACACACAAGTAGAAAAAAGACCCCTATGGCTGACCAAATAGGTGACCTGCTTAATTACACAGCACTGTAAGTGAAAGTTTAACAAATGCTTTTTGTGTGCAACCTACTCTTCTTAAATTCTGAGAGAAACTGATTTTGTTATGGTGACCAATTGCAGTCCTGTAGACTCAGTTTTGTAGGTAAATGTAGAGTTCAACTAGGAAAAGAGGAAAGCAGAGATTTTAGGGTAAGTATGAAGGCAACAACAGGCAGTTATTTTATAATAATACATTCAGAAAGGTTTGCGGTTGGGGGGGGGCAAAGTTGCACACTTCAGAATGAACTAAGATATATAGCTAAGAAACCTAAGCAAGAGAGCAATGCAGTAAATAAACACTTGCCAGATTTTAAAGATATACCAAAAAACTAAATCAATTGTTCACAATCGTGCAACTGGAATATTAAATGTGTGTCTGCAATTTAAACATTAAAAACACATGCAGCAAGTAGGGGCTCTGGTTATACACTTTCTCTAGGTACAGATTCAGTTTAAACACGAATATTACAACAGAAATTCAGTAAAGTCACTAGCTACTTATAGAGCCTCTGGAAAAAATAGAGCAGTCTGTGCAGAATCAAATTTTAGCAGCAGGTCATTCAGTTACACAAAAAACAGTAAAAGATCCATACAATGAAGAAACTTACACTAAGTCACACCAGGTCAGCCAAGGGGTGAAGAGAGAAGGGAAATCCTAGGCACCTAGATTTGAAAATGATGCCTGTACTGAACTGTAGCAGTTTAACCTGTTTGAGGAAAGAGGGGGGTAGGGGGAAAGTGAAGGCAGTAGGAGTGGTTACAGGGAATACCCTGATTGACTCAAGACACCACACCAGAGATAAGTTGAATGTAAGGGGTCTAAAATCTGCACTCAGCACTTTAATTTTAATGTTACTTGCACTCAGCACTGTAATTTCATTTATGTTTAGCAGGAAAGACAGACCAACAGCATACAATTTTGGGAATTTTTACAAGGGTTACTTGTTCAAACGTCAGGCTATTGCAGTTTACAAGGTTTCCTATGGTGTCCTAAAGCTATAAGGTAAGTATTATAGCTCTTAATGTAAGAGTCAGTTTACTTAAGTTACAGGGAAGAAGGCAAACACTCAAGTAGAAAAATAAGCCCTATGGCTGACCAAAATGGTGACCTGCTTAATTACACAGCACTGTAAGTGAAAGCTTAACAAATGCTCTTTGTGTGCAACCTACTCTGCTTAAATGCTGAGAGAAACTGATTTTGTTATGGTGACCAATTGCAGTCCTGTAGACTCCATTTTGTAGGTAAATGTGGAGTTCAATCTGCTTAATAAGAAGCTTAAATCTGCTTAAGAAGGAGATTAAAATCATGGTCTAGCTTCTGAAGGAGTCTTATCTTGATAAGATCAAGACATGCACTAAAGATAGCGATTGGAAAAAGATTGATATTTGGCAGGAGTTGAGTGAACACCTGGAAATCCTGACAGGAATCATCTGCCCTGGCCAGCAGTGCTGTCACAGGAATGATGACTAGAAGAAACATAGGCCAGACCAGCTAGATGAGTAATTAGACCAGGTTGAGTCAAGAAGGCAAGAGTTCTTTAGTAAGTAAAAATTTATATGGGGTAGATATTTAAAAAATATGAGAACATTACATAATTGAAATTATTAACTAGAAAAATATGTGCACCTGCAGAACTGTTTCTGTAAATTTGTTATAACAATGAAAAAAGCATAAACTTATCTATACTCAGAACTGCATCTGCATAGAAATATATATAATGTCTCTGTGATTAGAATAATTGTCTGTATATATACAAATGTTAGATATCTATGAGTAAGATAATAATCTTCCTATACATGTCTGAAAAATGGTATACACCTGCATGAGCAGTCTTAGAACTACTTGCTCATGTCTTTAGACAGAAAGAAAAAAAATTATACTTACATATGTTCATATGGTAGTAAATTACATTAGGTAGCAGTTATATTACAAGCAGACAGTTTATGTCGTCCAGGAAATATTTCCTACTGTAATAGTTGTATAAAAAAGTAATTTATTTTCATAACTGTGAGTGCATACAAGATGGCTGAAAGTCAGTCAGGGATCACACCCTATTCAGACTAAAGGCTGAAGGAAGGATAGGGTGGTTTTACTACATTGTGAAGTGAAAGTCTAGCACATACTTTAGTGAGAACTAACCAATATTATTAACTCTGTATTACTTTGGCCTACATTTTAAATCATCACCTCATATTCTTAGTATTGTTTAGAAAGAAAATTATTACACACATATGTTTGAACAGCTTAGGAAATAAAATTTTCCATAACTTGCTTCATTGTCCTGCATGTCTGCACCTTCTGTCTAAATCAAAGTCAGAGACTGTTATATGCAAAGCATAAATATTAAAAAAAAGAAATAAAAATCCACCAAAGAAACACCTTTTGATTATAAGTTCATAGGGAAGTAATAGGCTAGCTACCCTTGCTGGCCATTTTAAGCCTAGCCAGTTAACATGTTTGTACTTGAAATAACCTATTCCATTTGATTAAAAATTGCCCTTACCCATCCCATGGTCAACAATTGTATATTACCCCTATTGAGAATAATTGGGATCATACTTTAGATAATTTGAGGAGACCCATCCATGGGATAAAGCATTTAGGACCTTCCTTTGTCCATTAGTAGTACAGGGAGCAATCTCGGGGTACACTTTCTGTTTTCCATCCAAAGATCTAAGTTGTGCTTGAATATGGATAGGGATAAACTTTGTTTTATGTGGATGGGGAGTATTTTCACAGCAGCAGTTTCTTTTCTGAGAAATACCTGTCCCTCCAAACCATTTTGTTATAAGTAACACTTAATAAAAAAATCAACAAAGTTAGAGAATTCATATAATATTATATAAATGAAGAAATACATGGTAAGCAAATAATTCAGTGAATGCAGTGACTTATAAACAATAATGATGTATGCAAATGACAAAAAATGTGAAATACACCTAAACAAGAATTATCTTATTTCTTTTCTTCACAGCTGGGGAAGAAATCTGCTATAATAGGAGACAGCAGGAGCAGCACTTGGAGAGACTGAGAGAGTCCATCAGTAAAACTGAATAAAGTTGCATATAGTAACTGTGTGAGAAAGCCAAGAGGAGGCTGGTGTGATTTGGAATTAAAAAGCAAAGAATTGGTATGGTAATTTAAATTAAATGCAACAGTCCCCCAGGTCTTAATGAAAAGGTGTCCATTTTACCTATACTTAAACTGAAAGCATAGGAGTTATAGACAAAGGGTAACTAATTAGGAAAGCAGTGGAGCAACTAATATCATTATTTTTTAGATTTCCACTCTTTTGTGGGAACTTAATTTTGCACTGCTTTATAGAAGAGACTGTTTTTTTGTATGTAAATACAACATTTTTATGATAATTTTCAACTATGTTTTAACAGCAATTTTATTTTTTAATGTTGTACAAGTTTTTTAATAGGATACGTTTACTTATAATGAATTTTTTGCACACACAGACTTTTATTTAACATGATTTTGTTTAATGAAATTTTGTTTAATGAGATTTTAATGATTCTAAGTCACATGACTTGATTATTACGCTCCATGTGTATATTAAGCTGATAGGAACATTGATTTAAAGGTTCTGAAGAAGTCCCAACTTATTAAGGATGAACATGCTTGACCTTTCTTGTTCTTTGTTTTTTTTTTTTTTTTTTTTTTTTTATAATTTGGACTCCTGTACATTCGAGTAGTGACTTCACATTTGGAAGTAATATACTTGCTGTGTACATACTTTGTGAGCCTTTTGGTTTTGTGTACCTTCCCAAAGAAGTCCACCAGATTTAATAGGCCACACTGTGATGAGTCCAACAGTTGCAGGTTACCAATGTCCTTGTTTATCATGTCCATGATGATTTTTCCCATGGCCTTACATAGGGGGCTGGTTAGAATTATTGGCCTGTAGGTACCTGGATTAGTGGTTGGACCTCTTTTTTGTAGGGGAATGACTGTAGCTGTCTTCCATTCCTTTGGAACAAAACCTGATTGTAGGCTTATACTGAAAAGTGATTCAAGTGAAATCCAATTATGATTTCATAATGAAAGGGAGAATGTCATTTTTCTACAAGAAATCAACATAAAATTAAAAGAAGCTTTGAAAATGGGGGAGTGGGCAGTAGTTGGATGCGGCACAGTGAAAGGAGACAGTAAAAGAGAGGTCTTAGTAATCAGAAGAAAATGAAATATTAATTTGCTGCTTCTTACAAAAATAATGCATGCAGGAGGATTATCTTCAGGGTGGAGATAAACGAGCAGCAGTAGAAACTGGGATTCAGGTAATGTACACTGATGGTGATGTTACTGAATTTTGAAAGAAATTCTACAGGGTATTGCAACAATGCTGGGAGCAGATATAGAAGTAGTTGGAGAGATTTTAATGTTACAAACTCACAATTCAGTACAAAGCAGGGAGAAAGAAAGACACATTTCCGTACTAGGGTAGTATTAATGGCTTAATAATTAAAAATGGGCTTGGTAGATATTAGGAGAAAACTAAATCCAAGAAAGATGGAATGCACTTTTTGCATTGATTATAAAAAGCAAGTTGGCCATCTGGATAAATTTCTGTTGAGAGCAAAATGTTTGGAAAAAGTCATAGATGTTGTGATATAATATAATAGTGAAGAGAAACACGCAAAATGAAGTGGCTATATAAGCAGATGGAAGCCATGGCTTTGGGCAACAAAAGACTGGGTGAAACGTATAGCTGATACTGTACATGAGCTCCTTACTTTCAACAGTACAAAGAAAGAGGAAAAGGTGAGAGTGGCAGAATGCTTTAAAATGTGCATTTAAAGAAAGATTAATGAGCAAGGAGAGTTTTCAAAGAAGGTAAGAGGAGATGGATATAAGGGAAAAAGAGAGGCAACTGAAGAGATTTCAGAGAGAAGAATGTAAAAGAATTAGAAGGCCTGTGACAGCACTGGTGAGATGGTTAATAGCTGAACTAAAAATGAAACTCATGGAAATGCCAACAACAATAGTGCAACAAGGCATGTTTGCCACCCAAGACATTTGTATATAATTTGAGATCACACAGCACCCGGGCAATATTAGGCTTTTGTGGCAATACAAAATTAAAGCCTTTGGCTAATAATTCGACAAAGTCCTGTGGGACCTCAAATGAGGTATAGTTATATACTCGGAAGTCATTGCTGCTACTCAAAATAATCCCAGGTTGATCAGCATAGTGAATTTGCATTACCTCCTGCGTCGATTGTGAGCTTTCCTGTTCTGTGTCCTCTTGCACCAGTTCGTATTCTTCTTCTTGGGGTTGGAATAAGCTCGTTGAAAATCCTGTTGATTATCTTGCTGTTCAATGCCTTGGTCACCTTGTTGATATCTTTGCTGGTTTTGTATTCGTTCACTACGTCTAACTTGATTATTCCCATGGGCATTCGGGGAAAAAGATTCATTTAGTGGTGACGATGATGATGCAGATTCATCACCTAAACCTAAATGTGCGTTATTGTTAGTAATTCTGGTGTCCTTTGATGTCAAGGAGTTGGAATTATTCGCGTACCGGTTAAGGGGCGGATCCGGATACACGTTTCTTTTTTCGTACGCCAGTTTATCTCTGGTGATCTTGCATTTTTTAGTTTCACTAATTTTGCTTAATAGTGAATTGATGCTTGTAAATATTCTTCCGTAGTCATATTCATAACGACTAAAGTCAGAGTCACTTTTGATATCTTGCTCCAATGTTTCCAACTGTTGTTTTAAATCAGACATCTGCTTCGTATAGTCACCTATAAGCAGATCCAAGAAATTAAGCCCCTGTTGATTGAAAAATTGAATGAGACGTGTATGGAAATCTGAGTGCTTAATCACACCCGATGGATATTTCCATTGTCTAAGCCCTTTTGGGACAATATTAAGTTTAATACATTCACGGAAGTATAAGATTTCTAATTGTAGCTTTTTATACTTCAACAAACAGCCATCAAACTGTTTTAATTTCGAAACAATGTTTCCATTTGTTTCATGTTGGCTGTCTTGAACACCCAAATTGTCTTTGGATTGATCATAAAAAGTAAAATTTGGCGTGTTAATAAATTCATGTAATTCCGGTAGAACATTATTAGGCATGTAGACATTACCTTGATTGTTGGTAACCGTTGATGGTGTAATACGTTGGTTACTTACAAAAGTGTTCTGCCTCTCTAGTTGTGCAGGTTGAATGCTGCCTGGTGACCCTTGGTTTTGATTAGACTGTTGTCTTGCACTGTCTTTTTGTTGTGCCGTAAGAGCACTCGGTACTGAATTAAAGGTCACCCCGGTCCTCGGACAAACCGTTGGCATAGCTTCAATAGACCGGTTATTAACTTGCACTGCTAAATCCTCCACTCGCTGGGTTAATTGCTGGATAAGGGCCGTCAAGTTGCCAATTGGATCTACATCTTGGCTGGAAACTCCGCTGGAGTTGGAAATTGGAGAAAACAAAGACTGCGACTGTTGGCTACCACTATTTTCAGCCATGAAATATTAAAAACTCGAAAAAAACAAGAAACAACAAAAGAAAGTGCTTCCGACAAATAACGCCAGTCTATGTAAAATCCAAAATGATTTTACTTGTTAGGGCATTCATGCAATACATTAAATGCACTTCTTCAGACAAAGTTTTAGTCACTAAAACATACGTATATATGCACGCACACGTATAAATAACTAATTACATTCAGTCCTGCGTAATTAAATGTTTAATCCAAATCTATCAGTTAAGTATACTTAATTAAAAACAGCAACAAATACATCATAATGAAGAAAAAAACAACTCTAATTCTAATGTCAGTTTCATAGATTTTTAGTAAATTCTATAAAGTTTATAATACTTATAAAACATATTAACCCAGCGAATGATTTAACATGAACTTTACTTAGCTACAATAAAGGAATTAATCTGTTAAAACGCCAAATAAAATACCAAATAAAATAATAAATGGTGATAATTAAATGTATAAACTATTATATTTCCATCAAATAATACTTTATCTATCAAGGGCTTTTAATTTAAGGAGGCATTTGATGGAACACATCTCATTTATTCCCAGGTGTACGTAGGCGTTAGTTTTAAGTTGCCACACCAACTCATACTCTTCCAGTTTTAGATGCCATGGTCCAACTCTTGGGTTTTTATTAATTTTCTGGACTACAGTGAACAAAAAACTATGTGTTTTATTTTCAATGACATGTTTCGCCAGGGCATTCGACGCCACACCTTTGGAAATAGCATACATATGCTCATATATGCGCTGCTTGAGCTGGCGTTCCGTTTTGCCCAAATAAAATACAGAACATACTTTGCAGGTGGCAAGATAAACTACCCCTTGACTTTGACAATCACATTTATCGTTAACATAATATTTAACTCCTCTAATTAAAAAGGTAGCACCAGTTTTAATAAACTTGCAGTAGTTGCAATGACCGCATTTGTGCATACCTTTATTCATTCTATATTCTTTAATAGGGAGCTCTAACAAAGTTTTCAAAGAAGGTGCTTTCCTAAATACTACTAAAGGTTTTGGTCCTAGAGTGGTACTAAAATGTGGGTCTTGTGAAATGAAGTCCCAATTGTTATTCAGAATGCGTCTAAATTGCACTGCCAATTCATTAAACTGGGTCAGAAGACTGGTGTTGTAATTAACTCCTCTATTATCCGTATTGGTGACTATGTCTACTTTATTAGTAATATTTACATTATCTGAAATAGAAGCGTTATAACCCATTGTAAGAATTGGTCCTAAAGAGCCGTTTTGTCTCTTCTGCTTTACTTCCCAGATAACAGAATTAATTAATTTACTGGGATAACCTCTATTAGAAAACATCTCTGCTAACTTGTGACATTCCTCTTCAAATGTATTTTCATTAGAGCACATACGAGATGCTCGTACTAGCTGGCCCTTCACCACCCCTTTCTTCTGAAAAAAGGGGTGGCAACTAGAAAAGTGTAAGAAGGAATTACTGTAATGAGGTTTTCTATAGATACTAGTACTAAACCTTCCCCTTTCTATATCTTTCTGAATCACTATATCCAAAAAATTAGTGGATACTTCATCAAGGTTGTAAGTAAAATCCAGAAATGGGGTAAAGGACTTCATAACTTCAACTAATTTAATGGCTTTTTCATTACTACCTTTAATTATCATTAAGATGTCGTCTTGGTATCGTGTATACCAAATGACTACATCTTTGTAAAGCTGATGCGGGAACAAAAAAGTGCGCTCCCAAAAAGCCATAATGGAGTTAGCAAAGCTGCCCCCACATGGGGAGCCCATTGCAACGCCGGTCAGCTGTAAATAAAGATCATTCTTAAACATAAAAAAATTGTTATTTAGTACTAGTTCTAATAGATTAATGACTAGATCAATATCATTACCTGGAAGACGTTTGCTTAACAAAAAGTCCCTGACCCAGTCAACCCCTATATGTTGTGGGATTACTGTGTATAAATCTCTAACATCAGCTGTCAAAAATTTAAGGCTAGTATCAACTGGAATATTATTAAGGTTTTCTAACATGTGCCAGGAATCCTTACAAATTTGTGGTTCTGTTTTTAGAACCTCTTTTAACCTATTATCTACCCATTTAGCACATGGGTAGGTAATAGATTGGCGACCATCAATAATGGGTCTAAGGGGGGGGGCACTGAATATTCTTATGTAACTTCGGAACTCCAAAGATAACTGGAACTAATGGAGCTGACATAGTTAGGTAGTGATATAATTCCATGGAGATACTACCCTCTATGAACAAGTCACTTAAGATGTTTTTAATTCTTTGATATGATTGGTTTAGTTCATTTTTGGAAACCTTACTATAATTAATAGATGACAACATCTTATTCATCTTAGTTTCATAATCATCTTCGTACATAAGAATTGCCCCCCCACCTTTGTCCGGTTTCATGACACGTATATTATGTACTCTCACTAGTGCAATAAGATTCTTTTCTGTTGAATCTAAATGCTTACCCTGATAAAATTCTCTATTTAATCCCGTTAGATGGATTTCAGAAATTCTTTCAAACAAAAGTAAATTGTTATCAAGTGGGGGATTATGGGTGCTAGCCACACGTTCGTTAGTTAAAGAATTATTACATTGTCTAAACAACATTTTAAGATTTAACCTCAGGATACGTACCCAAGGAGTGGCGCACGGCGACTGTGGTCCCACTTCACAAGGGCGGTGCCTCCACCGACCCTGGAAATTACCGTCCCATTAGCTTGACAAGCCTTATCTGCATAGCCATGGAGAGGATCATAATGGAACTCATAAATAAAGACATACGGAACTTGCAGACTTTGGATCCAACCCAGTTTGGCTTTGTCAAAGGCAGATCATGCCTTTTAAACTTGGTTGACTTTTCCGAAACAGTCACCAAGGCCATTGATGAGGGAAAGGCAGTCCATACAGCCTACCTTGACCTGGCAAAGGCCTTCGACACAATACCCCACTCAGGTATCATCGAAAAACTCATCAGCTTGAATGTAAACCCATACATCACAAGATGGGTTGCAAACTGGCTAAGTGACAGAACCCACAGGGTCAGAGTTGCTGGAGCCATGTCAGACTCAAAGCCTGTCACAAGTGGTGTCCCACAGGGCTCAGTCCTGGGTCCACTCTTGTTCGGCATCTACTTTTCTGAAGTACAAGCAAACACAGGAGGGTTATGGCTGACAAAGTTTGCAGATGACTGCAAACTGGGCGCCATAGTCGAAAACACATCTGACACAGATATCCTTCAGAAGGGCCTCACAGAAACGGATAACTGGTGCCAGAGCCATGGCCTAAAGTTAAATGCCAAGAAATGCATAGTCATACCCTTCGGGAAAAACAAGGTTACCCCTAGCTATCATATAGGTGGCAATCCACTGAGCACAGAAGAAGTCATCAGGGATCTGGGGACCCAGGTTGACAGTAGCCTTTCGTTTGACACTCATGTTGCTAAAGGAGTTAGGAAAACCTTCTACATTGCTCACCTGATCATGAAGGGATTCACATCTAGATCAAGGGAGGACATCGTCCCCCTGTACTCATCACTCATAAGACCTATGATTGAGTACAATGCCCCATTCGGAATGTATCTGACCCGACACCTGCAGCAGCTGGAAAGGCCCCAAAAGTTCCTCACCAAAAGGATAAAGGGTCTCAAAAATATGTCTTATGCTGCCCGACTGAAAGAACTCCAGCTCTATTCAGTCTCATACCGCTTGCTCAGAGGTGACCTGTGCCTGACATATAAGGCCATGTCAAACCCTGATTTGATGAATATGCTTCACCTCAAAAAATCTAGATCCCTCAGAACCACAAGGGCGGGAGACTTAAACCTTGACACGGTTATTAATAGAATGTGCTGGAGGGACAGATTCATCACCCAGACTCCCTATGCTGTGGAACAAAATCCCGGTACATGTGAGGCAGAGCACCTCGCTGGCCTTGTTCAAAAGGAATCTTGACCAATGGATGGGGGATCGCAGATATACCCCAGGGATTACTTCAGTGTCACTGCTTGACAGAGGCACAGCAAAATAATGGGCATAGTTTTATTCAAACTAAAGGGGTGGCGAAAGCCAAATAACTATGGGCTAGGCTTATAAATGCCCTTGGGCAGATAGCCTAGTATGAACCTATGAACCTATGAACCTATGTGTATATAATTTGAGATCACACAGCACCCGGGCAATATTAGGCTTTTGTGGCAATACAAAATTAAAGCCTTTGGCTAATAATTCGACAAAGTCCTGTGGGACCTCAAATGAGGTATAGTTATATACTCAGAAGTCATTGCTGCTACTCAAAATAATCCCAGGTTGATCAGCATAGTGAATTCGCGTTACCTCCTGCGTCGATTGTGAGCTTTTCTGTTCTGTGTCCTCTTGCCCCAGTTCATATTCTTCTTCTTGGGGTTGGAATAAGCTCGTTGAAAATCCTGTTGATTATCTTGCTGTTCAACGCCTTGGTCACCTTGTAGATATCATTGCTGGTTTTGTATTCGTTCACTACGTCTAACTTGATTATTCCCATGGGCATTCAGGGAAAAAGATTCATTTAGTGGTGACGATGATGATGCAGATTCATCACCTAAACCTAAATGTGCATTATTGTTAGTAATTCTGGTGTCCTTTGATGTCAAGAAGTTGGAATTATTCGCGTACCGGTTAAGGGGCGGATCCGGATACGCGTTTCTTTTTTCGTACGCCAGTTTATCTCTGTTGATCTTGCGTTTTTTAGTTTCACTAATTTTACTTAATAGTGAATTGATGCTTGTAAATATTCTTCCGTAGTCGTATTCATAACGACTAAAGTCAGAGTCACTTTTGATATCTTGCTCCAATGTTTCCAACTGTTGTTTTAAATCAGACATCTGCTTCGTATAGTCACCTATAAGCAGGTCCAAGAAATTAAGCCCCTGTTGATTGAAAAATTGAATGAGACGTGTATGGAAATCTGAGTGCTTAATCACACCCGATGGATATTTCCATTGTCTAAGCCCTTTTGGGACAATATTAAGTTTAATACATTCATGGAAGTATAAGATTTCTAATTGTAGCTTTTTATACTTCAACAAACAGCCATCAAACTGTTTTAATTTTGAAACAATGTTTCCATTTGTTTCGTGTTGGCTGTCTTGAACACCCAAATTGTCTTTGGATTGATCATAAAAAGTAAAATTTGGCGTGTTAATAAATTCATGTAATTCCGGTAGAACATTATTAGGCATGTAGACATCACCTTGATTGTTGGTAACCGTTGATGGTGTAATACATTGGTTACCTATAAAAGTGTTCTGCCTCTCTAGTTGTGCAGGTTGAATGCTGCCTGGTGACCCTTGGTTTTGATTAGACTGTTGTCTTGCACTGTCTTTTTGTTGTGCCGTAAGAGCACTCGGTACTGAATTAAAGGTCACCCCGGTCCTCGGATGAACCGTTGGCATAGCTTCAATAGACCGGTTATTAACTTGCACTGCTAAATCCTTCACTCGCTGGGTTAATTGCTGGATAAGGGCCGTCAAGTTGCCAATTGGATCTACATCTTGGCTGGAAACTCCGCTGGAGTTGGAATTTGGAGAAAACAAAGACTGCGACTGTTGGCTACCACTATTTTCAGCCATGAAATATTAAAAACTCGAAAAAAACAAGAAACAACAAAAGAAAGTGCTTCCAACAAATAACGCCAGTCTATGTAAAATCCAAAATGATTTTACTTGTTAGCGCTTTCATGAAATACATTAAATGCACTTCTTCAGACAAAGTTTTAGTCACTAAAACATACGTATATATATGCACGCACACGTATAAATAACTAATTACATTCAGCCCTGCGTAATTAAATGTTTAATCCAAATCTATCAGTTAAGTATACTTAAGTAAAAACAGCTACAAATACATCATAATGAAGAAAAAAACAACTCTAATTCTAATGTCAATTTCATAGATTTTTAGTAAATTCTATAAAATTTATAGTACTTATAAAACATATTAACCCAGCGAATGATTTAACATGACCTTTACTTAGCTACAATAAAGGAATTAATCCGTTAAAACGCCAAATAAAATACCAAATAAAATAATAAATGGTGATAATTAAATGTATAAACTATTATATTTCCATCAAATAATACTTTATCTATCAAGGGCTTTTAATTTAAGGAGGCATTTGATGGAACACATCTCATTTATTCCCAGGTGTACGTAGGCATTAGTTTTAAGTTGCCACAGCAACTCATACTCTTCCAGTTTTAGATGCCATGGTCCACCTCTTGGGTTTTTATTAATTTTCTGGACTACAGTGAACAAAAAACTATCTGTTTTATTTTCAATGACATGTTTCGCCAGTTCATTCGACGCCACACCTTTGGAAATAGCATACATATGCTCATATATGCGCTGCTTGAGCTGGCGTTCCGTTTTGCCCAAATAAAATACAGAACATACTTTGCAGGTGGCAAGATAAACTACCCCTTGACTTTGACAATCACATTTATCGTTAACATAATATTTAACTCCTCTAATTAAAAAGGTAGCACCAGTTTTAATAAACTTGCAGTAGTTGCAATGACCGCATTTGTGCATACCTTTATTCATTCTATATTCTTTAATAGGGAGCTCTAACAAAGTTTTCAAAGAAGGTGCTTTCCTAAATACTACTAAAGGTTTTGGTCCTAGAGTGGTACTGAAATGTGGGTCTTGTGAAATGAAGTCCCAATTGTTATTCAGAATGCGTCTAAATTGCACTGCCAATTCATTAAACTGGGTCAGAAGACTGGTGTTGTAATTAACTCCTCTATTATCCGTATTGGTGACTATGTCTACTTTATTAGTAATATTTACATTATCTGAAATAGAAGCGTTATAACCCATTGTAAGAATTGGTCCTAAAGAGCCATTTTGTCTCTTCTGCTTTACTTCCCAGATAACAGAATTAATTAATTTACTGGGATAACCTCTATTAGAAAACATCCCTGCTAACTTGTGACATTCCTCTTCAAATGTATTTTCATTAGAGCACATACGAGATGCTCGTACTAGCTGGCCCTTCACCACCCCTTTCTTCTGAAAAAAGGGGTGGCAACTAGAAAAAGTGTAAGAAGGAATTACTGTAATGAGGTTTTCTATAGATACTAGTACTAAACCTTCCCCTTTCTATATCTTTCCGAATCACTATATCCAAAAAATTAGTGGATACTTCATCAAGGTTGTAAGTAAAATCCAGAAATGGGGTAAAGGAATTCATAACTTCAACTAATTTAATGGCTTCTTCATTACTACCTTTAATTATCATTAAGATGTCGTCTTGGTATCGTGTATACCAAATGACTACATCTTTGTAAAGCTGATGCGGGAACAAAAAAGTGCGCTCCCAAAAAGCCATAACGGAGTTAGCAAAGCTGCCCCCACATGGGGAGCCCATTGCAACGCCATTCAGCTGTAAATAAAGATCATTCTTAAACATAAAAAAATTGTTATTTAGTACTAGTTCTAATAGATTAATGACTAAATCAATATCATTACCTGGAAGACGTTTGCTTAACAATCTATCTAATACATGTTTTGCAAAAGCTTTAGTAGTAATAGTCCTCCTTATATCAGACACATATTTTATTTAAACACATTACAATTGTTTATTTTACATTAATAAAGACTTCTACTCAAAGGCATTGTTTCATTTTATTTTCCATTTTATTGAAAGCATTTGATGAGGTCTTGTTTTACTGAAGTGTGATTGCATTTCTTGCATGAAGCATTCAGCTCCCAGCTCCATTTTTTCTTGTTGTTAGATGATATCTTTGTCATCAACTACAAATTATGAAAAAAAATTCACAGTCTTATCACCACTCTTATAAAGTGATATCCACTTCCCTGTACTAAAATTTCTTTTCCTCCAACATCAAATGTTATAAAACCACCCCTTACTACATTTTTTTTAATTTGTAACAAGATTTATCTCTCTATTAAACTTTCTTCTAATTTGGGGCTACCTGGAAATGAACCTTTACCATAATTGTCTATCACTATAAACCAAAGCCCTTACCTTCCTAACCTTCCTAACAATATGGCACAACTGAAAATTGACCTGATCAATGGAGGAGATTTTCATTAAACTGGACAATCCTTGTTAATTTCTTACCACAAAATCCCCAGATATAGTTTGTATGACATAATCCTGGATAAAAACAGACACTCCTAAGTATTTTCATGGATACAGTTACCTATTTTACACCAAACAAGTTACATAGAAGCACTCTATTTCTTCTCAGAGACAGCATTAAAACCTCTTAGAAAACACAAATCACATCACAAAATGATCATGACACCACCTGACTTAAATACACTACTTAGAAACTCAAACAATGTAGCAGTACTGATTGTCCGACTTCCTCCTCTAGCAAACTAAAACAAATTCAAACATCTCATAAATCAAATCCTTCTCAATACCAAACCTTTCAAAGATATTATTCCAGGGGATTCTAATATTTAGCTTTTTTACCCTCTATCACAGATAAGACATTCTGACAGACCTTGGCTTTATGTAAGTGGTACCAACACACATCGTTGTGCTAGATTTCATTCTTCTAACAACCCGCCTCTTATATTTTCATGACATTTACTACAAACAATTTTCTCCTCAAGTAAACACATAGCTGTTCAACTCAGTGTTGCATGTCCTGACTGTCAAACCAGTCACATATCCATCAAATCCTTTGCTCCAGGGTGAATTTCTTGGCATCCATGTCTCGTCCACATAATAATATAGTTATAATATAGTTATAATAATATAGTTATGATCAAAGACATCATCATAACCCTCTATATTCAAAATGATGCATTATATAATCATCACATGTGCATACCTGCAAATGAACACACACATGATTGCACACAACATAGAAATACACACACACACACACACACACACACACACACACACACACACACACACACACACACACACACACACACACATACACACTAACAGTCAATACACACCAGTTGTATAGCATGCAAACACATATTTCTCCTAGTCTTGGAAAAAGCGCATAAACAAGATTGCTGATGAATGAAATGTATGTCAGTCCATCCAGAACTCATTGTGATAAATATGAATTTCCACATTGTGCAGTCAGAAGATTTGTTTATTTGTTTGTCTTTGTTGACCAGGAAATATCCAACATGGTAAGCCCATTTTCAGCAGAGGCCTGGGGAAAAAATCTCCACATTTAAGTTACACATGATGCACATTTATAATTGCTGGGTAAAACATCTGTACATAAGCTTATTTACATGAGTTTTAAATACTTCTTACATGAACATAGCATTTTAACACAAAACAAGATGGAAAATTGTTGTTTTGCTTTATCTATCTTCTGTTTTAATTTTTGTTTTTCTCATAGTATTTGATTCTAGCCTAAATTTGCTAAATAACTCTGTATAACTCTACCTTTTAATGTTAATTTTATAACAAATTTTATTTTATTTTAATTATACTTTATTGTATTTCCTTGTCATTGTTGCTGCTTGGAGCTTTTCTCCCCGGGCCTCTACTGAAAATGGACATGTATCCAGTTAGACTAGCCCGGTCAACAAATGTAAAATAAATAAAATAAATAAATATATTGGATAATAATTGAACAGACTATAAAATACAATAATAGTTAATGTGTTTACAGCATGATGGTTACAAGGAAAAGATCAAACTGGGGTGTTTTTGATGTTGGTAATAATTTACAGACATACAAGTAGTAATGCGGCATAAAACTGATGATAAGAGAGATACGAAAGGAGAAATTATGGAAATGAGCAGGAAGGTAGATGGACAAAGGAGGAATTGTAGTTAGTGATGGGGTGTGAAAGAAAGAGGAAGAGGTTACACAATTAGTGCAGTATGAGGAGAAGCGATAAGGTACAAAAGATTGGAAACAAAGTGGCTGTAAGAGTTGGAGAAAAGTAATCTGAGTAAAGCTAGCCAGGTGAGCAGGAAGGATAAAGCAATCTTTGGTATATGTGCTGTTTAAGCAAAGTTTTGAAACTATTTAAGGTTTCTATATGTTTTAACAGTGTGAGGATTTCATTCCAGGGTTTTTACAGATAATGGGAGTAGAGAGAGTGTCCAGCAGGGTTGAATGTCTTATTGATACCTAGTAGCAGTTTATTGCTGAAACGGAGGTCTCCAGTGGGTCACTAGTACAGCAATTTGTACTGCTGGGCATTTGTCTGAAGAGTACAACAGGTTGTGGGCAATGACTATTTTAGAGAATCTCAACTGATTTAGGAGTTCATACCTGTTTAATTGTTTTAATGCAAAGCAGTGGTGTGTTTTATAAGGTTGGTTGGTTGCAAATTTAGCTATTTTGTTCTAGCAGGATGCTAGTTTAATTTTATACATAATGTTGATATTTGTAAGAATAGATGAAATATATAATAGAAAAGGAAGGAGGTTTGTTGCAGCTAAGGTAATCCTTGCTTGATCTGTCAGGTAAACATATATAAGTTTTATGCTTAATATGTTTGTAATCAACCTTTGTAATACACAGATATAAAACTAAATTATGGCTTCATATATATTAGCATGTCAGCTGAACCTACACCTTCCTATTCACATCCATAAGGTTTTGATATGTTCTAGCTTACATTGACACACAAAGATAAATTAAACTTGCCAACTAATCCTTATCCTCATATTTGAGGAGTCATTGTCTTGTTCAGCAAAGTTGGGAGAACCTAAAAAAACATAGTAAACCTCCAAATAGCAACTCTGTGGCCTCAAAAAAAAAAAACACAACTATATGCAAGCAATACAAAACAGAGTTGTGATAAATCCGTAAGGAGAACTAATTTTGCTCACCAATAGCTCAATGAAAGATGCAACAAAAAGGAGCCAAGATGAGCCAGTAAGGACAGAATACCTTTTATTTAGTTATTTATTTATTCATTTATTTGCATTTGTTTACTAGGAAAGTTGAACTGGCTTGGAAACTCCTTTTCAGCAATGGCTTAAGAAGGAAAGCTGAAAAAAGCAGTAATCATACAGCTGAATAAACATGTATACAAATATATGGTATACAACTCAACACATATACATATGAGATACACAGACATAATGGAGCATTTTATAATGCTTGTTCAGAAGGTAAGGAACAAAATGGAATAATGCATAATCAGGTTTCTTAGTTTTCATGCATTTTATTAACAATCCAAAACCATTTAGTCTTATGACCATATATGCCTTCCCAGTACCCTCCCTTGAGTTACACCTACTTTTTCCTGGAAGACCATACCAATCAATCCTGGAGTGACTGTATGAATACCCATACAACCCTTTTGATTATGTTTTAAGGAAGATAGTTACTCACTCTGCTTATCATGCAAAGGGTGTTTATTCCAGATGTTGGTATGGTGCTGAGTTACAAGTCTGTCCTTGGAGTGTTTTATTTAGGAGATATTATAGCAGCCGTTGTAAGAAACATGCATCACCATGTATCATCATATATACTTTATGCAAATAACAGTACAGCATTTCACATTCAAGAAGCATTCATAAGAGCATATCACATTGCGATAGACTATATTACCTTCTAGAAATTAATATTTATTTATTTATTTATTTTTTAGGGATGAGTTTGTAAACAATGGCTCTAGATGATTGTCACTGTTTATGTGATACCTCACTCCATGTACAAAAACGGCAAAATGGGTTATGGATGGATAGATGAGTTTTGGGAAATCGCACATAGTGATTTGAGGATATCAGAAAATAAGCAAGGGACATTGTACATGGAGAAAAAATAAAGCTGATTAACTAAGACTATTATAGTTATATTTAAAAAAAGAAAGTGCTATGTGACTTCATAGAGAAAATAAATTTAGATTGAATGGATCCTGTCAGAAACTGATGAAATTTATGCAAAGGGAGATGTATAGTGAGTGTGGGATTACTGATAGTTGAAGGTAGGTAGGGAGTTCCAGAGTTTGCTACATAGCCACAGAAAAGGGAGTTAATGTGAAAGTTTTGGAGAGGTATAAGTCATACATTTGTCAAAGCAGTGGAGCTGTCCTGTCGGAGTATGCCACTGAACCAAATTGTTAAGAGATGGGCAGCTGTCTGCAATGTGTAAAATTTTATGTGCTATTTTGAATTGACAGTAGTTGAGATAGTGTGAGTATTCAAGCCAACTGAATTGTTTTATAGCGGTGCACTGGAGGGTTCTGTTAGACTGGTAGTAAGCTTAATTATTTTATTGGAGCTCTGCTCAAGTTTTGTAAATTGTGTTGAATGCACCTTTCAGAAAATAAGGAGCAGAATATGAGAGTGTGGGAAGTAGGTAGACAACTGCTGCACATCTGTGGGTACCCACTGTTAAGTAGGATTCTACAATACAGAGCAGCCCAAGTTTTGGGTTTGTTTTCCTACTACCTGTTTGGATGTCTACATTAAATTTTAGACTTTTGTAAATGATGATACTGAAGAGTTTTCTGTGAGAAAAAGATTCAGTTGTCATATTATAAGCAGGAAACAGAGTGCAGTTAGTTTTGATACTGGAGCTTGACTTTGGGGTGAACAACATTATCTTATTATTTCGTGATTTTAGTATACCATTAAACCGTTAGAGACAGGTTTCAGTGAAGAGCAAGGAGAGCTGGGTTATATTCTGAAGTGAATTTATTTATTTTTTGTTGTTGTCGTTAATATATATGTTGAAAAGTGTATGTGTGTGGAGGGCAAATACTGTGTCTTGAGTGATTACAACTTGTATGTGAAGAAAGTGGGTTTTGATTGTTGCCGTTTTACACTTTAGGCCGTATTAGTGAGGTATGTGTTAAGGCATTCTATAACTGAAGGACAAAGAGAGCAGCAGATGGGAGCTGGTAGAGTAGCCTGGCATGAGAAAATGCATTGAAAACTTTTGAAATGTCACGGAGAGATGACATGATGACACAAGGGAATCTTCATTTCTGTGTTTGTGAATGATGTTAAGGAAAGATAAAAGAGCTGTCAGTACTCTCAGAGGAACAAAAGCCATGCTGGGACAATGAGAGGAGGCTGTTGTTTGACAGAGCAGTAGTTAAGAATGGATGCATTTCTCAAGGATGTTTGATGAAGGAGAGATTATGGCAGTGTAGAGAGTCGGCAGTGGGCCTGAAGTTAGAGAGTTCATCCAAGGGTCAACTTTTTGTAGTGGTAGGATATAGGATTGTTTTCATGATGTAGGGAAAAGGGATTCCTGTATATACATATATACATATATATATATATATATACATATATATATATATATATATATATATATATATATATATATATATATATATATATATATATATATATATATATATATGTATATATATTTATGTAGAAAAAAGGTATTCCTATACATATGTTTATAAAGACAGAGATAGAGTGGGCAGTTATTCAGCAGTATTTTCCCAGATTATGGTATTAGCAAATGTTTTGTAGGTTCAAGTGGCTTTGTTTTGTAGCATTTGCATCTACTTTTATTAAAGCAAGCTAAGGGTATTCATCATGCAAATGGCATCCATCAACCACGTATTTAATAGAGTATGACAGAGTATGAAAAAATCATGGTAAAATGAAAATATCATTGACAGCATTAAAAGTAACTCTGTGTGCTATGATAATCATCTAACCAATCACTCAAATGTGGTTGGACATTCTCCAAGGATATATTTGCCATGTTTCTGAGTGTTATGCCCTGCAGCCTGAGTACCTCCCTCCAGCCTCCTTGTATCAGTGACATTCGTTCCAACAGAGCTTTGGCAGATTTGTCTGGAGCTTCTAGTGATTGCATCCTTGGTTTTTTTCTTGATAAAATCTAGTTATGTGTTCACATTTCAAACAAAATGTTCACATCATGGGACCCATAAGGGTTACTGAAGAAATGTACATGGCAAACTGTTCAGCATAAACAAATATTTACAGGGGTAGTGTTCAATAGATTATAGGTCATAAACTGGATTTTAGATGTGAAGTAAATGCAGTAAATATTAAATCAGAAGTGTTACCCATCATGCAAACTTTCCAGTGAAATCTTTCAATAGATTGCATGTAGCATGGTTTTGGAATTATTAATGTAAATATGAACATGCGATATTAGAAGCATAGACATATTGGTAGGATGCAGCTAGAGAAACACATGGAGGCATCAATAGGCTATAATCAGTGAAAAGGCTTACTCTTCAGCTCATTTCTAAAAGACTTGGAATTTTTTAACAAAGATTAATTATTTACAATTATCTTTATGTTGTTATTTCTTTTAATATGCAATAAAAATTATTTCTTTTTATTTGGATCTGTGGTATCTTTTAATGTTTTGGAATTTACAATAAAGTCCGCTGTCCCTGTTTCTCATAACATTTATATTGAGTTATATGCCCCATATACAAGTAATTTGCTTTTGCTGTGGACACCCTTTGCACACCATATTTTTTTTTTATACTTGTCTTCAACTCTTGTACTCTTCAAACAATTCTTCTGTGTCTGCTGTGGAATCTCCGCATCATTCATTTTTATCTTTGTAGTGACCCATGTGTACCTCACACACCTCGTCCACATCTGCCTTGGACCCACTACCACACCAGAAACATTAGATATAGAATACCTTGCATTATTACACTCTCTTCCAAATTATGTGTAAAAAGCCTTTATTTTCTTTAAATGGATCTCATTCCACTTCTGTGCCACAGCCGTTTCAAAACATGGACTCTCTTGTGTCTTATCCTCACTTCCCTGCAATGCATCATGCTGTTTATGTACCTCTTGGTTTAACGCACACCATTCTAACTCAAAAAACTAATATTTATAGATGTTTAAATGAATAATTTATAATCCGTACATTCAGCACATTTATATCACAAGTATGTAAGTTTCCCACCCACTGCAAAACTTTCTGAGTCAATTTATTTTGTTTAATGCAGTTTAGATTACATTTGAACCATGGTCAAGCGGCTTTCATTTGGAATACCTACTTGCTTATAAACATCTGCAGTATGTTGTTGAAATGCTCCTTTGAACACATTCATGAATTCACTTTTACATCCCAAAGGCCTTCAAATAGCACTTTACTCCTTAAAACAGGGACTGTAAACATCTGCACCAAAATATGAGTCCAGTTTTTGTTGTTGTTGTTGTTTGTTAAAATTCTAGGATGTTTCAAGAGCAAATATAACTTTTCTTCCCAGATAACAGAAATATATTTGGTTAAGAATGAACCTCTTAATTTTGTATTACTCTGATTTATACAAATCATCAAGCTGTTACATTGCTGAATTTTGGGGAATATCCTCTGTACTGATTCTAATTAGAATAGCTGGTCAGAAGAAAATATACATAAAATAAGTATTACATTCCAGTAAAGGTCTCATAAATGTCCTAAACAAACTTGCCAGACAGCACTAGTCTCTCATGGGAATATTTTTAATAAGGTACCCATCTGTTTTATAACCAAATTGATTATCGTGTGCATATGCTCACGAAATGAAAATCTACTAGTGACAGTTACATCCTGTCCCTGTAAACCTTTACCTTCTCTAGTATTGCATGTTGAAACATTATTGGTCTCCCTAAAATTTTATTATGAAAATACATGCTCTTACATTTATCAATAGTAAAGCTGATACACATTATAAATACCCAGGATGCAGTCTTTGTCAGATAGGTGGAAATATCATCTATTTTATTTTAGTTGATAGATAATAGCAGATTTTATTTTGCAGTCATCTGCATATTTCTTTAAACAATGCAATTCTTTTCTTGGGATGGAAGAAAAACTACATTGAATAGTGCTGGTCCCAAAACAAGTCCCTGAAGTAAGCCTATAACAACCTTTCTATTTTCATATTAACATTCCTGGATAACTATACATTGGTTTTATCCAGTGAGCTATTTTATAATTTAGTGAATTAAGAATTTGCATTCAGTGTCTACCAATGTTCTATATATTAAATTGTAGATCAAGGAATGAAATGCCTTGGCTAAATCCAAAATGGAGCTCCATATACTAAATCTGGATCAATTGCTAATGTAACTTGGTCATAGAATTCAACTGAATTCATTATCATGGACCTTCTTTTAATAAATGTATCTTGGTATACATCATTACTTTCAAATTTTATATTATTCTGTACTGTTAACCACACAGCAATTGAAGCGTTATTGGAGTTAGATGCATTGGTGTGCAGATTCTGATACCTGAATGTATACCCTTTTCAAACACAGAAGTAATGTAGTAGATAGTAGTCCGTGATTGATTTTTTTTTTTTTTATTTGTATTTTGGTTCTTAGCCTTAATTTCAGATATGATTGTACTCTGATCTGCCCAGTGGCAGGCCACCTTTTTATGTTATTAATTTATTCCTACCTGCATCTAGAATATTTTTTATTCCTCTAATATTGTAATACTATCTAGCTAAAACTCTAAAAAGTAATAATATTTATAAATTCCTGACAAAAGGTTAATTTGTTGTGAGAGAATTCCAATTTATAGCTGAATAAGTAAAATCTCCTGGAAACATGGTGTTCTGTTTTCAGTGATATTATCCTTATACTCTAAAAACTTAATGGCCTGAATTCATGAAAGCCTAAATGTCATGCTAAGCATGTGTGCACAACATGCATCAATGAGCATGCTAATTTGTATTCATTAAAAAGCTCCACACACCACATCCAGCTTCAAAACTAAGCTAAGGAGCAGGATATTTTAAAGAAGGAATATGTAGGTCAATTACATGCTAATGCAGCAATTTAACATAGTGGAGGGATTCAAGAGTGTATAAAATCTGAGCCTACATGCTGTGCTACGTTTTGGACTCACTTTCAATACTCTTTGGAAAGCAGACATGAATACACTTCAAAATATTATATCAATTTCTGAATGCAATGCCGCAACATAAGTAAGCATATCTGGTGTCTGTGTCTATATTATCTTAGCAAAAAGCCTTTCTCTTTACTGTGAACATCCAAGTCAGTGAGTTTTTTCCCTCGGAAAGAAATCACTAGCCCTACCACGAACTACACACCACTTTAAACATTACAAAGTGGGGGGCTTTGCCCTCCACATCCCCCAATGTGGGGGCCTATGCCACCCACACTCCCCCTTACTATATATATCAACTCTGAGATCGCACTACAGTGGGGAAAAGGGCAAACTCACAAGGATGGCCAAGCAACTTCTTTCGCATTGAAAGAAATTGTTGATTTGGCCATTTGCTGTAATGGGACTTTGCTTATTTTCGATGAAAAGCCGTTTGATGGAATGGCTTTTCATTAACATGATACAGACCCCCTGATTTCCACATACCTCAGTAGAGAGAGTTGCCATCAAACATCTGCATGTCATTGCACATTTCCCTGAAGTTCTAGGGACTATGAACTGCACGTGCATTGAAATAAAAGCCCCACCTGGTAATTAGGGAAGGAGGTACTTCAACAGAAAAGGACATCTTTTTATCAACTGTCAGGTGGCCTATAATGCCCAATGGATCATCTATAGGGTCTATATCAGCATTTCGAAAATGTAATAGGTTGAATCACTAAATGTCAAACTGAAATGATTGACCTATTACATTTTCAAGTGCCGATAAAAAAATTAAAAAAAAAAAACAAAATACTACTTAAATATACCAACTCCGAGACCACACTACATTGAGGTAAATGGAAATCTCCCCTTATGGAGATTTCCATTTACCCATTCGACGTTCTGCCTTTCGGCATTCTCAATGCGACAATATCAAATTTGATATTGTCAGCATTTGAGATGCTGATAGGGACCCCGTCTATAATGTGTGCAGACAATTCTGACAGTTTCCACAACTCCCAGATATGGCACACTTGTAACCTGTATTGAAGGTAGGGTTACAGGTTATGCACTGGAACTCTGGCCAATGAGAAATCCACACAACCACAGTGAGCAAGCTTACAGTGATGCACACTCTCAAACTAGAAATATTGTAGACCTTGTTTTTGGCTTGCTCAAATCATGTTTCTGATGTCTAGATACATCTGGAGGTGCCCTGCAGTATGACTCAGTCACCTCAGCAAAAATACTGACAGTCTATGCCATGTTACCTAATATCATAGTAAGGAAATAGCTGCAAGAGGGACAGCAAGGCCAAGGACCACAGTTTCTAGCACCACAGGCAGGGCAACAAGACAAGCAGGCACAGATGATGAGTCTGATGAAACAGCAGCTGAGGATGATCCTGGCAGATGGAGTTGTGCACAATATTATATCGCCCTGGCTAAGAGGCAGAGAATAGTGCACACACACTCATTATGTAAGTGAAAACACAAGAAGCTAAGCATATACAAACAGCAATGTATGCAAAATTATCAGCCTTTACTTACCTATGTAATGATTGAGTTCTGTAAGCATCAGAAACAGTCATCCCTAGAAGAGACAGCTTGTATCAGCAGTATTAACCAATATAAGTGATGAACCTATAAAAAGAGATAAAAATTATGATTCTCATATGCAACTATTGGACTTCACTAAAATAAATCATTGCTCAATTTTACAAGATTGCCAACAGTAACTCATGACTGATACATGGAACAAAAATGCTAATCTATTTACCCTTCTCTCTCCCTCAACCTTCCCTCAGGAAATGCCATCAAATATAACTACCCCAGCTATTACTAGGGAACAGGTCCTTAATGCTCTCTCTAAGGCCAAAAACCCTGCATCAATGGGACCAGACAATTTCTCAAGATGCCTTCTAAATAGCATGAAACATGACCTATCAGGCCGCCTGAAATTGTTGTTTAACTGTAGCGCCCAAACAGGCTTTGTACTTCATGAATGCAGAACAGTAACACGTATCCCTCTGCAAAAAGATGGGTCATCTACACACCTTGGAAACTACAGAACCATAAGTCTCACTAGTCTTATATGCACAACCATGAAAAGAATTATCATGGAAATGATCAATAATGATATATTCATGCCTACTCAACCTGGTGGACTTCTTTGAGAACGTTACCAAAGCAATGGATGAGGAGGTTCACACTGCCTACTTTGATCTGGTCAATGCATTTGTCACAACTGCCCACTCGGGCATTGTTGACAAACTCAGGAGGTTAGGTACAAAACCGTATGTCACTTGATGGATAGCCAACTGGCCCCACAGACAGGATGCAGAAAGTTAGAATCAGGGATACCACCTCTAAAAAGAGGCCAGTCACAAGTGGAGTCCCTCAGGGAATGGTCCTTGGACTACTCCTTTTTGGCATTTACTTCTCTGACGTCAAGGCCAATGTCAAAGGTATCTGGCTGACTAAATTTGTAGATGATTGCTAATTAGGAGCTGTCATTGAATCCCGCACCAACACAAATGTTCTCCAGGAAGTTCTGACACAGACAGACAACTGGTGCCAGTGCCATGGACTAAAAGTAAATGCCAATAATTGCATAATAGTATCTTTCAGGAAGTCATCCACCCCTGGTAACTATCATATTGACAACACACCCCTTAGAGTTGACCCAGTGGTCAGGGACTTGGGGGCACTCATAGACTGTAATCTAACCTTTGACCATCATGTGTCTATAGTAGTGAGGAAATCATTCTATGCTGCTTAGCTTATAAACAAAGGTCTGGCATCTAGGTCCAAGGAAGTCATTGTTTCACTGTATTTGGCATTCATCAGACCTATCACTGAATACAATGCCCCCTTTGGCATGTACTTACCAGGCATATCCAACAAAAAGAATGTCCACAGAGGTTCCTCACTAAAAGAATACAAGGCATAAATACCATATCCAATTCAGACTGCCTCAAGGCCCTATCCATGTATTTTGTCTCTTACATGCTATTGAGGGGAGATCTACGTCTGGCATACAGGGCATTGTCAGACCACACTGTGATGGACCTCCTGCATATCCACAAAACAAACAGCACTAGATTTTTGTGTTCTACAGGCTTAAACCTTGCCTGTGACATAAATAGGACCTGCTGGAGAGACAGGTATGTATCCCACAGAATACTCCCATCCATGTAAAGTAAAGCTCCTCCCTAACCCAATTCAACTGTAACATGGATAATTGGAAGGGGAACAGGAAATTCATCACTGGTTTAGTACCTGTGTCTCTAATGGACACAGGCAACCTCTAAATGGTTTATCTCCCAGGCGCGTGCTTGTAAATGTTTCATCTCCCAAGCCCCTCCTTACACTTATCAAGGGTACCAGAACTTGTCAGAGCTTTGGGATGCATGGCTAGGCTTAAAAATGCCCTTGTGGTCATTAGCCTGGTAAACACCTATGAACATATTAAAAGGTATATAAAAATGGTGATAAATATAAACGCTCAGGAGCAACCCAGCACAGAACCAAAAGTTCAGCATATATCTGTGCACTCGAAGTTCAGTCTCCAACAGTAACAAGGTTTAAAATAAGTTCCAACAGCAGCTAGATAAAATCCAGAGGCAAAGTAAAAATTATATCCTTTTATTCCAGACACATGTGAAGGTAAGCACTTTCACCAAGAGGCTTTGTCAAACCTTTAACAAACAGAGTGTAAAATCACCTACTACTACTATATAGCAAACTGGTAATTGGACAATTGATACCAATCAAGTCAGCACTCCTCTTAAAGTCATACGCTAACACATAGTCAAATGCTTTCAAAATATATTATAGTGAGTAAGCATATTTAAAACATTACATCCATATGGATAAAACTCAAAAATAAACATCTAAATAACACAATTACCATAATTATAAATATCTGCATATTAACATAAAAAAATATAATAAATATATGTTACAAAACATGATTTTAAACACTGATGTAATAAACCCATGATTTACTTAACAACCAACTTCCTATTCTTCAAGGCAGGTTTCAGGGGAATTTTGTCATTTAACCCTGGACTGGCATGTGCTTTAAACTGAATTATCCATTTAACTTCCATTCTTTCCGTATGATTCCTGACATCTCCACCCCTAATACTAGAATGATTCATTTGAATCACCAAAAAGAAAAATGTATGCTCTGTCCCTGCTTCAAAAGTATGTTTGGATAAGGCATTTGTATTGGAATGAATACGTATTTGGTATAGATGCTCTCTGATACGATCTCTAAGCCTCCTATCAATTTTGCCTACATAAAACGCAGGACAACATGTGCACATTGCTAAATATACTATATATTCTGAATTACAATTGGCCACTACGTTAAACTGATAACATTGTGTGGTTACTGGATGTACAAACATATTATGTTTAAAAATGTAGGGACAGTAGTTACAGTTGTTACATGCAAATGTACCTGTTCTACTGGGATGTCTCGGAACCATCTGCTTATGAGAATAACAAAGCAGTCTATGCAAGTTCTTCTTATTTCTAAAAACAAACTAGAGGGCTGCTCCCAATATTTCTTTAATTAATGGTTCAGTCATCAGGATTTGCCAGTGCCTGCAAACAAAATCCCTGATGTCTCTAAAATCATAAATATAAAACATAGAACATTTCTGTATAGTTTTAGTTCCATTGCCTAGAACTATAAGGGCTGGCTCTCTCATTTCTATATTCTTCCATACTCTGATAGATATTATCTATGTCTTGTGCATTATATGATCTGTGTAATAACCTTCCTTTCAAGTTCATAAGCTCTTCATACCCTTCTTGTGTTGGATTTAACCTAGATACTCTAAAGTCCTGTCTCTTAACAATATTATCAAAGACAAACCTAGGATGCATGCTCTGTCTATGTAACAGGGTATTCCTGTAGCAAGCCTTCCTATAAATGCCTGTATTGAGTTGTCCACTACTCAACCTCTCAATATGAACATCTAAAAAATTGATACTAATAATTGATTCCCCCATTGTAAACTTAAGATATTCTGTAAGTGTATTAATTTCTTCATAAAAGAGATACAATTCTCTCTTACTACCTGTCCATAAAAAAAGAGGTAATCTACAAACCGTTTATAAAAAATCACATACTTCTGATATCTGGGTAAAAGGAAGAGATGTTCTCTTTCCCACATGGCCATAACCAGGTTGGCGTAACTATTGGCACAAGATGTGCCCATAGCTATGCCATCCTTCTGCTTATATATGTTATCATGGAAAGCAAAAAGGTTATTTTCCAACACTAGTTTCAATAATGTACATATCAACGCAACCTTAGATGTAGTAAAATCAGAGTACTGTGTAAGAAATACTTGCATTTTCTGCAAACCTATATGGTTAGGGATAACCGTAAATAATGATTTAACATCCAGTGTGACTAGAAAATATGGAAGATGATCATCTACTGATTTCCTTTTATCATATAAATCTAATAAAAATTGTTTTGTGTCTCTAAGTATAACTGAATTGTTATCTACTAACGGCCTCAAAGACTTCTCAATAAAAATTGAAATGGATTCAGTAACCCAGCCTCTACCTGCAACTATCGGTCTCATGGGAGGATGTAAGGGGTCCTTATGTATTTTGGGTCGACCTTGAATAATGGGTAGTAATGGGTGTTCTACCCAGAAAAAAATATATTGTTCTTCTCTGATAGCTCCTTTCTCTCTCAGGTCTCGCAAAATGTCATTAACTCTTTGTATATGGACACACACACACACACACACATATATATTATAAATATATATATATATATATATATATATATATATATATGCTTAGCCTGCCTGATACTGTGTATTACACAGAACACATTGCCCAGCTTGGACACCCCAACAGTGACCAGGACAGTTTCATTATCATCTGTACAAGGTGCTGAGCAAGCAGTAATTCATAAGTAATTGGACTGTATTACTTATAACACTACTACGACTGCAGTGTTGATCACAACTTAAACAACAATCAGTTGACCTTGAAAAGAATAACAAAAAAGTACAATTCTTAAATTCTACAATACTTTTGATAAAAACAAGCATCTGAATAAGCAAGCTTTAGTTATCCAGTCTGTGCATCAGACATATACAACCTGAAGTCATAAAGAAATGTGCAAAAAGCAGGACTTAGTCATTACCACTTTTACAAGGTGTGTGTGTTTGTAAGGGGGAAGTGTTACAGGAGGCCAACCAAGTATGTATTGCTCAGGACAGCAGCAAGAGATGTACAGAAGCCAATATTAATGATTTATATCTGTGTGTGTGTGTTTGTGTGTGTGTGTATGTGCGCGTGTGTGTGTGTGTGTGTGTGTGTGTGCATGTGTGTGCGTGTGTGTGTGTGTGTGTGTGCATATACATGTGCACGCGCACATGTGTGTGTGTGTGTGTGTGTGTGTGTGTGTGTGTGAGGTGGTATGGCCAAGATGAGGAGTACCATGTGTAGGTCTGCAAGATCACAATCAAAGCACTTGTGTAGCACTATGCCCTTGCATCCTGGAGAGGTGTGAGCCATACATTGTAGAGGATTCATTTCACCGCCATCCTTGACCACATGAACTACCTCAGCCAGGAATTGCACTGCTATTTCCATGACTCTGGCTAGAAGTCAGGGTGCTTTCTGAATGTGAGTGATATGTACTTATTGAGCTATCATCATGACAACATCCATGACCACAGCCAATCTGTCTACCATGTCTGGGCATGGTGAGCTCAATCACTTGACACATCAGTAGAAGTAGTGCCACTATAGGACAGGGATCTGGCATGGTACATTGGCTAACATCTGATGATGTAATGGTTCTTTAGCCATGTGGATTTTGAACTTCCTCCAGCAGACATTCTAGCACAGACAGAGCATGATCTAGTGTGTCATTCATCCTGTCCAGTGACTCACCCACATGGTTCATGCAGTCTCACACATCAGAATGCATAACATGCAGTACTCTGACTATCTCTTACTTCAAAATGCATGACATGCTGTACTCTGACTATCTCTTATGTCCGAATACATGTCATGCAGTACTCTATCTTTTATGTCATAATGAATGACATGCAGTACTCTGACTAACTCTTATGTCAGAATGTGAGACATGCAGTGCTCTATCTCTTATGTCAGAATGCACAACATGCAGTACTTTGACTATCTCTTATGTCAGAATACATGTCATGCAGTACTTTGATTATCTCTTATGTCAGAATGCATGGCATGCAGTACCCTGATTACCTCTTATGTCAGAAAGCATAACATGCTGTACTCTGACTACCTCTTATGTCAGAATACATGACATGCAGTACTCTGACTACTTCTTATGTCAGAATGCATGACATGCAGTACTCTGACTACCTCTTATGTCAGAATGCACGAAATATGTGACATGCAGTACTCTGACTAACTCATATGTCAGAATGTGTGACATGCAGTACTCTAACTCTTATGTCAGAATGCACAGCATGTTGTATTCTGACTAACTCTTATGTCAGAATACATGTAATGCAGTATTGTGACTACCTCTTATGTCAGAATGCGCAACATGTAGGACTCTAATTCTTATGTCAGAATACATGTCATGCAGTACTCTAACTCTTATGTCAGAATACATATCATGCAGTGCTATCTCTTAAGCCAGAATGCATGACATGCAATGCTCTGACTACTTCTTATGTCAGAATGCACGACATGCAGTATTCTGAGTATCTCTTATGTCAGAATGCATGCTATGCAGTACTCTACCTCTTATGTCAGAATGCACGACATGCAGTACTCTGACTACCTCTTATGTCAGAATGCATGACATGCAATGCTCTGACTACCTCTTATGTCAGAATACATGTCATGCAGTACTCTGACTATCTCTTATGGCAGAATGCATGATATGCAGTAGTCTGACTATCTCTTATGTTAGAATGCACAATAAGTAGTACTCTATCTCGTATGTCACAATACATGGCATGCATTACTATGACTATTTTATATGTCAGAATGCACAACATGCAGTACGTTGTCTATCTCTTCTGAGGCCTTGGTGAAACTTGCCTGTGCTTAATGATGGCCCTACACATACACTGCATGGCACCTACTGATATACCAACATCAGGGAGAGGGCAGAAAGCATGCTTCCTCTGAATACATCAACTGACACCCCTGTGTGGCACTTCACCATCACAATGTCTAGGGGAAGATACTATCAGCACTGCAACTGGAGTAATCACATGACTCTGATAACCTTGTCGCCTTCACTCTGTCCTGTATCAGATGGTGCTGTTCATGGGTACATGTACAGTAGGTACAGTTACTGTGTCTAAACTCTGGGGAGCAGATGTGTGAGCCACAAGCTGAGCATCACAATGACACTCTGCAAATACAGACTGTACCTGTTCATCACCAACAACATTATCAGAAACTATCAATATGCCAACATGAGGTAGTAGCAGCTCAAAAGGTACAGTGGTAGGCTCTCCTGTGATTATAGAAATAAAATACAGCACAATGAGAAATAAAAGAAAAACTGATCAATTAACTCTGAGTTAAACAATTCTAGATGCAACTGCAATTAAAAATGTCATTAAGGTAAACATCAAGATCAATTATATAAATTAATATAACTAAAAATATACAAATAAAAGGTTATGTGCATACCATTTGCAAAATACCTTGCAGCCTCAGTACCAGATATGCACTGACAGACAAAATGGAAATGGACAGAGCTAAGATAAGCATTAAACAGAAGATGATACATGAAAGGCAACCATAGATATAGCTCTAAAAAACATTTTATAAAATATATCTCTATTCTCTCTCGTGCTTTCTCTCTATATTTCTATATATATGTGTGTGTGTGTGTGTGTGTGTGTGTGTGTATGTGGTGTGTGTGTGTGTGTGTGTGTGTGTGTGTGTGTGTGTGTGTGTGTATATATATATATATATATATATATATATATATATATATATATATAGCATACCTGGAGCATCAGCAGTAGACACCATTTGGTTATCTTCCACCTCTGCACCCACATACAGCAAGACAGTGTGAACCCTGATGAGCTGCCTGGATCCCTTATAGTACACAGGAATTCCTCCATCTCAGTGAGAGGTGGCTTGGTACCAGGACTACCTCTGTGGCTCTCCATTCTTGTGCTATAGCACTGGCTATTTTTTTGGTCTTGGTGATCATGTCACTGGCTCGATGTCTGATGGTGTTATAGTCATGGCATTGGCCACCCACATCATTTGGATCATTGATCCTCTCCCACTAGATATGTTCACAAAAGGGATTGACTTCTACAACATTCCTTAAGAGTCATAAGCCATGTTGATGGAGTGCCTGCACTATAACCTCATTTTCAGCATCTGAGAATGCAGATTTGTGTGGCCCATATCCAGAGTTGCCATATCTCTGTAATGGAATTAAAACAAAGAAAAAAAAAAAAGAAAAGAAAAATATATATTCAGAAAAAAAAATCAGCAGGTGCTGGGCAGAAAACAAGTATGTATTTATAGAGGCATCCTTAACACATGCACATGACAGATGTTTAGGAATACACACATCAAAGAAACAACTGTAAAACCCCTTCCCTGACACACACATGCACACACACACGCACACACATGCACACGCATGCACATGCACACACACACACACACGCGCGCGCGCGTGCGCGCAAACGCGCACACACACACGCACACACGCACACACGCACACGCACACACACACACACACACACACACACACATACACACACACACACACACTGGCAATGATATAACTGAATAAGGATAAAGAAATGTGTTAATCTGGAATATGTAATAGCATTACCAATGAATCAAGTGTATTAAATTACAATTTTCTAAAAACATTGGTTTCTATATTCAGATGTCTGTTAATACTAAGGATATGTGGATGGAACAAAACTTTTCTATGCATTACAAAACAATGACCCTTTTAAAATATAAACCATTAAATCTTCCCTACAAAAAAGTAATTTCCAAATTTTAGACAGCATCCTGATAAATAATGAAAATCAAAGACCCTCTGCAAAACAGCCAATCCCACTCCCTACTCCAGCAAATGCAGCTGTCAAGGACTCAATCCTTGTAATGGAATAACAATTGTTTATGGCAGGCATTTGCAACAGCTTTAACATAGAATATTTTCTGAAATGTCACTTCCATGTTGCTACTTCTAATATAAGTTTTTAATAATTCAAATCCTCAGACAAATGTTACTATAAAGCCAAGTAACATTAGATGAGGATCATTGCAATAATAATTGCTGTGCCTTCTCTATCAACGTAGATGGTCAAACTTTAGACATCACTCAATTTTCTAAGAAAAAAATCACATTATAGTCAAGTATTACTTGTAAAGAACATAGCATACCTTGACAGAATTTGTAGTAAAAGTTTGTCAAAAGTAATGCAATTGCAGAAATCTCACAGCAGTGTCTGAAGGTGGTGAATCCAACCAGTCTTACCTATTATAATATAAGTTCCTTAGCTCAAGGTTGTGTTGTATAGAATGTAAACTAACTCTTCTGGACATGGTGAATATGTAAATCAGGTGTCAGCTCATTTTCTGTCATGAATCATTCATTCTGCTCAAAGTGTTGGGCATGGAAACATGGTGAGAGGACATGCACAGTATCACACACATGGCCTACCGCTACAAGAGTGATTATTGAGGTTTTTGAGTGTGACTCATTAGTGAGTGATTATTGAGGTTTTTGAGTGTGACTCATTAGCAGTAGTGCAAGACTAAATGCTTAACACTCTTGCCACATTTAAGTACACTTACAGAAGGTATGTCAGGGAGTATAGACTTACAATAAATTTTATGAATACATTGACTGCATTAAGTGATAACCTTTATAACACTTTTATGAATATATGTTTATGAGGTAGTTATGCTGCAATTTCATCACAAAGTGTGACAAGACCTGCATTGTGATACTTTCTTTTGGATTTTTGGTGGGTAGTTGATGTTCTTGCATTCATTGATGTATTTACTTATGAGTATACCTACTATAATCATGTACAAGATGTGTGCCATTTAGCAAACAGACCATTGAGTAAACAATGTTATGAGATATTTGCTGTCATTTGATCTTCTTTCTCAAAACATAAACAGATTTAGGTTATGGAATTTTGCCTTTGCCAATATCTGTGCAATGGAGTGGAGAAGATAATATTTGTTACAGGCAAGTGTACATTTGCTGTATGTGAGATGTAAATTTTAAACAATTCACTTAATAATACACAATTAAGTTTAACCTGGTTGTAGTTTATATTAGTGTACTGTCATACAGGTATTGCTAAAATGTTGAATAAGACTTACTTCAGGACAAATTGTGATGTACAACATAATCCTGTATGCATCCACATGTGTAGTTTGGTAGACCTTTGGATTTCTACATGTATGGCATGGCAGTTGCAGTAGGAATGACATTAATCATAGGATCATAGGCTCATAGGAGGTTACTAGGCAATTGACCCGTAGGTCATTCCAAGCCTAGCCATTTCATCCCAATGTAATACCATAGCTACTCTAGTGAATACCCAGGATTTAATTTATTAAGGACTGCTCATGTCCAGGTGGGTTGTGGGTGCTATCCCTGGAAAGAATTTACGATACCCCATCCACTCATCTAGGTTAATTTTGAACAGTGTCATAGAGATGTTCTGCTTCATATGAATTGGCAGCCTACTCCAAAGATGCGGCAGTCACTGGGAGATGCATCTGTCCTTCCAGCATGTCCTATTCAAGTCGCAGGTCATATTTAAGTCCTTGGAATGAGTTGCTCTAGTCCCATTTAATTTACAGAGCAAGCCATATTTAAGTCCCTGAAATGGGTAGCTCTAGTGCTGTTTGATTTACAGATGTGCATCAAATTCATTAGGATTGGGTCATATATTGCTCTGTAAGCCAGGCATAAGTCTCACCTAAGAAGTCTATATGATACTGAATTTTGTGACAGGGAATTTAGTCGGTCTGTGTAAGACACATGCTGGAGTACCTTGATCTTCTTAGTTAGAAACCTCTGAGGTCTCTCCAGTTGTTGCAGGTGCTTTCTACAGTACATGCTGAAAGGGGTGTTATACTCAGTTATGAGCTTGATTATGACAAGTATAGAGGGGTTATAATCTTGTTTACTCTAGAGATGATGCCTTTGCTAATCAAGTGTGCTACACAGAAAGACTTCCTTACTGCAGTAGATACATGGTGGCCAAAGCTAAGATCACAGACTACTTGTGATCCCAGATCTCTTACCACTTCATAGGTACATAGGGTATTGTTGTTAATTTGATAGTGTGAGGGGACATTGTTTTACCAAAGGGAATGATGATGTCTTGATTTATGAGGTCCATGATGATACGTTCCATAACTTTACAAATGAGGCTGGTCAGACCTATGGGTCTATAATTCCATGGGTCTGTTACTAAGCCACCTTTGTGGAGGGGAATAAATGTTGCTGTTCTCCATTCTGCAGGAACAAAGCCAGTGGTTAGGCTGTGATTAAATAGGATACTTAGTGGTATTGCTAGTTCATGTTTTAGTTAGTTTAGAATACAGCCTGGGATGCAGTCTGATCCCATAGAGGCTATGTTTTTTTTGCCTTAGACAAGGCTTTAATGACCTGCATGTCAGATATGTAGAGTGGGGGGAAGATGGGGCTAGGTCTGTGATAAATTTGGAGGGGATAAGTGAGGGAAATGTTTACCAAATCTGTCTCTAGCAGGTTTGCTATCTCTGCAGAATCAGTGTGTGTGATACCATTAGTCACTAGCTGGGCACATGTTTGGGTCCTACCTTTTAAGCTACATACATAGTTGTAAAAGGCATTATGATTATCCATGGTTGCGATTGCTAATTTTTTTCTCAAAGTTACCCTTAAAGGATTTGACATGTTTTATTTGCCTATTGAAGCTGAGTAGAGTAGTTTTCCATTGTTGAGGCCTCACCATAGTTTCTTAGACAGCAACTTTTTGCACTTGTTGTAACGTTTGTTGATGCTGGCTGTCCACCAGGTCGGCTTTTTTTTTTTTTTTACTTGGGGCTCTGGCTTTGATTCTCTCTGGAATAGCTGAGTCTATACACTTATACAAGTGATTCTACAGGGATTTAGTGTAAGCTTTGGGACAGTTACCACTTCCAGCTGTGGGTAGGGCTTAGAATGAATTTATACCTTCCCCTAGGAGGGTATAGTTTGCTTTGGTGAAGTTTTTTAGTCTGACTTCATCCTTTGTGAGTTCTGGTGTTAGTAACAGTTTGAAGATGACTGATTTGTGATCAGATTTAATTAATGAGGGTCCAACAGTTGAGGTGGTGCATCTGTTTGTCATGTTAGAGAGGCCCAGATCAAGTATGTTTGTTCCTCTTGTTGGGATTTGAACAATTTGTTCCAGGGCATCTGAGTGTGATTGATTACACTCACACAAAAGCATTATACTCATATCATTTTAAAATGGCAGTTGATATATTTCCCCTGCACCTAGTGTCATCATACAAAAGCTTCAGCAGGCAAAACCAAGCCAGGTACAAAAAATTGTAAAACAAACAAAACAAAAATTACTCAAGGAGCCATGCAGAGAACAGTAACTCTATTTATACAAAACAATGACCTTCCAAGTTTTCACAAACACTTTTTCAAGTTGTAATAAAATAACAGAAAAATGTAATCACTTAATAAAGGATTTTCGACTGGAAACAGACTGCTTGCCTTGCTTGGATTACTTTCGAATACTTAGTAATGCTGTACAATTATATATTTTCTGTTATTATTTTTTGTTTTGTTTTGACTTAAGACGAGTTTAAGATCACTACTTCTACTACTATTGTCTGATCTGATTAATATACAGTGATTAACTAGAAATATATGGACTGAAAATCTTCCACACAGAGAAGTTTCTTACACTGTTTCATTTATATATCCTTCATACACCAATTAAACAATTAAGATATTTAAAGCATTATCAATTAAATTAAATAAAGCAATTAAAAAAACAAAAATAATTCAATATATAAAAACATTGCTATCTAAAATGTTTCATCTTTAATACTGGATTTATGTTATTTTTAACATTCAATCCAAGACTTTTGTCAGCTCTTTATTTATCCATCGGTATCCTAGTGGTTCCATTTTAGTTTCAAAATCACCTCCCCTTAAATTAAAGGGGACTTGTTGAAGTAGCATGAACTTAAAGCAATGCATCTCATTTGTCTCACTTAAATGTTTATACAATGTATTACTATAATGTTTTCTTTGTTTCTCTGATAAATGATCACACATTCTTTCTTGTAATTTTCTATTTGTTTTACCAATAGAAAAAGCTGAACAGGCATCACAAATAGAAATATATATCAAATTCATAGTGTTACAATCTGAATATAAATCATTGCTATATCTAAAATTGGTAACCAGATATATAAATACATTGTTTTTAAATATATGTTTACAAAAATTACAATTCCTACTTGGAAATGTACTGTTTCTATGACTAACGTTACATTCATTAGTTACATCTAATTACTTGTAACATAATCTTTGTTTTAAGTTTATACACCTCTTATAATTAAAGCTTGGTTTGTCACTAATGTATTTATTTAATTCCCCAATACCTTTTAAAATATGTCAATGTTTATCAATAATCACTTTAACTATATATGTGTGTGTATTATATATTAAAGTAAACCCAATCTTATTTTCATTAGTTATTCTTTTATTACAAAGTTGTTTCCCTTCTGAAAAAAAAAATGGTTTACTTACATTGTACAGGCATAACATGTATTTTATCCTTTCATAAATCATTTTCATCATACCTCCATACTTACAATCTGAGAATAGGTCCTCTATCTGACTCTAACATGTCAACATCAGTATTCAATCTAGCCATTCATAACATTTGGCCTTACAGATAGATATATTATTAAATACAAAATGTGGGTGCATACTAGATTAATCTTAAGTATGTATTCTTCATAGTATCATTAATATAAACCTTAGTATGCAGTTCATCATTTATCTTTTCCCAAATATATCTAAAAATGAATAGTGTATAATGAAAAAGATTTTTTAAAACATAAAAAAACACTTCCTTCAGATATTTTTAAAATGTATCTAATTTCAGTTCATCAGTACCACAAATTATAAATGGGCAGCCACGGTGGTGCAGTGGTTAGCGTTGCTGCCTCACAGCAAGAGGTTCTCTGGTTCAATCCTTGGCTGAGGTGCCTTCTGTGCGGTGTCTGCATATCCTCCCTGTGGTCACGTGGGTTTTCTCTAGGTGCTCCGATTTCCTCCCATATCCCAAAGACATGCTGTAGGTGGATTGGACACTCTAAATTGGCCCTAGGTATGAGTGTGTGCATGTGTGTGCCTTCTGTGGAAGGTTGGGTGCTGGGCTGGCAACTTGACACAGTAAAACTCCACTGCCAAACATGACCAGACAGGTGATCTGCTGTGGTGACCCCTAACCGGGAAAAGCCGAAAGAAGAAGAAGTACCACAAATTATAAATATGTCATCAACAAATCTTTTATAAAAAATATGAAATAAAATTTTCTCTTTTAAAAGATATATTCTTTTTCCCACATTGCTATAACAATCTTGGCATATGTATTCACTACAGAGGTGCCCATTGTTCTGCCCTGTGTTTGTAAATATAACTTTTTCTCCAACAAGAATATGTTATTGGCAAGTACTGTCTCTAAAAGTTTACAAATTGCTTAAATTTTACTTTTAGCAAGTTCGTTATATAGACTTAAATGTTTAACATATTCAGTGTCAATATCATTAGGTATAACCATAAACAATGGCTCAACATCCAGTGTTATAAATGCATACTCATAGGTTCATAGGTTGGTACTAGGCTATCAGCCCTAGGGCCTATACAAGCCTAGCCATAACAATTCCCTGGCTATTTCTTCCCACATTATTTACTTTCCTGGACCCCTGTCTAGCAGGGCGACTGACATGATCCCTGGGGTGAATTTCGTTTCTCCCATCCAATCGTCAAGGTTCCTCTTGAAGAGGTCCAAAGAGGCACTCTGCTTGACATGTATGGGCAATTTATTCCAGAGTCTGGGGAGTCTCTGGGTCAGGAACCTATCCCTCCAGCATGTTTTGTTTATTGTGATGACAAGGTTTAGATCCCTGGAGCGTGTAGCTCTGAGGGATTGGGATTTCTTTAAGTGTAGCATGTCCAACAGCTCTGGGTTTGACATGGCCCTGTATGTTAAGCAGAGATCGCCTGAGTAGACGATATGCTACAGAGTATAGCTGGAGTTTTTAAGGCGGTCAGCGTAGGGCATCTGCTTTAGGCCTGTGATTCTTTTAGTGAGGTATTTCTGAGGCCTTTCCAGTTGTTGCAGATGTCTTGAGAGGTACATACCAAATGGGGCGTTGTATTATATAATGGGTCTAATGAGGGATGAGTACAGTGGGACAATGACCTCCTTTTTTCTGGATGAAAAGCCCTTCGTGATGAGGTGTGCCACATAGAAGGATTTCCTGACTGTTGTGGTGATGTGGTTATCGAAGGTGAGACCACTGTCCACCTGTGTCCCTAAGTCTCTTATCACACTTTCTGTGTTTAGTGTACTGCCACCTATATGGTAATTCATGGATACATGTTTTTTCCCAAAGGGGATAACAATACATTTCTTGGCATTAAGCTTGAGCCCATTGCTCTGGCACCAAACATCTGTTTCTGTAAGGCCCTTTTGTAGAGTATCCACATCATTTGGGGATTCAATAATGGCTCCCAGTTTGCAGTCATCTGCAAACTTTGTTAGCCAGAGTACCTTAGTGTTGACCTGTACTTCAGAGAAGTAGATGCCAAACAAGAGCGGCCCCAGGACTGAACCCTGAGGTACTCCACTTGTCACTTGTCTGGAGCTGGATTTGGAGTTGGCTACTTTTACAGTGTGGGTTCTGTTTATTCATTCAACTGATACCATTCATATTACTGTTGTAGAAAATTCTTACTATCAGAAAGATGACTGTGAAAATTTCAAATAATTTTTAAATCAAATCACCCTCTCACTGAGATAATAGGTCTCATGGCTGATTTAATTAATCTTTGTGTATTTTTGGAAGACCATAATAAATTGGTATGACAGAGGGTGGTACATGAAAGATCTATACTCAGATAGCCATTCAGACACATAATATATACAGCGTTATTAACTTTATTAATAATATTATTTAAATCTCCTGAAGTGATAACGCCATAAACCAAAAAAATCAGATAGCAAAGATTGCATACTCTTTATGTAAAACCTTTAATCCATTACAACTATTGTACTCTCTTTCTCTTCTGGTTTAATAATTATGTCTTCATTAGATTAAAAAAAATTAAAGTTTGCTGTTCATCAGTACTCAAGTTATAGAACCTTTTTTCTTACAATTATTATAAAAAAAAGTTCATAAAATTCATTCTCACTCACTTCCTCAAATGCTTGAATAATACTGTTGCTAATGGGAATGAATATACTTGGTTTATGAAAGACCTTAGTATTACCTACCACCTCAGGAAATATTAGCTTCAAACTAAGTTGCTTTGTAAATAATCTTAATTAACTTAAAAAATTAGAAATGTTCCCCTTTTGTCACTGGTATAAAGATCAAACCTTTACTACTTAACCCTTTTACTTTGTTACAACTTGAGAAAGTGTTTGCAAAAGCTTGGAAGTTCATTTTTTGTATAAATAAAGTCACTCTTCTTTATGTGGTTCCTTGACACAGTTTATGTTTTACAATCATCATATAAAACTGCTAGCATGTAAGTTGCTTTGGGTTAAGTCTTCTATGGGTACTTATCCATTTCTGGTCCTTCATTCACACAGGCATACATTATATATATAGTGATATACTGACGTTCCTACACACACAAACACACACACACACACACACACACACACACACACACACACACACACACACACACACACACACACACTTGTCAAGGGAGTGGCTGCACATGAGTTTGGACTTGATTTATTTGCATGTTAGTATACTGTATGTAACTTGACCTTGCCCCTCATTTTGCAACTATGTACATCTCACATTCAATGTTTTCAGCCAGCTATTATAGGCTATCCATAGTCACATGACTGCTGTAGTTGGGTTTTAAATTAAATGATTCCTGAATTGTTTTTAGTTCTAAGGAAATCCCATCACATTTTCAGAAAAAAAAAAGCATTTTTTGCTAAACTTTGATTTATTTTCTTAGTTTGCTTGTGTTTGTGTTTAAATAAACTGATGATTTTACCATAACCCCACTTGCTTCTTGATGGTTTTGTCTAGATCAGAATCTGCCTGCTACTGTGTGCACTAGTCTGTTTAATTTTGTTAGTAATTTTTGGTGCATACTCACTGGTTTCTGTTTTTGGTTTTAGCAGCTGATAAGTACATATATATACACATGGGAGAAAATCAGTAAAGAATGTCAAGAGCTTTTGTGAGACAACATGACAAGAATATGGGGAAATAGGAGCTTCCTGCAGAATATGGACTTTTTTTTGGGGGGGGCATGTCCCTTATATTTCCCCTGGGACTGTATATTTTGCTTGGATCCCCCCTTTGCAGGGGAACATGTGAGCTGCATCCATGAGTCTCTGCATTTGTGGGGTGAGAGGGGTCAGACTTTGTTTCCAGTATCTTACTTTACAATGGAAATAGTTTCTTCTGGGGTATGCAGTTTACTTGTGGGTCACTGGGGTTTGGGATCATTGTTTAATATGTGACATTGCAATTATATACACAATAATAAAAAAAAAGGTGAGAGTGCAGATGTTGTGTCTAATATAAGCAGGCATGAGTGAACCTGCTATGTCAGCCTTAGCTATAAGCTCACTATTTAAGAGATTGGAGGTGTTGGTCCTTTTTGAAAACTGACCTTCAGATTTCTCTAATGGATTTGGCCTGAAAAAGAGGCCAGGGAAAATTCACTTGATCCATCACCACTTGTTTCCAGAGGGCAGCATAGAGAATTATTACCTCAACAAGACTGATGTTATGATCCTATATGCTTCCTTGGATGATGCATTGAAGGTGATCCATGAGCTTTCTTACCCATAGCTATCTAAGCTAGACATTGAGTCAGCTTTTGCTTGCTTCCTGTGTGTGAGTAAGGTTGGCCACCATTGAATTGTATGGCAAGTAAGACAAATGTATTTAAGACACTTGTAGAGCGATATTGATTATTCTAAAGAAGACACTATTTTTGGAACAAAAGTGCTAAACAAACTACTTGGTGTGGATCGAGTCTCTTGGTATCCTTCCTTCTGTGGATTTTTGGAGTTTGTCTATTTTTTCCTGGTTTTGAGTCTTTGGGAATGGAGGGTACTGAGGATGATGATCTACCATCTACATGAGCATTATTGGCTTCATACAATGATCTCAATAAGTCGGCTGGCAATCTTACATTATTAGTTGAGCAACTAACACAACAAGTATCCCATACTGGGGGTACAGCAAGATCTGACATGTTCAACAACAGACGAGACACCCAGGACATCTATGCCATATGTAGCAGGATTACACCAGCTCAGAGACAACTCTGTTCCACCATCAGCCAATCTGCATTGCATAATTTGCATAATAGTTCAAATGATGCTATTATGATGGGCAGAGCCCCGTATAATGGCAATTTTACCTTTCAACAATAGCTTGATGGTGAAGAATAATAGTGGATTGGATCGAACGCCTCCAGAAATGATTTTGGCACAGTCGACAAGCACCTTAAACAATTTGAGGACATTACATTGAAATATCAGAAACTCAAGCTGGAGAATAACTACTTGAAAGACTGCATAAGATGTGAACGCATCCCTAAGGGCCTCAGAATGTAGAAATACCCCACCGGACTGGTAAGGGGTTCCAATTTACATTGTGAGCTTATTAACCTGTTTAATAGACACTGATGCAAACTGTTACAGTGCCTCATAAAAGATAACAAATGAACTGTTGGGTATGATACATAAAACTGACCAGAGTATTCGGTTGGACCTGTTGTTTCATATTAAAAAACATGGGTATTTTGCTGTCTTTTCCAGAATTGATAAGACACTGATTGAACTTAAAAATAACAAAAGTAAAAAAACTAAATAAACTACTTTGTGTGGCTCGAGTCTCTTGGTGTCTTTCTTTCTGTGGATTTTTGGCCACCACTCTGTATGCATCTGTGAAGGAAGTTTTACTTTGATAAGGCAATGCCAATGAGTTGTTTGGTGGAATGCACCACTTTTGGAAAATTTAGTGCTGCCTTGCATTGGATTTGGCAGAAGCAGTCTTCTGTTCACAGTGCAATGCATTACTTAGATGATTTTTTTTATAGTAGAGGAAGGTAAGGAGGTAATTTAGGAAGTCCAATTGCAATTGTGCACAGAGGTGGGTGTACCCCAGAACAAGGGTAAACATGAAGAACCAGCTAAGGTCTTAGCTTTCTGGAAGCCTGTTTTGTCTCTTGCTGGAGATTTTCAGGTTGAAAGCCAAGACTGTGAGCATGCTGAGCAAGGAGAAAGTCGGGGTTAAAGAAGTGATGGAGGTGTTGGATTATTGAACTTTGCATGATGAGCAGCAGATCCAAGAAGAGCTTTCAAAAGATCACTTGCTAATTTGTTAATGGGTCCAGCAGAAGCATCATAGATGTAGAGTGTTGAAATTGGTTATGGATAATCCTTCTGGCAAGAAGACTGGGTTTCCTCTGAGGAAGTTGCAGATATACACATATGTCTCATGCAGGTTAGATATGTGAGCTTATTTTAAGAACAAATGGTTCACACTGAAGAGACTGGTGGCATGGCCAGCTGATCTGACGAAGGATATAACCTTTTTTGAGTTGATTCCATTTAGGCCACTACTATAGTGTGACAAGGGGATTTGAAGCCTAGGAAGATGTTTCTTCATTTTAAATATCTAGTGGTAGCACAGGTCTTGGCAAACACAGTGCCAGGTCAAGTTTAGTTCAGGGGTTGGCGAGGAAGCTTGTTTTGCATTGCATTAGAATTAATTTTCCATTTGCAACAAAGCATATTCCAGGACATGTTAACATTCTAGCTAACAGTCTGTTCTGTTTTCAGTTCTGCAGGGTTTGGACATTGGTTACTGAGGTAGTAATATGGTCAGCCACAATGCTGGGTAAGTATGACTAGTTGGATACATGTAGGAGAGTGGCCAGTGCTGCAATTTTGGACTGGTATTCACCAGAAACGTTTATACTGCATCTTTGGAAGTATTTAGGACTTTTATAGAGGGTTGGTACTGAAAGATTTTGGTCAACATAGTTGGTGGGCAGGTATTTTTGCTGCAAGTTGGATGATGGGAGAAGCAGTGACAACCTTTATAATTGTCTTGGTAGCACTTATAATGAAGCATGAATTTTAGGTACTGAAGATTTTACAAAAAACATTGTTAGATTTCTGTGAATGATAAAAGGCTGGGACAGGGTTCTGGGATTAACAATTGTTGTTAGGCTTCCTTTGGGGAAGCACATACATATTGTTTAAAAGGTTTCTGTGTATTAACTGGTAGTTATGATGGGTATGGTTTGTGAGCTACTCTATTTGTTGTTATGTATGTTGACTGTTTATGGGTTAGTGAACTATTTGGGGATGATGTGACAGAGATATTTATGTATCCAAAAGATGGGGTTTGTGATTTGGCTAAATAGGTCAAAAGCAGAAAAGGTTGGTAGAGAGTGACAAGGGTAAAAACATGAATATTAAGTTGTGCCAAGTGGCTTGGATGGTAGAGGGGTGAAATATAATTGGGGGAGTAGGGCCTGATTTAGTGTTTCAGTGCCATAATTGGATGCCAGTAGCACCTGGGTAGTTTGCTGTCATGATTAAGAGGGCATTGGAAGGCCAAGGTATTGCTGGTAAGAGGTACTTTGCTCATTCATATAGCACAGATAGAGCATCAGATGTAGCCATGGAAGGTAAGTTACTCAAGGTCAAAAAGAGAGTTGGCAGATGGGCAACTAGGGCTTTTTAGATCCATATTAGATAAGTCAGATGTTGGTAAATTTTTACGGTTTTGCTACAAGACAGTTATTTTCCTGTTTTCATTTTTGAGTAGGAAGAATTTTATCATCCTTGGGCATTCATTCACGCAAGCAGCACTGAGGTTGGGGATCATTCTTGGGCCTTGATCCTGCATTATGAGATGTAAGGATGAAGAGGGCTAGAGTCCTTTAATGAGGTATGTTGGGTGAGTTGCAGATAGCATACACAATTCCTCAGATTTTGGTGATATATTTAGGGAAAAAATTACTTGAGTATGGCACCCAAGTGCAGACTCCTTTCTTGGATTGTATGAGACCTTATCTTGATGACATTTCTTAATCACAGGGTGGAAAGAATAGCATGTCTTTATTTTTTTCCGGTACTTCAGCACTGGAATTTTGCAGACACGGACCCAGTATGAAATAGGCGGGATGGTATATATATCTTTGTAATATAGGTTTGGACTTATTTAATGTGCATCTGTCCCTTTTCTTGAAAGAATAGCTTTTGATATGATATAGCTGGTAAGGCAAAAGTTATTTAGCTAATTTAGTAAGGAAGGTGGGATAGTTGCCATTTTGTCAGTCTAGTGAGATTAGAATGGAAGTCCCTCTATTCCCTTCCTTCCTGCTGGTATAAGGAGTGGGCAGTGGCTTATACCACTGTTGTTGGGCCTGGTTATAATTTAGTGAGCAAAGTTAATGCTGCTAGTCATGGTTTGGATATCTCATATTAAAGTGTGTCCCACACACTTCCTATATGTTGGTTATTTTGCTTGCTGAGCATACTAATACTTGTTTCAGTTTGTTAATGAGTTGAATCATTCCTATTTCACTACTGATTTCAGTAAAATCTGGTTGTATTGTCTATGGTTGTGTATTTAGTGTTTTGGGCACAGGTTTGGGGACACACGTATATATATATATATATATATATATATATATATATATACATGTATATATATATATATATATATATATATATATATATTGCTGTGATTTCTGTTTGGTGGTTGCCATTTTGGAATAAACTCATATTTACAAGTGTTCTAGTGCTATATGTTTTTTTTTTACAACTTTGTATTTTACACACATGCACTGATCGTGACAATACAGAGACAGCTAGATGGATATATAGACAGATACTGGCATTTTACTTTTAACTCATTGTATACGGTTTTCATGATTCATTTAATTTTACACATACTATCTGCCATATTACAATCACTCTGTCCATACTCTTAACAGCATCTATGTTCTACTTAATATAGTGACATTGTTTGGTCTGTATTTCTGTCTGATTTGTGCAGACTGAGAATGTAATTAGTGATATATGCATGTATTTGATTGTATAATTGATCAAGGTGTTTCTTAAGCAATGCAACTAAGTCCTGAATTAATTCTATAGTGCACTGCTGCAGGATTACAGTCCAGTGGTGATATGTAGTTTGCTTTTTCTCCAGCTGCTGTGGAATCCCATAGATAATGTGTTAGACAGAATGTATGGGGGGGCATGGGTGCACAGATGGATTGTTCCCTGTAAAAACACTGTTTCAGCAAGGAAAATATTACACAAAGTATAGTCAATCAGAAGTATCTATCTGATCAACAGTACAATAAGGACATATATTTCATAGTGCACTGCTTTGTGATGTAATGTCATTCATGTACATCATAGCTGGTGTTTTAAGTAGTTTTTTTGACCTAAAAGGATAATGAAAGTATGATTATTAAAGTCTGTAGCTGTACATGTGATAGACTGACATGCACTCACAGATGTACACATCTAGAAATATATATATATATATATATATATATATATATATATATTTATTTATTTATTTATTTATTTAACATTTGTTGACCGGGCTAGTTTAGCTGGATATATGCCCATTTTCAGTAGAGGCCCGGGGAGAAAAGCTCCACAAAGAGCAGTCAATTTAAAACAAATCAAAGTTTTTGGGCATGTATAGACAAAAAGACATAGATAATAGTTTACAAGTGACAACAATACAGCAAAAATAAAAAGAAAAAAACACAAACTTTTTTTTTTTTTTAGGAAAGTACTAGGAGTAGGGAGAGGAGTAATAGTGGAAGAAAAGACACAAGGAAAGTGGGGAGAGAAATGCAGAGAGGTTTGGAAAAAAGTAAGGTAGAAAGGAGAAGTAATATCTAATATGAGGAGCTTGGAGAAGGTAGTTCATAGTAAGATTTTAAGTGACCTAAGGAATGAGAAGAGAGTAAGGAGGATACGCTTAGGAAGCGAGAAATAGTGATAAAAAGGAGGAGAGATTTTAGTCTGGGTGCTGCATGGGCAGAGCCAGTGGTTAGTGAATAGTGATAAAAAGGAGGAGAGATTTTAGTCTGGGTGCTGCATGGGCAGAGCCAGTGGTTAGTAAGATGAAGTTTGAGCTTCTTTTTGAAGAGTGAGGAAGAGGAGATCATAGTGAGGTCCTTAGGAAGAAGGTTCCAGCTTTTCCCCACTGGGTAGGAGAAATGCGGAGTCACCTGCTTTGTTATTAGATTTGTGTATGGATACTAAAAGTTTGTGTGAAGAGCGAAGATTAGAAAGATTTTTATAGGGACTAATAAGTTTGGTAAGGATAGGTGTTTTTTCAGGGAAGTAAAGGATTTTTTGGGTGATTATAAGTTGCTGAGATAAAAGCTGATTATCAAGTTCAAGCCAGCCAAGTTGTTTTAAATGTAGGCAATGGTGAGATCTAAAAGGGGAGCTGGTAGCAAATCTGGCTATATTATTGTAGGCGGTAGTTAATTTGTTCAGGTTAGTTTTAGATAGGTTTGTGAATAAAGGTGATGCATACAGGAGAGTAGAGATAAGATGGGTGTGTGCAATGGTAATTCTGGCTGTAGGAGTAAGGAAAGGCTTGATTTTGTAGAGGGAGCCAAGCTTTTTGTTAGTAGATTTAATAGTGGTATTAATATGAGTGTCATAGTTTAGGCAATGATCGATAGTAACATCTAAAAGTTTGGTTGTTGTGTCAGGAGATATGACTGTGCCGTTTTTAGACATGATGAAGAAGTGGAGTGGTGGAGATTTTTGTGTGGGTGTGAACAACAAAAGTTTAGTTTTTTTAGGGTTAAGGAGGAGACATCGCTGTAAAAACCACTCTTCCACAAGCTGAAATACATTTTGGGTGAGAGATTGAAGTTCAGATGGGTTAGAGGCTGAGGAGACTAAGGTGGAGTCATCTGCATACTGAATGGTTACGGCTTGGGGGATGCTAGAAGAAAGATCATTGATAAATATGGAAAATAAAAGGGGACCTAAGATAGATCCTTGGGGGACTCCAAGGGAGAGAGGAAGAGGGGAGGATAGAGTGTTTTCCCAGAGGACTGCCTGTTTTCGATTGTCTAGGTAAGACTTAAACCATTGTAGTGCCAGAGCGTCAAGTGAGAGTGATTTCAGAAGATTCAAGAGTATTTGATGATTAACCATGTCAAATGCTTTGGAGAGATCTATAAAGACAGCAGAAGAGAGGATATTATTGTTGCGTTTTTTATTTATGTGATCAGTAAAGGAAAGAAGGGCAGTAGTAGTGCTATGGGAGGGACGAAATCCATGCTGGGAGGGAGCTAGTAGTCCATTAAGAAGGAGGTGGTCGAGCATTTGTTGGTGAATACATTTTTCCATGATTTTAGCAAAGGGAGAAAGTAGGGCAATTGGATATATATCCCTGGGGATTCAATAAACTGTAGGCTTACTGTGAAGCCTACAGAGTTTACATGTTTGTGTGGTGAGCATCAGTGCTAATTACATATTCATGCAATGTACCATGTTTAAATGTAAACAAACATGGTTTCTTGACTAGTAACAGTGTTGCCAGCCAGGAAACTGTGTAAAGCAACATGAACAGCAGCAGACATGCACAGCTGTTCAACTACAGGCAAACTAGGTCAGTGGGTTTGCGCAAAATGCCACAATGATTATGAGGGTTATTATTACAGAAATCTATATATTTTCAATGGTATACATGCATTTGAGCATATGGCTGATGTCCGAATGCCAACATGTCGAAAGCAGAATCCCAACATCGCAAAATGTCAACTCAGCAGATGCCAAACCCAGAATTACCGAACACTGGCCAGGCTACTATTCCCCCCTCTCGACCCATGGTAGCACTTGGTACAGCTGTTGTACGATCAGGAATTTCGAATTCAACTTTGCGTGTGACATTACGAGCATTCACGCTTATGAGTTTCGACATTATGGTTCGGAATTATGACGGATCGACATTCGGTCGTGCGACCAAACACATGTATTCCATTTTCAATCCCTATCATGACATTGCATACAGTGCAAAGTATTGTGGGAACCTGTTTCAGACATACTGAACAAAAGGTTGTGTAAATGATCAGTAAAGGTACATATACTGCAAGTGTATGTACTGAATATGAACACACAGATGACTTGTAGCAATAAACACAGGGAGAGAGGACAGGTGAAACACGATAATGTACAGCAAATGAGGGCATGTCAATGAAGCATGAACACTAATCACATATCAACATGATACAGTACAGACTGCACATTGAATGTATATGTAGAATATACCATCACTCGGTATGATGCCACAATTATAAAGAAGAAATGATCAACATCAACAATTGACTTAACTTCTGATGTCAATCCAGGAGGATCCAGTATGTCTCAACCTCAAATGAGAAGGTTAACAGGCCACACTGCTTTGCCAAAGATGGTCTACACCTGTGTCCTCTAGGTTGTTGGATACTGGCAAAGGTGCTTGCTTTTGCCATATTGCCTTTTTTAAGCAATGATAAAGCAACAAAACTTCTGATGTAAAAATTCCACTGGAGGCAAACTCAAGGTTCTGCTACTCTAGGAGTCTAAACACGAAGCTGCACAGGAGGAAAATGCCAGCATGCTAGCTGACAGTTTTGGTAAAAACTTGCATATTTGACATGAGTACCTTCTGTGACCTATTTTACAGAGGCACAGTAGGCTAATCTAATAGGGAGGCAGAAGCCAAATACACTCTGGCTAGGCTTATAAATGCCCTAGGGCAGATAGCCTAGTATCTACCTATGAACCTATGAACCTGTGGTGCAAAACATTCTCTCTATTGTCAAGCAAGTGCAAACTCAAGCAAACACTAGTTGACTGCAGCGAGAACAGAACCCTTACTTAACTAAGAACACAGACTAGAGAACACAGTACTTAACGCAAGTGCCACAGCAAAAATATGACTTTTGTAAGCCTACAGGACAAATTATAGTGGATGAAAATATCACTAGATATTTGAGAGAAGATATTGGGAGGCCTGCATGAAATGGGTGTGTAAGCATGTCCAGCTGTCAAAATATTGGTACTCGATGTGATTGTAGTGATGACTACATTCTGACTAGACAAACACACACGCATCAGTTGACTGCAGTGAGATTAAAGCCTTGACTTAACTAAGTACACAGATTAGAGAACTCAGTACTTAATGCAAGCACCACAGCACAAGATAAACTTTTAGAAGGCTGCAGGACAATTTATAATGGATAACATCATCAATGGATGTTAGGAGTCCTGTCTGAAATGGATAGGTAGCCATGTACAACTGTCAAGATATTATCCACATATTACCTCATTAATGAGTGTGCGAAGTGTAGCATTTGCTGGTGTGTTTCCAATGTGCAGGTATATCTTAAAAAAGCAGGTTTGCAAACTATTTGCAAAAAGCTGTCCACGTTACTACACACACTTAAAAATCAGAATGTATAGTGTCATGACAAAGATGTGCACGGCATATAAGAAGGCATTTGTTATTTATTTCTGTAGTGTAGTTGATATATTTGTGAGCAAGTACTAAGATACCAAGTTTGAAGTGAATGGCTGGAGGTAACAGATAGCTGAAGTGTAAATATGTGTTCTTTCCTTAAAAAGTGCCTTCCCTTTGTTTGTGTTTTTACATGTATTTCATGGGATAAAGAGTAAATGGGCAGTAAACATAAATAATACATGCTAATGAGCACTTACCATAGAGCAACACCAAGCAGTGCGTTTGCCAATTGATGGCAAGGTGTTTGCGCATGTGAGATACACATTTCTACTACTTTCCCTGGTTGCATGTAGTTAAGTGGTAAGCAAACACAAGCCTCACTGCTAAAATTATGATAGTTGTGAGTATTGAGTACCGAGTGTATGAAACACACCTACTGCTTAGCTGACTCTGTGGCAGCAGGTGTAAATGCACTGACACATTTCTTTTGAAGACCAGATGATATAGAGTTCAAATCCAGGTGTATGCAATAGTTCTAAATAAGTATTTATAATGCAATGAAATATTTCTTTACTCTACATTTGCTGTGTGTTACCTTAGTGTAGTGTGTTTAAGCAGTATTGCGTGGAGGTAACCACACCAATGAAGAGCAGTTCACCATCACTTGGCATTGGTATGAGATGCCAAACTCCATGCAAACACAGAGGACAAAAAGTGAAAGGCCCCATTGCTTTTTTTTAAACTTATATGTGCTGTGTCTGATTCTATTTTTAACCAGATTAAATGTGTTAAAATGGGGTAGATAGGAAAGTGGAGAACTGGGGGGCAATCAGGGGAAGAACAAAGGGAAAGCAATACAGGAATGTGCAGGAGAGAGGTAGGAAATAATCATCACTATCCACTTCTTAAACAGTGTAAAATGAATATGTATTGAATATTGGCTGATTTTGGATTGTCACCTTAATGGGTGACAACAATGCAATAATGTTGTACAACCAACTGGAATGAATCAAGTGTGTCAAGAAGGCATGTGTGTAAAGTGGATAACTATGTATGGGATGATTTTTTTTTTTTTTTTTTGTGGGACAGGTACCCATTTTTTTTTTGTTTTTACGTCAGTAAGAGAGGAATGTTGGGTAAAGGACACAGCTATTTCTGGGTCAGGTAAGTAGAGTCAGTGAGGAAGCAGATGCAAACAATTGGACAAACAAGACAAGGCACAGGGATGGTGAGGGACACAACAGGTTGGGGGACATCATGATTGGGGTTAGAGAGGGGACAACAGATGGCCATCTAATATGGGGACAGTGGGAATATAGTCCTCACCTGCAGGACTGTCATCACCATCTCCTTACTCTGCTGGCTGTTGGAGTGCTTGACATCTTCTCCTGTGGACCATAAGGGAGAACAGCCTCTACATCCAGCATAAGGTTTCACCAATGGTGCTGGGCACAACCCTATGCATCAACCCTGGAATCTTCTGGCAGGTGATAAAATCCTCGTACACACAGAGAGAACCACCAGCTGCCATGGTAGTGCTACCTGAGGATGCAAGTCACCCAGGGTCATCAGAAGTTGTACTGCCAGGTTGGGTTCCAGATGCGCTGGGCATCTGTGCCAGAGCTGGTGGAGTGAGGGCAGGCTGAGCCACTACAGTTGTCCTTCTTCCCTGTGTTGTACAGCATTTTGTGATCTGTCAGAAATGGAAGATATGGAAATGTTTTGATGGCACAAAGAAGGAAAAAGAAAGAGATAAGGGTTGGGGTGAAAGGAAAAAAAAACAAGATAAAATCAGTAACATCATATGTGACATACAATGCATTATCACAGTAATAAAGTATATTATCTGAACTTTTGCATTTAAATATACTTCTTAACAATGATAAACCATAATTAAGGGTTTGTCAAAGTAATCCTTGCAATGTGCATATATTGTGCATATGTTTTGTCCAATTATACAGATTAAGTTAACAGCAGGGCATTTTGCCACTTATGTAGAAATTCATTTATGTAATATTTTTCATGGATTTTAATATTTTATCATTGTTACATGGGATAGTTGAACCCACAACATCTGACTACAGTCTTAGACTTGACTCCTACAGTTCACTTGTACAACAGAAGGAAGTATGCATGCTTGCTTTTACAGCTAGGATTTGCTCACTTTCCTTCAACTGTGTAGAAAATAAATTAATTTAGAAGCTAAAATAATACTACATACCCCTTGCTTCCCCCTTGGTCTCTCTAGATGGTTAAAATGGGCCTCTAGTCACTGTAATCCATGCATTGGCTGTGGAATAAAGGGAAGAGAACAAGAAAAGAGCATTATGCATACCAGTCTTTCCTATATGTAACTTTCTACCTACTATACATTCTATTTATCACTTTAGTTACACAACTGTGGGATGTTACAAGTCCTGAACTCATCCATGCACTGGTTGAGTGTATCCCTCTTTTGCCTTTTCAGATCATTAAAGTGATGCTTACACTGTTTTCTACTGCACAGATAGCCACTCACTCTGGTGACAGCATTGATCAGATTATTTCAAGCCTCAGACTTGTACAGGGAGCTGGTATTGTACCCCTGCAAAAGCCTTTGGCTGTCTCACTTTACAAGGAGTCCAATGAAGATTCTGTACTCCTTAACACCTCACCTCTGTGCCCTAAACTGGGCACCTTCCCTTCTACCACCAGGCATTTCCAACTACGGAGAATAGCAATAGCTAAGAATAATTTCCCACCAATGCATGTTATCATGTTTACTGGTAGTGTGCATACCCAAACAATGACGCCAACCCCATTTGGATGATGATAAGCAGACAGCAACAGTGCCAAACAGAGTAGAAAGCAGTTTTTGAATTTGGAAGGTTAATGTGAAACTTGACATTAGTTTGGGGGTTGTTTGCTGTTGGAACTGTTAGGTGATGGTGATTTAACTTTGCACACAAGTACTGGGGTGCATACATTTCCTGACCTGAAAACTTTTGGTTTGGCTTTATACACTGATAAAATTGATTTTTACAATGTGGGATTCAGACTGATGCCTAAGAGACAAAACATTTTCTTCCACAGTGGTGATTTTCCAGCATTGCCGCAGAGACATCCTTATGAATTATACACATCACAGATTGAGGGGTTAACCGTGTATGTTTGTGACCTGACAAGGTCTTGGTTTATACATTCATGTGTGTATGAGTCTTACTGAAGTATGAAGGCCATCCAAGGCCAGATAGTACAATTATAATTACAGAAACATAGTAGTCAGGATAACCTCAGTCATACATACAGTATAATTCATATAAGGTCCACTGCTATGCATACTTATTGTTATTTATAATTATTTGTAAATTTGTATGTGATATTTAATATAAAGTAAAATGGAACAACAGTATAACATATTTAGAAATTGATGTATTAGAACCCAGGACCATCTGTATTGCAGCCCTACACTTACACCTGCTGCCATAAGAACAGTTAGATAACACTTGTATATGTTCCTATTCATTAATAACTTCTGTGTGTTAATTATCACACAGCACCACTTAGCATGTTTGCACAGTGCCCAACATACTTCATAGAATGCATCCATTTTGAAATTGTCTACTGTCTGATTCCTCTCTGCAGGTGTTCTAGACCTGCAGGTTCTGCAGAAGATGCTAACTGCTGCAAAACATTATTAAGTGGCATTGCATGATGGAAAGCAAAAGATGCAACACTGTATCCTTTTTGAATACAAGAATGCCTGCATCCTGTCTGCAGGTGCTTTGTCTGCTTTTTGTGTGGGCCATTAGTCCAAGTTTGCACAATGGTAGGCATCACACAAATGATACAAGCAAAACTAAACTTGTTTTATCCTTGTGAGCATTATTTATTAGGTTTCATCCTTTAAAGACAAATGGGGGACTTGTACCATGATTTACAGATAGTATATGCTGTGTGTCTCAACATGTTTAGCAGATATGCTACACACAGAGATGATACACAGGAGTAACTGATGTACTGTTATCAAAGAAATACATTACATGACATTATTGTGTTTATCCATTTCCTGTGTTTGCATTAAGTCATACACCATGCAATTACTGGCATTAAAAAAAGAAAACAAATCTATAAAATAAACAACACTATGAAATATATGTTAGTACACATGAAAGCATTTTATACACCTCTGGATTTGAACTCTCACACCAAAGAACTTTCAAAACACAGTAAGGGTGCGTTACCCTTCTTTGCCAGTGAAACAGCTTTGCAACAGAGAATGAAAATCATGGTGGATACAAGCAGGTACAAAATCATCCACAGTATTAACAAGACATATGGTATGTGTACACTTCTGAGTTGTTTGCACATGTATTAATTTCAGAATTAGTGCAATGAGTGATCATACAACTATGTATTACTATTGGCTGTATAAATGCAGCTCTATCTTATCTCTGGATGGTGTTCATTCCTCTCTTATCTGAACAGTAATCTGAGACATGCAGGCTTTACAGCATTTTGTATCATTGTCCTTAAAATGTGTGGGAATATGAAATGACAATAATATACAGTTTTCAACAAATGCAGGGGAGGTTGGGTGTACCAAACAGAAACTGTGAAATGTGTGCTGCTTACTTACATTTAAAACCTTGATATAATTACTACACTTTGTAAGTCTAACCTGGTTGACACACCCACTGGAGGTAAGGGAGTCTGAATTACTGTTGTGTTTTCCTTCTCCCTACCAGTAATCATTCACAGTTGCAATCTATTAGCAACAAACACTGAGGGAGTGCCTGCACTATGTTTACATAAGCTACACAGAGCCAAGAATTTGGGATTCAGTAATTTTAATGAGTTCACACCTCATTTACATTTTCAATGTGCTCAGAAGCCTGAATCTACACTACAAATAGGTGCCCATGTAGCTAGGGAACCTGAAAGCAAGGAGACTTGTTTATGTGGATAACACAGAAGAAGACTGCTATTACCCTGGATTTATCTGTACAAAAGACTACTGATCTTGATAAGGTATGATTGTATTTTTTCAATTATAAACTGGATATGCTCATGCTACTAGGAAAAATATTTTTATATATACATGCATTAACAAATGCTACTTTTATCTTATGCACTTCTTAGATGTTTATTGATGACATAGGCATTTTTGTCAGGGCACTTTACATTTTCAGATGCACAACCTTATTTAATGTTTATCACTGGTGTTAATGTTACGACCATTTCTCTTTACAGTCTATTTTTCTAGTTCAGGTTCAACACATACCTTGGAAATCCAGCAGTTGCAAGAGTTTTGGTTCAGGGCTGACCCTGTCTCATACTAGCAGTACACAGTCATTACATGGGTAAGTAAAGGTTGTGACCATTGCTCAGGATCAATGTTACTGTATGCATGTGTGTAGGATGAAGGTTTTAGCCACTTAGGTGGTGAGCGCGTGCACTATCTGTTGTCTCTTGGCCAGCGCAAGGCCATATTGTGCATGTCTACATCTGCCTATACCTACAGCAGTTGCTGGTTCCCCCTCTGACTGCACACCTGCATGTGGGTGTGGTGACCTTGCCAATGGTCATGGGATGTGTCACCCTTCCCCTTGCAGTTCCTGCTGAAGCTGTTTTCTCAGGATAATGTTGTGAAGCATGGTGCAGGCATGGAATATTTCAGTGTATGCACAGGGATTGTACTGCATGGCTCCCCAGATTTATAGCATTCAGGAATTGATGGAGGATCCCAGATGCTGATGCATGTGGCACCCCCAACATATCTCCTGTTTGTCTCAGGAAGGTTCCTGTAGGTAAAATTCTAAGTGTTACATATATCTTAGTCTCCACTGGTATTGGCTCCCCTTGGTTTACCTTTGCTCTCAGTTGAGGATGACAAAGGATGCAGAGTTCCTATAATGCGTCTGTATCCACCTAGTAGAGCTCTGTAATTTTTGCCTCATGCAAATTATGAAAAATTAAAATAAACGGGGGTCTAAAAACTCATGTCTTTCTTAGCTGTGGTCTAGCTGCAGCAGCAGCACAGACATGGGCCTGCTGTACATACACTTGAATAAGAACAACAGCAGACCATAACATTATTTCCATGTAGCCTAGTTTCTATGGCTGTGTACCAATCAGTTTTGGAATTCACAGGGAAAATCAGCACTGAGTCTACATGGTTTCTTTATAGCTTGTTGAACAGCTCCTCCATCTAGGATTGGTTGATTAGCATACAATTCAGCTGCTTATGATATAATTAGCATGCAATGATGTTTACTGTGTTTGCATGGCTCTACATGATGTGTAGAGCCACTTACTGAATACAAAACGGTGCGCTATCATGTGCAAGTCATAACACCATATGCACACAGTTTTAATAGACCATGTAGGGTTTATTGAAACTCCACCATCTCTCTCTCTCTCTGTCTGTCTATATATATATATATATATATATATATATATATATATATATATGTGTGTGTGTGTGTGTCTGCATGTGTGTGTGTGTGTGTGTGTGTGTGTGTGTGTGTGTGTGTGTGTGTGTGTGTGTGTGTGTGTGTGTGTGTGTGTGTGTGTGTGTGTGTGTGTGTGTGTGTGTGTGTGTGTACAGCAAGATAGATATATGCTTCTGTGTATGTGTATCTACATGATAATGTATACACAATATGCACAAACACACACACATATAGAAATAATATAATATACTATATATATATATATATATATATATATATATATGTACACGGGTCCACTTTGTAATTTCTAAATACTGTAATCTTGAAATTCAGTATTTTGAACCTACAAAGCCGCAGACTCACATTTTCAAAACCGGCAGAAGCGCGAAATTCAAAATACCGAAGCACAGATATTTTGAATTTCTGCTTCCGGTGGTACGGTGTGTGGATGTTTGGGTTTAATTATGGTAAGTTTGTGTGTGTGAGTATGTTGGTTAGGGGTTTAGTGTGTGTAAGTGTGTGTTGTGGCTATGTGTGTGTTTGAGGGACTGTAAGATGAGGGGTGGAGGGTGGCTTGCCCCCATATTTATATGTAGTTTAGGTGAGTTTGTTTGATTGTGGGGGGAGTTTTGTGTATGTTTATTTGTGTGCTGTATGTGTAGCATAGTTACGGGATTTTGAATTTCGCGGTTGTGTTTTTTCGAGTATATATAATAATAATAATTGCAGATCTAGATGGAATCACCACAGGAGATAGATTACCTCAGGAAAGGTATTTCTTTATTTGAATATAAAACACAAGCACTTTCGCGTAGCTGACTACGCTTCTTCAGTTTTTTCGAGTATGTGAGTTTTGATTGGGCTTTCAGCTCTGTGGTTTCGAAAAACTGAATTTTGAGATTTCAGTATGTTGAAATTACAAAGTGGACCCATATACACACTCACACACACACACACACACACACACACTCACACACACACACACACACACACACACACACACACACACACACACACACACACACACACATATATATTGGGTTAACTATTAAATGCCCATGGTGACTGTGCTCGACCAGCATGTGGTCAAAATAGACTTTTCAAATGGGAAGAATGCCAAACCAAAATACATCAACTACACTATAGTGAAAGGGCAGTGTAGTCCGAGTATCTGAGTTCGGCATTGTGAATGGAGATCGGGGTTCAGTGAGGAACAGGGAATTAACCCATTTCCTCACTGTAGTGTGATCTTGGAGTTGGTATATTTAATTTTCAAGAGGTGTGGGGGGAACCACTGCAAAATAGTACAAATAACATACCGTTGACTGTAGAGTTTAATGGTACATTAAGGTGCATAGCAAGGCTGACTGACGTCACCTGCTACAATGTTGAATACATCAAACTACAGATGTTGATGCATTCATTTTCACTATGGCTGCTGTTTAGAAATTCCAAATTCAGTAATTCGGATCAACCATTGTGACTGGTCGACGAATGCAGTTTTGGAATTTGAAGTAGACCCATATATTTATATAATACAGATATGTATATATATATATATATATATATATATATATATATATATATATATGGGTCTACTTCAAAAATGTGAAAAGCTACTTACTCAAAGACCATATGACTGAGATCAAAACAATGAATTCCCTTTTAGCCAACCCCTCAGATCACCATGATGTCGGCCATTGAAAGGAGGCAGTTGGTCAACACCAACAAAAAAAACACACAGAAACATTTCAAATCCAAACAAGTGGGAGACTTCACTCCCCCAAACTCTCCCTAACTTAATATACCAACACTATAGTGGGAAAAAGGGAAAATTTCTAACTGTTGGCTGACTTCCTCCTTTCACTGGATAATGTCTCTGTGATCTGAGGGGGTCAGCTAAATGGGAATTCATTGTTTTCATCTCGATCATATGTTTTTTGAGTAAGTGGCTATACACACACACACACACACACACACACACACACACACACACACATATATATATATATATATATATATATATATATATATATATATATATTTATATGGATCTAGGACTATTCACTGAAATCACATTTCACTGAAAGTCAAATGACTGCACAAATCACTGAAAGCTCAGTTCACTGAAAACTCAATTCACTGAAATGCATTTCACTGAAAGTTGTATATGGCCTTTTCCCCACTGTTGTGCAACCCTGGAGTTAGTATATACAGTAAGGAGGTGAGTCAGGGCACTGCATAGCCCCCCACATAGTTTGGATATATATTAAGTTCAGAAAAGAGTAATTTATTGGAATTGCAAGTATTCCCACACACCCCCTTACTATATATATATATATATATATATATATATATATATATATATATATATATATATATATATATATATATATATATATATATACTAACTTTCAGTGAATAGTGCACAGTCAAATGTGTTTCAGTCAAATGTGCTTTCAGTGAATAGTCCTAGACCCATATATATAAAATATATGTATATATGGATACACACACACACACACACACACACACACACACACACACACACACACACACACACACACACACACACACACACAAACACTCCTGCTTTTTCTCACACAGTTACCTTACCTTTTGACTTTCTTGTCTTTTCTGTTCTTTCACCCTTTTTTTCCTGTTAGTCCTCAAATATTATAACATTGTTATTATGCAGAGTGTAGTCACATAATAGATATGTGACAACAATTACCAAAACATACAGATAAAAATGTAAGTATTCAAAATTACATATCTGTTGCTGTTTGCATGACTTCATTCTTTCTCTTCTTTAAGTAGTTGTAGTTCCCCTTTCTGTTTCCAGGACCATAGCATGTTTTTTTTAATTCTTTTATCATACCCGTCAAATCTTCTAATGTATTTTTCTATCCAAAAAAAAAAAAAAAAAGCTGAAATCACATCTGTTTCTAGTTTTCAGCTAACTTTATTTTCAGCACTTTGTTTCTCAGTAATGCATTTTAGTAAGCAGACCCACGTTGACTGTATTAAGTCTACATTTTTCACAGCTAAGCCCTCTTAGTATAGAAATTTCAAAGCTGACCGAGCTATTGGCTGGGATTGTTGCAAGGTACCTTATGCATATTCAATGGACATGGCTGCTATTGGGTTATCTTGACTCCCTGTGATAGTGTATGCTGTTGATGTAATTACTTACCACATGTTTTTTCAGGTCTAACCAAGAAATAAGTGCATTCAAAATGCTACCTGAACTATGTTGCAGCCACTCACCTTTTCTTGCATTAATGGTGATGCTCACTTACTTCCTAAGCTCAAGATATTAGCTGCCATTATTAACTCATTCCTGTATAGTTTGCATTCAGGTCCATCAGACTGACCATTGCATTTGCTGCTGCCAACACTCACTTCCTGTTTGAAACTATTACGTGCACTTCTGTCGAACAATGAAAATGTAACACCTTTGTCTGCGACACTTTACCTTGTTATTTAAATATACTCCACATGCTTGTGTTGTTGTGTCCTGCAGTTTATTGTAATAGTGTCTACAAAGTTCGGTGTCCATCTTTTTGCTGAGAGAAATGTAGAGCGCTTGTAAAGCTAAAGACTTCTGCCTGATGTTGCTGTTTTCCTAGAGGAAAATGAATAACTTAGTGTGGACAAAGACTGAATTCCAGAGCTTCATTCACCAAAAGTTCAACTCGCTGACGATCAGAGTTCCTCCACAGGAAGTCACTGTTGGTGAGTTCTGCCAGCAGTGATGCCCTTTTTGGGGTTCATTTTCCCCTTCTTCATGTTGGTGCAACCATAGAGTTGGTATATATGAATTTTTGTGATATGAGGGGCTTGCCTCCTTCACAAAAGAAAAAAAAAACATTGCAAGTTTTTTGTCTTTTTTTTGTGAGGAATTGAGGAATGTAGATCGGGGATTCTGATCCTTGGCACTTTCATCCACTCATTGTGGATAGATGAAAACATATAAAGGATTATGATTATACCACCTGCTTGGTTAAGGGTGCAGCCAGAAAATTTCAACTTCCAACTTAAAGAAAAACACCTTGTTTATTTTTTTCTTTCCTGCTGAATTATTTTACATTATACCATGACCCCACCAAAACGTGCACGCTGATTGGCCAGCGTGCACATTGTAAATCGAGTTATACTAATGGAAAAAGGTCCGGTCGCCCGGACTTTTTTCCATTAGTATAACCCTACTTTTAAAACACTGTCTCGCTATGTTAAATGGGTTTAACATAGCGAGACAGTTTTAAAATAAGCAACGGAGATCTCTGTTGCTTATTTTAAAGCTGTCTCGCTATGCTAAACCCATTTAACATAGCGAGACAGGTTTAAAAAAAGCAACGGAGAAAGCAAGATCTCCATTGCTTTTTTTACTGTTTCGCTATGTTAAATGTGTTTAACATAGCGAGACAGTTTTAAAATAAGCAACGGACATGTCCGTTGCTTATTTTAAAACTGTCTCGCTATGTTAAACCCATTTAACATAGCAAAAACAGTAAAAAAAAAGCAACGGAGATCTTGCTATCTCCATTGCTTTTGCCCACAGCTCTGATGTACTGCGCAGGCACGCAGTACATCAGAACTGCCGCGGATGCCAGACATCTGTGGAAGGGCAGTAAACAGGCATTATACTATGCCATTATTAAAGAAAAGTAATAGTTTCTTTTCTTAAATAATGTCATGGTATAATAGCAATAACCCACTTCTGGGTGGGTAATGCTGTATTTACCCACGGTTGGCTTTGTTTGGTCCCTTGGGCTTCGCCCTCGGGACCAAACCACGCCAACCGTGGGTAAATCCAGCATTACCCACACCCAGGCGTGGGTTATTGCTATAGTACTTCATAGCGCTTCACCTTAGAGAGTGCCTAAATTATTTGCACATCCACCATTTCAGACTCATTACCAGTTATGCTCCATTAACACATTTTTTATCTAAATTTCAATAAATTATTTATTCTTCGTATTCATAATTTGACTTATGTTTTCCATATCCCTACAGATAAATCAAATAAGGGTGAATGAAAATTTGGAGAAACTAGGAGTCCATTTAAAATTCAAAGAAGCATTCATTAAATCTCAAAACCATTAAGTAAGCAAAGCAGGTATATTTTACCACATTCATTACTCAAACAAAAATCAATTAACATATTTGATTCCTAAAAGAATATTGATCACAATATTTTTATAAATGATTTAGCATATTTAGAACCCACCAGAATGCTGGCTGCAATGTACCTTTCTGTTATGATTTTAAAGTGTTTACATCAGCAAAACTTTGCTGCCATTCAACATATCCTGTAAAACACCACACATCTGATTTTTATCACTTAATATTTCTTATCAAAATGTATAACATTGCATGATTTTGCATTTTTTGAGCATGGCTAAAATATGAAGTGAAAATTCCCTCAAATTTTAAATTTCTGTACAACTAAACCCAGTGCATACTATAAAGCAATTTTTGAGTTTTATTTCATTTCACTTGTGGTATTAAAACAATTATGCAATTGTAGCTTATTAGTATTCAAAAATGTGCATGCTGATTGGTCAGCCCAACAAGAGTGCCCATTGTAAAATCGAGCATATACCAATAGAAAAAAGTCCACTTGGACTTTCTTCTATTAGTATATGGTATGGAAGTCAAAGCATGATAGCATAAATCCTGTTAATCTAACAGCTTTCTAAGTTTATAAAAGCAACGTTTACAATAGGGACCTCTGTCCACCTTATTTAAGGCTTTGTACATTTCTTGAGCTAAGAGACTGAGAGGTAGGTATGGAGGGCAGAGAAAATACACAGAAAATCAGGTATGTTCTGCAAAACTAAAGAAACGGATTTGATTTTCCTTTTATTTTTCCACTGCGTTTCTCATATCTCTAAACTGTCTAGATTTTACAATTTCTTTCTTTCTTTTTTTTTTAATAAAAATACAACAGAGCTCTTCCTTTCTCCATTGCTTGCTTTCCAAAGCATTGATGCACTGTGTAAGTGTGGGAACGTAAGTCCCGTACACATGCGTGGTGCAACAGCAAAGCAGAAGAATGCAGAAACAACATGGAGGAACACCATGGCACTGCTATACAAAGACATTGGGCAGGATTCACGAAGCCTTCGTGTAAGAGATGCATGGCTTACACGGAGGCTGCAGTTAAACGGTGTGACATCAGCATGCCATGCATATGCATGAGGGCATGCTGAATCACACCGAAGGCTAACACGGTCCGTGGAAGACAGTAGGGGGGCCTGTCCGTAGGCCGAGCCCTGCAAGCAGACACGCCCCCAGAAGAGTAAATTGCCCAAAGTAAACACCCACGACAGAGGCCATGGAAATGTGAATAAACACAACACAACACATGCCCCCACAGACTATGAACATAAAATATATAAATGAACATGTTATATATTTTTTTTAAATCATAAAGATGTTTGCCCGTGAGTGCGCTCATTTGCGAGGGCATGCCCGTAGCTAAGCCACAGTTAGCAGTCAATGGAAAAGGATATAAGAACTAAATAAGCAAAGTATGCCAAGAAGCAGAAGCGTAGCGGTAGAGACGTCAGCTGAAGAGCAGGCATTCATAGTTTGAGCCCCCACAACACCAATTTTTATTTCTAGCAAAATAAGCACGAAACAAGTCCCTGACAAACATGTACACATATAAAATCATAGTTCATGTAAAATGTAATGAAATAGTCCATTTATTTTGAAGAAATGTGAGATAACAAAATAATAAAAGATGCCAGATGTGCCTATAGCTGAGCTACAGTTTAACAAGGTGAGTGCATCTGCCCGTAGGTGAGCAGTGGTTTAACAGGTGCAAAATGAATGCCCGTAGGTGAGCAGCGGTTTAACAGGTGCAAAATGAGTGCCCGTAGGTGAGCAGTGGTTTAACACGCTGAAACTGTGTGCCCCTAGCTGAGATGAGCGTAATATGCGTGCTGATAGCCAAATGAGGCATAAACCAGCGTACCCCATTTGCGCGGAGCTGCGCACCGTGCCAACAAGCTAACCGACGGGCAACGTTGAGCAAGCCGTATCAAAACTGCCTTTACCCAGACATACCCCTCAGCCTGTCTAGACAGTCATAAAAAATAAAACGCAGTGGCCAGGTTCGAACCCAGGATACTATGCACCATAGTAAAGGTACTGAACCACTAAGCCATAACAGCAGTACCTATAAATGCAGTAATAGCAAATATATAGGAATGAATAGAAAGTAGAGCATGACAAAGCAGGTTTTGTGAAGTTGATACAATTGCAAAATGGCCAATCACAGATATGTGTGGGAATAACGGCATATATAAGCTCCATAGGCGGGAATACACAGCATAAACGATTGTAGAACTGACTTGCAGCCAGAATGACAGGAGTAGGTGAGGGTAGTTGCTTTCGAGCACAGAGGTGGGGCATTGAGGAGTCCAGATACATGGTCTGGCTCCTAGTCCACAATCATGAGGCCCAACTCATGCAAGGCCAGGTCCTGTGTGGAGCATATAGGGCTGAGGCATGGGACCGGTTGGCTCATGATCTCACCAATGCCACAGGGATTCCAAGGACTGGTGAGCAGGTTCATCACCACCATGTGGACCTGAAGAGACGCAAGCAGGGCCAATTGAACCTTTGGATCCAGGAGGCCCGGCAAATGCCCAACGCCCCACTACTGAGTAAGTTACATGTAATTATGTATGTAAGAAATTAAACTAGCTGATATTATGGAGATGTGTATTCCAATATTACTTCATTTATATTACAGCTGCAGGTGTCCGTTCTGCGAACCGCAGAGCCTATGGCGATAGGGTGGTGCGGTTCCGCAACCAGGCAGGTCAGTAATCCTCTCCCAGTAACTGTAAAGAAATATAAAAGTATGACAGTTAGCAAAAGAGTGCAGTGTAGTCACTAAGTAATAGAATGTGCAAGTAACAGTGTAAGAGTGTTTGCAAGTATTGCTTGATTACAAAAGTGTGTTGCAGTCTGTAATCCAAACAGAAAAATGAAAATGTCTGAAATAAAGTCTGAAATAAAGATGCCCCACCTGTAATATAATAGTACACAACCTGCAGCAGTCTGAAAAGTACAGCTGCAGAAGATGAGCAAATCACATGTGTGAAATATACCCTTGTCAAAATACTGAAACATGACAGAAGTGAGACTGCTGGAAAGGATTGTAATAACTACAGGTAAAACATGTCAATAAAGCCTAGAAGTAAGTACCATCCTGAATAGTAAAATGAAAACAAGTGAGAGAGTGTGAGAAAGTGTTATGAATCCACCAATAAAGTAGTAATAACCCCTGAATAAAGTATACTGCAGTCAGTACAGAATGAAATGCATGTGAGAAGCAAAACCAAACAGCGAAATCTGTTCAAAGTGTTGCTGCAGCTGGAATGTGTATCCCAAAATCTGGATATGTTTCTCTCAGTCTGCAATATGCATATAGTATGATTGTCTGATATACCAAACATCCACAGTTGTCTATAGCTATATAAAGCAAATGTAGCAGGATGATGTAGCTGAATAAAGCCAGATATGAATGTGTATGAAGAACAATAAAATGTATATTGATGTAGCAGTAACAGTCCTATCACCAAATTGAAGTAGTTATCATACAGGAAACTGTAGTTAGAACAGTAGTGTGTATATATGTGCAGCTATTAGAAATGTACAGCATATGTATTGGTAGTCGAAGGTGTTAATATTATTTACTTCACCCCACCCTATAACCACATATAACCCATTCCACGTGAAAATGGTATGTGCAATCACAATTAACACCCCTGGACATTTGTCCTGTTGGGTCATAAATATTTGCATGTCTGTTGATGCATCTGCCCTGTTCATACATCCAAACCTGATGGCCTGTTGCCATCAATCAACCATGCATGTTGTTGGACTGTGTATTGCTGTTCAAATTATGCATGTGTTATGCTCGCTGTTCAATGGTGTGAATATCTGGGTGTTTGGTTAATGGGAATACTAATCCATGCTGTTACAACTAATTGCAAATGGTATTATATGTTACTAACCCAAACTGTCATGACATAATGCAAAACATAGGACGACAGGGAAGGCGGGTTCCAGCGGACCCACCTCTCCCACCACAGCTGGCAAGTGCACCTGGCACTAGTGCCCAGTCTGGATCCTCCTCCGGTGGCCCTGTGCCACCTGCGGGTGGAAGCGCTGCAGGGGATGGGGCTTGTCCCCCCTCTGCAAGTGTGGCCGGAGGAGAACCACCACTCACCCTCCGTAACATCCGGACTGTGGTGCGTAGGAAGATCCAGGACTCTGTTCTTGGGCCCCTACGCCAGCTTGAGGCACAGGTGGCACAACTTACAGGCATGCCTGTTGCCCAGCCTACACAGCCCCCAGCACAGCCCCATCCTGGGCAGTGAAGGAACAGTGGCAACTGCCCATGGGTGGGGATATCAGTTCCACTGTTGCCATCTGTGGGCTCATGGGCTCTGGATATCCAAACATCTGTCCCCGTTAATTGTGTAACCCCCCCACATGTGTCATACACCGACCCTGTATGCGTCTTGTTTGTCTTGTCTGTTGACCTACCCAACCTACCTCCCCAGCTATACTGACTTCCAACACCTGACATACCACTCTCACCTGAAAAAAAAATAAAAAAGGCCACTCTGTACCCACAAAAAAATTACGCCCCATACATAGCTGCCCATTCCGCACACATGTCTGCTGGACATGGAAACTATCAATTACAATTGACTGTACAACAAGTATTATTGTTGTCCTGACACCTCTCTCAGGGGTGGAAGGTTTCAAATGTCACACCAAATTACATACATATGCACAGCTGTTGCTGATGAAGAAATGGGCAGCTATGGGCCTTACCTACATCCCGCCTGCAAATCCCAAGCTTGTTTCCCTACTGTCTTACCCTCTTTGTGACCCCTTTTTCACCACTTTCCTGTCTCCCCATTTTCATTTCTTTCAAAGAAAATAGCGCGGGTGTGCGCCAGAGTAAGCACTGTTAAGCGGTTGTAAGTGGGTGTGCGCAGAGCTGAATGCCAGTGCGCATGCGTGAGCTCCCCGCAAACCAGCGCTAACCCGGTTACAACTGCTTAAAAGTGCCTTAGTCACTCTGATTGACAGGTCCTGTAGTCAGTTCAAAAGCAAAATAAAATCCCACTGTCAGTCACGAACCCAGGACCTTGGAAACAGTAGTCTGCATGACCTACCACTAAGCCATGACTCTTATACAAGAACATTGTGCTAAAATAAATATATCATGTAATAGTAAGAATGAATGTAAAGGGAATATAGGATGTGTAGTACACAAAGCATGTCAATTAGAATTACGTCAAAACTAGTGGATTTCCATAATAGTAGTGTGTGAACAGAAACAGCCATGCTAGTTGGTAGCTAGTAGGTAATAATGTCAGTTAATGTACATATATAAATGTATGTATATTTACATATATATATATATATATATATATATATATATATATATATATATATATATCTATATATAGTTGTAGGTGTCATTGTGCATACACACTTACTACAGGGAACAGGAGAGAGGAATGGAGAAATGTGAATCTACAACACAGCCTGAATCATGAGAGAGATACTAACCTTTACACTCACAGAACAGTGTCCACAGCATACCAGCATGGTCCCCGCCCTTACAATCTGAAAGGGCAATGCCTATCTGACATACCCTTTTATAGCACCGTCCTGAAATCACAGTGAGAACTGCAATCAGTACACAACTGGCTGCATGCAATTAGCAAATGCTGGCTTACAATTGGTGCAGAGGCCATCACATGGACTTATGCAGATACCTACAAAAGCATCCTGTACTAACACTCCACGCATGCAATACGTTCATTGCACTGTCTGGAGGCAGACAGAGAGAGAGAGACAGACAGAGACAGAGAGTGAGAGAAAAAAAAAACAACAACACACGGTACACACACTGAGTCTAAGCTGTCAGCAGTGACAGTAGCAAGCCGTGCCAGCAGCAACAGGAAGCAGAAGTAGTGGTAACGCAACCAGCTGCGACAAACACAGGTAATGTAAAGTAGCAGGTTAATAGTCTGCATACTGTGAACCCTCCAAATATGTCATAGGTATGTATCTATAGGTATGTCCATGTGATATGTTGTGTGCACGTAGTTCCACTTTGCTGAGGGCAGCCCTCACCTGGACATGTGAGATGATAGGGAGGTTACATTCAGCTGTGATAAGTATTTCTACATGTGGGGGAGAAGTCTGTCTGTCTGTCTGCAAGAATGTTGCCAATATCTGTGTGTTCGGTGAATGTTAAGTAGGTGTGTATTACCTCAGAACATATCTGAGGCGTTTGGTCCATATGTGTAACATAACTGAAGAAGGCCTTGTGGTTACCTATAGTATTTGTGGCCATTTCCCTCCCAGAGTAGGCCGTGGCTGTTGTCATGAGAGACCGTAGTGTATTACCAGTGCTGACCACAGATGCCTTCCCTTAATGTGAATCTGCTCTGTTCTGCAGTAGCCTCCTGCTATTGTTATACAATCTGCCTCTGGCTGGGGTCCACCAGACAGAATGCCTAACCTTTGTGCATAGGGTCTAGGTTAGAAATGTGTGTGCATGTTCCATGCAATCTGTGGGATGTCCATGGGAAGCATTCGCAAAAGGGTCAGCAGTGTCGGTTGTGGCTTCCACTGGCCCAGTGGGCTGCATGGATACCATCTAAAAAGTGAATATCTGTCTAATCACATTCATATCAAAGTAGTCTACTGTGCTGGTGGTGGTGGTGGGATATGTATATCCAGGCCGAGTAACTTGTGTCCAGATCACACTAGTAGATGGCGTTCCACATACAGTACCTTGGTATGAACCCCCAGAGTGAGGTTGTGCATTGGACCTGTCGCAGTGTGCTGACCGATGGGGTATGCTACTATGTTGTATGGAATGTGGCAGGTATTGTTGCACAGGTGTTGGCTGAGCACTGATATCTGGCCATGTACTTGTGTATCCACCAAGAGACACACACACATGCTACATATGGGAGTAGTTACAATGCGTTTCTTTAGGTGACTCCTTTAACAGGATTAAGGGGTCATTCCCTTGTGGTATGTGCAATTGGTGCAATCTCATTAAGTCAGGTACCTTATTTGAGGTTTCAGATAGAAAATATTTTATTAAGTGTAGGATTTGCTGTGATACGAAATCTATAATCTACCTGGCCTTTTGCACATGCTGTTCTGCTTTCTACGTCGGTAAGACGGATAGAAAGTTTAAGGAGCGCATATACCAGCACCATTATGCAATCAAAAACAACAAATGTGAAAATGCATTGGCCAAGCATGTATTTAATAACCCGGGCCATGCATTTTCATTTATGGGCATTGATCATGTGGCTCCCTCTATTAGGGGTGGTCCTAATTCTATTTTACTTGAAATACGTGAATTGTTGTGGCAGCTAAAATTAGACTCTTTCAATACACCGGGGCTAAATGAAAGTTGTAATATAGCCCCAGTATTAAAGTATAAAGCATATCTGAAGTGACATTCAGTAAATTGAAAATGTCTCTTAATGAATACTCACCTACTTGGCTTGTCAGCTTCCAGTATTGCCAGTATTGCCCGTTTTTACACAAAAAAGCTTTTAAAAAAAAATTTTTGCATAGTAGTACTTACATTCTTCATTTTCAAGTATTCTTAATGTATATGAACTAGTTAGTCAGATACATTATAGATTGCATTTCAGGCAGAGCAAGTCTGTGCAGTAAGTACTGTTGTAATTTCTAATTTTTGGTTATTTGATTACCTTGATTGCGTCACAAAAGGGTCTTTTTATTGTTTGAAGTTAGCTAGAGTGAAATGTGTTGTCTTTTTAAAAACATTTTTATGTTTTATTTGTTTGATATATTGTTATTATATATATTTTTTTGTTTTTGATTATTCACATGTTTTATTTCGTTTAGAGTGCATAACATATGCTTTTGATGAGAAAAACAATTGTTTATTGCACTTTGAATGCAATTTTAAGGGTAAATGTAACAGCAGACGAGGTTATTGTGTCTGTCTTTTTAACTAAGCTTTTTAAATTAAGCTTACTAATTAAGTAATTAGTAACTCATATAAAAAGGGAGGTACCTTTTGTATTCTTTTAAAAAATTCCTCTGAAGAAGCCACATTGTGTTTGTGGCGAAAACGCTGCTTTTCTCTTGTGCAAAATAATAAAAACGCGTTAAGGAACTTTTGGGCTTGTGTTCTTGGTGGACTGGAGCTTTGTTCGCACATATGGGAGTAGTAGTATATCACTACAGTTGAGTATCATGTATAGTATGTGTGCCATATACTGCTGACATAGTCTGTATTTTCCTGTTTGTGTTCTCTTCCAGGGAGATGGCACTTCAGCGTAATCCCGCCTACTCTGCAGCGGAAGATGAGGAGATACACCAGAGCCTGGTGCGGGATTATGACATACTGTTTTCCCGCACCAGCCAGAATCAGCAGGAGAGGGCTGCACTGTGGCAAGACCTTGTCCGTAGGGTAAATGACATTGGCACGCATAATAGGACATATAAGCAGGTACGACATCACTGCAGTGATTTAATCAGAAATGTCAGTCAGCTTGCGTTGGATATCCACAGGCAACAGGTTGCCACAGGAGGTGGGGTGGCCACACATCCCCCCCTCAGAAGACTGGAGAGGCAACTCCTAAGTGTTGTGGCTCCAGCCCCGGAACAGCAACAGCAATACACCTGCATCATGATGGAGGCTGGATCCACACAGCAGCACGACATGGAGCGTGCAGGTAATATGCCATATGTACACTTGACTGTTCTGTACACTGTTAGTTTATGCATGTGTAAGGTGTGTCCGTGGTATGTAGCTGTCAACATAGTATGAAATTGTGCAGGTGTGATATTCACAATATCAGCAGCTGACGTGTGAAAGGCAACTGGTGTACTACTGCACTGTATCATATGCTGTATCAATGGCACAGTTGTGCCCACTGACATTAATCTCCTCATTTCTGCAGGTCCCTCCGGTGTTACAGCAAGGCAGGCCATCCATGCTGGAGAGTGTGTTTAACAATACCTATAATAGTCCTGATAGTGCTAGTAATACTAGTGTAACTCAGTAGTGCTCTGTGTGTATACTGCGGGGTGTGCAGGTGTGCCTATGTCCACGTGTGCATGTGTGCATGTGTGCCTGTGTCCATGTGTACATGTGTGCATGTGTGCATGTGTGCCTGTGTCCACGTGTGCATGTGTGCATGTGTGCATGTGTGCCTGTGTCCACTTGTGCATGTGTGCAGGTGTCCAAGTGTGCATGTGTGCATGTGTACACATGTGCATGTGTCCACGTGTGCATGTGTGTCTGTGTGCATGTGTGCATGTGTGCATGTGTCCACTGTGTTTCCTGTCTTCCTTTCACAGGTTCTGGTGCTGCTCTGGTGTCCTGCAGCAGGGAACCTGAATCTGGTGCCACAGGTACTGGTAATGATGATATCTGTGTAATGGCACAGGAAGGTGTGTCAGGGTCCGCCATTGGTCAGCCAATTGACAGTACAGAGCTGTCAACCCCATCATTGCGCACAGTCATCCTGCCAGTACATCCTATGTCACCATTGTCCATAGGTGATGGACAGGATACAGTGGGCATTGACCAGGGTAATGTGGTATCTGTGGCACATGCTTCCCCACACAGCAGCCATGGGCAGGGTCCTGTGATGGTACCACACAGACAGTTGCCCATGGGTTCTCGTGGGAGCATCGATGGGCGTACTGCCTCTGGCAGACGTGCCCAAAGAGGTCTGTCAACCTCAGCTATGTTTCGGGCTGTCATGCAGGCACAGTCACGTATAGAAAGGTACACCAGACAGGGTCTGAGGGAGCTGAGAGCATGTTGCACAGCCATGACTGACAGTATGCGTGACATCGCGGATGCTATCCGTAATTTCACCGATGTCATAGACAGACGTTGTGGGGACATATTACAGCAGTTCCACAACCACGTGTCCATGAGCCAGGGCAATGGTGGGTGGTTGCGGCGTTGACGTGGCTATATGCCAGCAAGAGCAGCAGCTGGCAGTCAGCACGGATGACAACAGGCCCGTGCACGCCCCCATAGTGCCAGCAGCAGCCCCAGCAATGCTGGGTCTGTGCTGTCATCGGAACATCCCAGGACACCACGTGCATGTGGCTCTGGACAGTCCCAACAGGGACCTGTGTCCAGTCAACACACTCCCGCTTCTGATGACAGTACCCAGTCTGGCTTAGTACCGGATCCGGTCTGTAGCACCCCTGCCAGGCACAGGTACCGTGTCCGTGCCCACAGACACTGATCTGTATGACCTGCCAGGTGCAGTCTGTGGCTGTCCACAAACCCCTGTATATGGCAGCCATGAGGTGGAACTATGTGCGTGCATACACACATGTGAAATGTTAACACCTAGGGCTACCACATACACGCACACACTGCACCAACAGTGCCCCACCCTGTACTGCTGTCCCTCACCAACACACATACACACACATGTCAATTGGTGGTATCAGTGGCAGACTCAGGCATACCTAATTCACACCCTGTGCATATGATGAAACTGTGCCACCCCCTGCAATCTCCAACATCAGTGCAGGTACAGGTAAACACGTTGCTGATGCACAGGGTGACTACATAGAAGTGTATTAGTAGTATCATGTTGGTAACAGTGCAGTGTGCTGATATGACTGTGTGTATATCCCAGCATGCCTGATGCAGTAACCTTATGACTGCCCTGAATTGTTATCTGCACCCATAGTACGTACCAAAGTGTAACAGCTGCACATTATTGCATACCGGTCGTAAGGATGTCAACAGATAGCCACATACATGGGTAGCACAGGGGGGAAGCTAATGCAAGTAGTGATACGCAATGATGGACAAGTACAGTAATGGTGGCAAGTTGCCCACAATGACTATGCAATGTGGATGTTTCCGCATGTTGATATGTGTGCAGTACCAATGTAATCCAAATCACAATTAACTATAAAATAATATCAGTTCTACCATGGGCATCTGCGCTGCGCATTCCTGGGTACATGTTGATAGTGCCAACATATTTGCACTGTAACCTACTGTTAGTGTTACCCCTTCTTTGTTGTACAATGGACTACTTCCAGCCCTGCTTACTGTAGCTTTGTTTGCATGCGTGTTCGCTTGGGGTTCCCTGGAACACTGCTTCCACCTGCAATGCAGAGTTACAGTGCTTCTGTGGACTCCTAGTGACATCTGCATAGCGTACGATATGTGTGTCAGGTTTACACATGACAGAACGTCACTGTCTGTCCTGTTCGCATGTACGTTGCCTGTGACACATTGTACATGTTTTACCTGGCATTTACCCACGTGTGCAGTCATATATGCCAGTGCTATGAAATCAGTAGCAGTACACCCACACATACACACCTTCAGTATGTTGCTCCCCATTGGCCCTATGTGTTGGTAATCACCATGGCAATTACACTTCTAGGGTAGCATGTGCAAAGGTAACATGTGAATCACCTCTGTGGTCCAGTTGTGGTTTATGTTAGTCATGTGGCAATGTCACAGCTGCCACATGTATGCAGTCAAACATCACCCTTGGCTAGGAACTTACAACACATGTGTGGGATGCCACCACATAGCCAATCTGTGGACTGAGCACTCTGAACCCAGTAATGCCATACCCTGTCAGGTGGCATGACATACTACAGTGACTACAATACCAGTCAGACATAGACCCGCACTGACAGCAATCTGAACACACTGGGGCATACTTGGAGACTCAGAATAGCATCCTGCATGAGCATCACACACCTCCGCAGCTGACACATAGGCATACGTTACGTCGGAACAGAGCACAGGCCACACATAGCACAGACATCCCATGTGCCATGCACTCACAGCCTGTAGGGCTACACAACACACCTGCTACAGCTGTGTCAGGTACCTCTCTTGGCCGCTGCAGTGGGGTCCCGCTCAACAGGCTGTATATGGTGAAGGTCACAGTGATATGCCTGTGGGGCACTATGGTCCACCACAAAACACATGCATACAGGTCAGTCAGAGGCATGGACACATATGACTCAGTCATTGACCATGCCACTATGGATGACCTGAGACATACCTCCCTGGACTACATGATAGGGAACATAGAAGGGATCTGTCTGCATGTGGCACGGGCCAGTATGAGCCTGATCTTGGTTGCCATCATACCCTCATCGGGTATGCTACCACTATATGTAGAAAGGGTGTTCTATGTCTACATTCTGCTCAATCTCCAATGTCATTCATAGGGTATCCACTGGCTGTCAATGTGTGCTTACATGCTAGGGAAGCCACAATGATTTTCGAGGGGCAGCTTGCACGTGACACCCATTGGCCAATGTATATTGGTGAAGCCCATTGATACACACATACTGCCTTATGCTGCAGGACATGGATTACATAGCCACCTCCGCGGGTATCACACAGGATAGGACACTAACAGTGATGCTACACAACACCAGCTGTGTACACCGCAAGATGCATGCACTGGACACTGTCCCCAGCACGGTGAACTGCAATGTCTGTGCAGTACCAGAGTCCTGATTCATGGCTCACAGGTGCAAGCCAGGTTATACCTCATACCATGCCTGTCGTTACCTACACATGTAACACACATGGACAGGGGGGTGGTATCCCAAGGCACCACAGATACACACACCTCCAGGTTGTTGGTACAGCACAAAGCATCAGGGCCTATTCATGTGCAGCTAACAGTGTGTCGGACTGTCTTATGGTTCATAGCCTGGCACACACAACCCTCCCATACACAGGGAACCATAACAACCATATCCTCCATAACAACACTGGCAATATGACAGTCTCAAGAACTGTCTTTATATGGCTGGACTGCATCCAGCCAAACATTGTGCGTGAGCATTACTGTAGCTACAACACACTAGTTGAAGGGTTCCCAGCATGTGGTCACTGAATTGCAGTGAAATAACATGTTACCACTCCCACAACAGGTGGGAACATGCAGCACCTGTACATTGACTACATGTAGACTATATGGCCCAGACCAGATGTTTATCCCCTGCTGTAGGTATATTACCATATACACCCACACTGTATAGAAACATACCGTGTGCGGCCCCTGCACAGTAAGACACAGTCATACTGTTATGCACTGCAAATACCATTTATCCACTCGAGGCCTGTGTCAGACATGGTAACTACTGCAGGTCACAGTTATTTATGTGTATGTGTCACACACATACATCATGTGTGCATTGCCATTGCTGGTTTAGGCAATGGCATGCATTGTTATGCACAAAGACCCACACAAGGTCATAATGTGTGACACAACCACATGTGGCAGTTGTGGCTTTCCAAAACATACCTATCTGTACTCTGACAATGGTAACAGACCAAGTAGCAGAGCACAGTATTGGCATTACTGGCCAACTAGCCCTGTTTGGCTGTGCTGATAGTGTGGTGACATCCCCTGTGTTTGCTGGGGGAATATGCAGCATCTGCTGTATTGTAGTATTTGCCAAAAAGATCTGCTCTCTCACACTTGCATTAACACACACCCTACTACCCCCAAACACACCTGCCATTTGCAGGATTCATACTCCTACCTAACTATGTCACGACACGTGAGAGAGACGCATGAGCGAAGCGCACTATTCAGATTACTAGGAGGTTCCTCTTCTCTGGCTATACTTATAGGGTGCTGACATCATTAGTGTTTGGAAAGGGTAATGTGCATCATGTAGTGTGATCTCCTGATTGCAAAAAAGCACATGTCTTTCATACAGAATTGCACACACACAAACTCCCCACATCCAAACACACCCCTTGCCATTTGCAGGTTTTAACCTCCTACCTAAGTATGTTATGACACTTGAGAGAGACACATTATCAGAGTGCGCTATTCAGATTACTGGGAGGTGTGTCTTCCCCAGCTGTACTTATAGGGTGCTGACATCATCAGTGTTTGGAAAGGGCAATGTGCATCATGTACTGTGATCTCCTGATTGCAAAAAAGCACATGCCCTTCATACAGAATTGCACACACACAAACTCACCACATCCCAACACACACACTTGCAGGTTTCAAACCCCTACTTAACTATGTTATGACACTCGCGACAGACGCATTAGCGGAGCGCGCTATTTGAATCACTGGGAGGTTTCCCTTCTCCTGCTGTACTTATAGGGTGCTGACATCATCTGTGCTTAAATAAGGGAATGTGCATCCTGTAGAGTGCTTTCAGTTGCCAAAAGGGACATCTCCCTCACACAGACTTGCACACACATGAACCCCCCTCCACACACAGTGGGCAGTTGCAGGATTCAAACCCCTACCTAACTATGTTATGACACTCGTGACAGACACATTAGCAGAGTGCGCTATTCGAATTACTGGGAGGTTTTCCTTCTCCTGCTGTACTTATAGGGTGCTGACATCATCCATGCTTAGATAGGGGAATGTGCATCCTGTAGAGTGCTTTCACAGTTGCCAAAAGGGACATCTCCCTCACACAGACTTGCACACACACGAACCCCCCTCCACACACACTGGGCAGTTGTAGGATTCAAACCCCTACTTAACTATATTATGACACTCGTGACAGATGCATTAGCAGAGCGCACTATTTGAATTAGAGGAAGGTTGCCCTTCTCCTGCTGTACTTATAGGGTGCTGACATCATCCGTGCTTAGATAGGGGAATGTGCATCCTGTAGAGTGCTTTCACAGTTGCCAAAAGGGACAACTCCCTCACACAGACTTGCACACACATCAACCCCACTCACACACTCACACACACACACGCACACACACACACACACACACACACACACACACACACACACACACACACACACACACACACACACACTGAGCAATTGCATGGTTCAAACTCTTACCTACCTATATTATGATACTTGAGGGAGACGCATTAGCAGAGCGCGCTAACCGAATTACTGGGCATCTGGTCTGCACCTGCAGTATTTATAGGGTGCTGACATCTTTATTTCTACAGAGGTATGTACATCTAGTACTACCTGTCAGGTGGGGGATAGCATATATATGCATTTGCAGCCACCTACGTCAGGGTCAGATATGCCCATCACACTGGCAGGTTATGTTCTATACCATGCTTCGTGACCAGAGGACCTGTAACACACAACACAACCAGTCCAGAACACCACTCCCACATCCATGACACACACTTAGCTTCCCTGGGAACAGTGCTGGGATATGCAGGTGTTCACATACACCATTCCAGTTGTTAACATCAGGTACAGGCATATTGTGTGTGGGTACTACACAGGCCTCTACCACTTTACCCTACAGCCACTACAAGTTGTGGGTTCATGTGCTATGGCAGAACCACATACCACAGCCACATGGGGGAATACATATTGCACCTGTCCATCTGCAACATGGGTACTCACTGTTCCACACCAGAGGTAGACCACCATTGTTGATATCTGACCATACCCACCTTTTTCTGGACATCCATATCCCATTCCCACCCCCAGTCAAGGTTGTCACTGCACACAAACTGTGTTTAGCACAAGCAGACTCTGGATGACTTCAAAGTGCCCATGCTGGGGGACTATACTGGCCACTCTGCATAATCCTTGACAATTGCATTCTATGAGCATGTGTAAGGTTTGCATTGATCATGCTATCCCACATATACCCATGACTGCTCCACAACAAGACACCTGTCAGGTGTACACCAGCCATATATGAGCCGTCCAACAGACAGAGTGAGCTAATACATTGCACAGCTGTAGACCCCAGAGAGAGGACATCTGTGAACAGTTCCAGCATGACACTTCATTTCCACATAATCATCACAACACAGTGTTGACAGTGGAATTGTCCAGACAATGCAGATAGGGCTCCCCTCAGTCTGTTATTGACAGCCACTTACTGTTAGAGGTCCTCAGCAACCCTCTTCCAGCACACACCAACAACATGGCTGTGGCTTAGCACATTGAAACCCTGGGATCTCCACTGTGCCCCTGCTTGACAGAGGCACAGCTCACTAGCCTCATACGTTGCCTTATGTGACCTACTTTACAGTGGCACAGTAGCCTACTGTACTGGGGATACAGATGCCAAGCACACTCTGGCTAAGCTGTCATTCCCTAGGGCAACAAGCCTAGTATTGACCTTTACACCCATATGTTCAATTGTCAGATGCACAATATTTGTTGTGCTGTTCTACTGTTTGCAGGTCTTGATTGCCATAGCATTCGCTGTTCCTATGTACAACTTGTGCATCTTTGGAAGATGTTTGCATATGAGGGCGATCCACTATATCACTTATGTCTCTGTAGTCGTTTACTGTGTGCACTGGGCAGATTGCTGTGTTGTGGTTGGTTCCTGGAATGACACCTACAAATACCAGATATGTGTGGCCAACTGCTAAACGGAGATATGGCCTAAGTGTGTGAACATGCCCAGTTCAGCCTTTCCATGGCATGTTGTCTGACATATGCTTCATTTATCAATGTGTGCGAGCATGCCCGGTGTGAGCTTTCCATATGTTGCACTCTGAAGTCCACCACATATTTGGGTGTGTGTGAACTTCAACAATATCTCACGTTTATGGTTGTGTGTTGGGTGTCATGCTGTGTACTAACTGGCTAACTGCTTCGTGTCTGCCACAACAGGGATTATACTGTGCCTGCAGGGATTGCATGGGATACTTTGCATACAGTTGTCAACATCCTTTCATAATGACCTAACACTGTAGTACCATATAGTGTACTGGTTCAGTACTTACACTGTGGTGGACAGTATCCTGGGCTTTAGTCCTATCACTGCTTGACATCTTCATAGTGAGCACAACAGACTGTGTAGGGGCCAGTTGTGCACATATGACCATGTGGCATTATGTTCAGATATGGACTACCTACACCAGGCTCGTCCAACATTGGTGGTGTATTCCACAACATAGGTGGACATTGGCAAACACTAGCAATGTTCCCTAGGCCATTTCTGATGGTAGTCACAGGGTGTGTTTGTCCTTTAACACACATTGTAACTGGAGTTTGCCATGACATGTGTCATGGTTAGTTTACTGTACCTCCGTCTACCTTTGACATAACAGTGATACCCAAGGTTAACCTACCATCTCTCATCCACTCATCGGGATCCCTCTTGAGGGGTGTCGATAGGTGACTCTCTGGCTAACCTGCACCGGGTGTTTACTCAAGAGTGGGGGTGCCTTCTGTGTTATGGATCTTTCTGTACAGCTTGTCCTATGTATGTCAGTGCTGGGGTTCAGGTCTCTCATGTGCATAGCTCACTGCCATTCAGATTGTACAAGGTGCAGCATGTTCATTGATTCCAGCTTGGACATGGCTTCATACATCAGGCACATCATGCCTCTGGCTGGGCAGCATGGCAGTGTGTGGAGCTGCAGTTTGTTTACTCAGGCAACACATGGCATCTGTTCATGCTCTTTGCTACTCCTGGTGGGGTACTGTTGTGGACTTTACAGTTGATGGAGGTGTCTGCTAAAGGTATATCCCACAGGGGCTATTGTAGTAAATTGTGACGCTGATGAAGGATGACTGCAGAGCCACAGTGACCTCCCCTTATCTACATCTGACAACCTTAATGATTGGGTGGGTATATGGTATGTTTCTGCGAACACTACAGCCACATGTTTGTCCAGTGCAAGATAGCTATCACCTTGTGTCCCCAGGTCTCTCATTACATGTTAGGTATGTAATGGGTTAACACATGTGTGTTAATTTGTGGGCACTTACTGTATATCCACGGTGGTTGTCTATACACAGTTCTGCAATTAGCTTGCTGACATGGCTATGGCTCCAGTTGTCTGTTTCTAGGTGGCCCTTTTGTGGGTTGCTTGTGTCAGCTGGGGGTCGGATATGGTGGGCTGTTTGTACTCCTCTGCATACATGTTCAGTCACAGTCCTTCCATGTTGGCCTATACCTATGGGACATATATATGGAACGGGGGGGTCCCAGGACCAAGCCTTGTGGGATGCCACTCATATCTGCTTTGTAGTCTGACATGGATGCAGCATGTCTGACCATGTCAGTTCTGTCTTTGGTCTGGTTTGCAACCCCTCTACTGACATAGGGGTATATATTTAAGCTGGTGAACATATACATACTGAACTCGTAGGGTATTGTCTGGAAGCATATGCACGGTCCAGCTAGGCTGTGTGGAGCACATTGCCCTCATCAATGACCTTAATGACTGTTTCAAATGGGTCAAACATGTTTAGGGGCAGGATCTGCAGTTACGACAGCCACACTGTGTAGGGTCTGGTATCAGTAGGTCCACGACAGCTTTATGTCTGCGGTACATACTGATCCTTTCCATAGCTGTGCAGACCAAGCTTGTCAGGATCCTGGGGTGGTAGTTTGCAGTATCCATTCAGGCAACACCTTTGTTGTGAGGGACCACTGTTGTTGTACACTGCTCTTTGGGTACATATCCTGTGGTAAGGCTGACATTGGGCAGTAGTGTGATTTGGCATTCCATTATTCTTGGAGTCCATGTTGGCTCAGCCCAGGACACCATCACATACCTTTGCTGCTGTGTGTTTTGCTTTGCAGATGATGGCTGTTACCTCAGCATCTGCAATGTCAGGGGACCAGCAGTCTGTTGGGATAGATACTTTGCATTCTGGGGGGAGGGGGGGTTTGCACTGCACCTGTCAGGTTGTATGTTGGCAATATGTGTGTGTGTTTGGTATGTTGTTTGTACTATATGTGTGAATCGGAGCATATTTGTGGATTCCCAACATGGTTCCTACCATCAGTTAAGTAAGCCTTGTGATTATCCTTAGTGTCCTGTACAATTTGTATCTTCATAGGTTCATGGGTTCATACTAGGCTATCCACCCTAGGGCATTAGTAAGACAAGCCAGAGTGTGTGTGTCTTTCGCCGCCCCTTGCTATTTGACTATTATGGCCATTTATGATTTTCTTTACTGTGCCTCTGTCTGGTCGTGACACAGTGAAGACCCCCAGTGTACATGTACGATCATCCATCCACTTGGCAATATTCCTGTTGAGGGGTGTCAGTGAGGGGCTCTGCCTAACATGGATTGGGATCCTGTTTCTGGGTGTGGGGAGCCTCTGGGTTATGTATCTGTCCCTCCAGCACATCCTATTTCATTATGTGTTGAGGCTGACATCTGTCACTCTCACATCTCCAATGACTTTTATTTCCTGTGGTGGAGCATGTCCATTACTCCTGTGTTGGACATGGTCTTGTACAACAGACATACAATGCCTCTGTGTAGGCAGTCTGTGACTGCATTCAGCTGGGGTGTCTACAGCCAGGCAGCATATGAAGTATATTTGACACCCTTTATCCTCTTGGTGGGGTACCTTTGAGGTCTTCCGAACCGCTGCAGGTGTCACGTATGGTACATCCCATATGAGTCATTGTACTAGATTATGGGTCTGATAAGGGAACAGTACAGGGGCACAGTGACCTCTGTTGATGTAAATGTGAATCCTTTCATGATACAGTGTCCAATATCGACAATCTTCCTAGCCACATTGGCATTGTGAGTGTCATATGACAGATTACTGTCGACTTGTGTCCCTAGGTCCCTGATTACTCCTTGCATACATTATGGTTTACCACCTATGTGGTAATTTGTGAGTACCTTGTCTGGTATTTGGTGGGACATTCATACTGTCCAGTGTCTTCAGGATGTCTGGGTGGAGTTCTTGTGTGAGAGTGTGGTCTGTCGCATGCTACAGACTGTACAGCAGTTTTGACTACACTTAGGTGCACATGGGTGGTCTCCGCTGCTTTGTGCATTGTCAGTTACCTGGCCGTATGGGTGTCTGTGCTGCATATGGATACTCCCCCTCCTTTGATGTTTTGGTCCAGGTGTTGGGGCCATAATACATGATATGTGGTATAACCTGGTAGTGCTGGTGTGCTATCAGTAGGCTTGCAGCAGGCTTCTGTCACTGCACAGACATCAATGTTCTCCATACTGGGAAGTGCCTCAGGGGCATGCATATTGCAGTTTACACATCTGGCATTGGTCAGCATTACCCTTATATTTCTTACCACTTATGTTTTCTAGGGTGGTGAGTAGTCTTTTTGGCCTTGCCTACGTACGGCTCTATGGAGGTGACAAAGGCCTTATCCAGTATCCAGACGCCCAGGGGTAACAGGTGCAAGCCATCCCTGGAACAGCAGTATGGCTTGTCATGCATGACATCTCAAGCAGACAGATATTAGACCCTCTTGGACTGACAGCTGTAACTGTGCCACCTGTTAAAGCTGATCATTCTGTGTTTGTACTGTGGCATCATTCTTGGTGAGGGTTGGATGCTGCAAATGGCCAGTGTCATACCGGCCTGGGGTACATACTCAGAGAGCTCATCCATGTCTCTTTTCATGTAGTCCGGGAAGGTGCATCTCAGGTCATTCACACCAGCATGGACAATGAGTGCATCATATTTCTGCTTGCTTTGGGGTGACCTGCGTACTTGTGTTTTGTGGCATATTGTGGCAGCCTACAGGCAGCTTACTATACCCTTTCCCTTGATCAGTCTGGTGAGTGGGACAGCAGTGTGTCTGCCTATACAGACACCTATTACAACTGTATCAGGCATGTTGTTTCTCCTTCTGGCCTGTGACTGTTTGGCACACCAGCTTTGTGTACTATGTGTTGCATGTGCTATGTTTGGAGGTTGTGGTTGCTTGGGATCTGCTTTGGAGGCTTCTGTTGGTGTGGTGTATTTGTAATTGGGCCTCCGGGAATGTTTTTCTGTGTTTATGTGTTTGGTTTACACTTGTGATAGGTCTATGTGGGACTGGGTTTGTGGTGTATGTGGTTACCTTCTCCTCCTGACTAGTTTTGACAGTACTGCATTGGAGGAGCTCAGCCTCCGGTTTGGATACATGGTTGCATCTCTCACATATATTTGTATTTATTGGGGGGAGTTGTGGGTTGTCTGTGTCCTTGGGGCAGGTGTCACATTGACTCTGGATTCACAGATTCTACTTCTTGTGGCTGGCCTTAGTGGACTGTATGTGTGGACATATTTTATTGCCATACTACTGATCAGTGATTACTTCCCTTTCTATGTTTGCTCTATCATGTAGTAGCTTCCTCATTCTCTTGCATGGTTTGGTAATGGCTGGAGTCCAGCATGCCAGATGCCTGCGTGTATGGCATTGTGCCTTGTTGTTATTTGTGATTGCATACTCCAAGCATTCCTGGCTGTGTTCATGGAATGCCTGTATAACATGTTCTGTGGTGTGTCCCATATTCTGCACTTGCAGAGGGCCTTCCGTGGATTGCACATCGGTTTGGAGGGGTGCAACCTATGCTTTACACATGTTTTTCATTGTGGTTTTCTGGCCAGGGACTGTGGTCAGGATGTGTATATCCAGTGTGATTACTCTATGGTCTGGTCTTACCAGTGAGGGATACACTTCTCATCTTGCCAGCCAGTACACGTTGCAGATTATCACATCCAGTATGCTTACCTCTCTTGTGGGAGTGGTACGTTGTTCCTGGGCATTTTGGTTTATGGATTCTGGGATCTTTTCTCCTACTGTGTTGGTGCTAGTATAATGCTCCCATTGTATGTCTGGGTATTTTCAGTCAAGCAATATAATGTTGTTTGGGGGGCTTGATATATTCATGTATTCCAACATAGGCCAGGTGCAGTTCCTGGTATTAGGACAGTAGTCTGCAGCAGGCTATATACTGGAAGGCAGTTTTAGCCATTGGTATTTGACCATGGCTAATCCATGCTGCTTCTTGTTGCGGTACCAACAGGGGGGTGTTGTTATCCTTGACATTTATTGCTAGTCACCCTCCTTTTGTAGCTTGTTCCATGTTTTGTGACTGTACAGCACAGTATGAGGTGTGACCTGGTAGTGTTAGGATGCTGATGTGAGCCTTGACCTAGTTTTCTATTACAGGACTGATATCTACATTCTCCATACTGTGTGCGTGTACACTGCACAGATCTTGCTGTTTAGACTTCTGGCATTGGGTAGCATTACATCTAGGTTCCTATCCCTTGTGGTACCTATGAAGGTGGGTCTGTGTTTTGAGACTTACCTATTCAGGGCATGCTGTGGGTACTGACAGCCTTTGCCAGTATCCATGGGGCCTGGACTGATAGGTGCACGCCACCCCTAGCAGGTGGTGCATCATGTCATGCTCCGCATGTCTTCCCAGGCTGGAACACATTGGCTCCCCTTTGACTAACTGCATTACTTCAGCTAGTTATTGCAATTTATCATCCCATTGTCATTTTATGGCTTCATGCTTGGTGAGGGTGGATGTTAGTCAGGGTCCTCAGGTGTGCATATAGTACATGGTATTACATTACTTAACACATGGCATTCATGCCTCAGGTGGTGCTGCAGGGCTGCCTCTGTCGGATGCGCATATGACACTCCCTGTACATGTTTGTGAGCAGGTCATGTCATTTTAGGCATCCCTGTTATTATTTAAGTGAGTCAGAGGGGGTACCATTCCCAGGGTTCCTACTGAGCCAGTGTATGTGCTATCCGTTGCCTCTTTGCCAAGGCCAGGGCATACTGGGCACGCCTCCTTCTGCCTACTGGGGCAGGCTCAGGTTGTTCCTCCTCCGAGTCACACTCTGCCTGTGATGGCCTTGGCAATGGTGGCTGGCTGTTTGGCCCGGCCCTATGCTGGTCCTGCTGCAGCTGTTTTCGCAAGATCATATTATGTAGCATAGCACATACCATGACAATTTGGGTGCATGTAGTTGGTGAGTACTGCAAGGCTCCACCAGATGTGTCCAGACACCGGAACCATGACTTGAGCAGCCCAAACACACGCTCTATTACATTACGTGTTTGTGCGTGTGCCTCATTATGGCGTTCCTGTAACGGGTGTGTGTGTGCATTTCTGATGGGTGTCATCAGCCACGGCTCCAGTGCATAACCTGCATCCCCCACTAGGTGTCCGTGTGGGATGTCCCCATTGGCAAATGTCTGGTACAGCTGCGTCAAATGCCAGATGTGAGAATCATGGTAACTCCCAGGGCAGCCAGCACACACATTCATTATTATGCCCTGGGCATCACACACGACCTGGCAGTTGATGGAGGGGAAGCCCTTGTGGTTAATGTAGGCCCTACCCTGCTCACCAGTTGGTGCTTTGATGCGTATGTGCGTGCAGTCTATTGCACCCACTACCTCAGGGTATTCCGCTATTTGCTGGAAGAGACGCATATTGCTGGCCAATACCTCACGGGCATTGGGGAAATATACATGATCACCAACATGTGCTGACATGACATCCGGGAACTGGTGCAGTACCCTGGAGGCTGATGCCAGTGATATCCCCATCATATCACCAGTTGGTCTCTGGAAGGTACCTGTTGCTAGTATTCTTAGGCCAACACATACCTTGGTTTCCACCGGGATGGGTTCCCCTCTGTTGGTTCTGTGTGTGAGACTTGGCCTGCACAGCTCAACTATTTGCTGCAGGAGCTCTCTGTCCACTCTATAGCACTCTACTATCTCCAGCTCATGTAACCCGTGGTAGGTGACCCTGGGCCTGTACATTCTTCTCTGTCTCCTCACTGTGGGTTGTCTGGCACCATCTGCATTGTCACCACCCTCAGCAAGTCGCCTATGTCTCATTATGTCAGCTATGGCAGCCCCTAACATTTGTGCTCTGACTGAAGCTTTTTCAGTTTTCACTTCTATTAGCTTACTCCTGTCTTGCAGTGTCTCTTGAGAGAAACATCCTGCACTGCTGTTTGCAGAGTTTTAAGTGCTGGGCTGGGCTACTATTCTGCCTGTGTAATTGCCTGTTTCTAATTGTTTTCACCTGCTAGCTTCAGCAGTATTCCCTGCTAGCTTCCTACTAATTCTGTTGCTTCCTTTTTCCTTTCTGTTTCCTCAGGGGGGAGCAGCGTGCATACCAGCAGAAACGTACTCACAGTGGCTTACACGCATGCACACATGCTTACACTGTTCAGGATCTGCCTATTTGGGTTAAAACGCGCGCACACCAGCGTAAACAGTCTTACAGGTCTGCCAACAGGCACCCACATGCTCAGTCTGCCCTACACGCACGCACACCAGCGCAAACAGTGTTAAACATCTACCAACACGCTCCCACATGCTCAGTCTGCCTTACACGCGCACACACTGCCCTACTCGCTCTTCATGGTACACACACGTGCGCATGCACGCCCAGCAAGAAACTTTGGTGTAAGTAACAGTGTACACCTTCCATTTCTTGACTTTCCCAGACTTATCTTGTGGCACTCCTCTTTCCCTGATCTGTGTCTGTCATCTGTCATGTTACATGGACCTCCAATGAACTGCATTTCTTTCTACCATTCCCCGCTGTCATGTCACCTATCTCCTACTCTATTCCTCCCCCTTATGTATCTCTTACACTACTCAGACTGTGCTCATTTGCTATGTGACTGTGGGATTCAGTATCCTAACCCTCATTTACATCAGATTGCCTACTAATGCTTAGTTACATGTCTTAGACTCAGCTTCCCCTCTTAGCAACCACTACACGGTGGCCATGTTGTTTTTGGTCTGCTGGTCCCTGCATTGTCATTCCATGTATTCCATAAAGCCCACATTTGTGGGTTTATAACCTTCATTTTTATGTTTTATACAGCGCAACCCGTTTGTGCGGGGCTGCGCTTTGTTTAAACATCGGCCGAAAAAAATTTATATATTTTTATAATTTTTGCATCAGGTTACCTTGCCAATGGCCACATATTTGGCCATTGGCATGCTGCCTGACACATATGCACCCTTTATTTGGAGCTGACATGGCTCCGTTGTGATTTTTGCAGAAACTTACTCAGTTGTCAACTGAGTACATTTCTGCAGCTAAAACATCTCTTACACGGGATGGTTTCTGCTTCGTGGATCGCTAATATACCTCATTTACATACCTTTCGGCTGCAAGTAAGGTATTTAGCATATCCACACCCAGTCCATGTAAGAGACGTTTTAGCTGGTCGCTTACATGGAGTTTAGGGCTGTTCCTGGATCGCGAGGCTTGCATGGAGTGTTACACGTCTCTTACACTCCGTGCAAGCCTTCGTGAATCCTGCCCATTATTTATGAAAAGTGCGTAATTTCTTTCTTAAATAATGTGATTGTATAAAAGCAATAACTGACTCATGGGTGGGGGTAGCCTTGTTTAATCACTCAGGCTTTGCCATCATGATCAAACCACACCAACCATGGGTAAATCTTCAGTATACCACACTCACTCATTGGTTATTGCTGAAGTATTTAATTTTAGCAGCTATTTGCCTTTTCTTTAGAACAGTATAATAATTTAGTTCTAGTAGTTCCTATTTTCTCAAAGACTATTAAATGTTCCTGCAATAAACATTGAAATATTTACTTTAAGGTAGACTTACACAAGTGTAAAAAAGAAAAGAGAGAGAGAGGGAGAAGTAAAAAAAAATGCTTCAAATTTTCCACTTTGCAATATATGCCATTCGATTAAGTTTTTTTTTTTTTTTTTTTTTTGCGTGTGTTTGTGTGTGTTTGGAATCCTGGAAAAAAGATACAATGCTCATGGTCATAGTAGGTATTCTACTTAAACAGGGTTGCATATTAAAATGCACAGAAATAAAGACCATTTAGGAATCAATAACTCTTGCACTAGTTGTATTAAATGCATCTTAATAAATGACATTTCTAAAAAAATGCACAAATGTTACTTTTATATTGGTTTTACATGTTTAGTCATTTAGTGATTTCTGACACTATTATTTTAAAAATTGGCACATGTAAAAGTTCTGTATTGCCCAATTTAAAGTGCAGGGTAAAGAGAGGTCTGAGTCATAGTTGTTTATTTCTGTCTTTAAAAGAAGCTGCATTCTTTCAAGTAAGCTGCAGAGGAGAGAGAATGCTAACATGCTGTTTCTGACACATGGACATGTTCCCAACTACCCCAGGAGAAAACAAAATTCAAGGAGAAACTACAGTGTCAGGCCTTAGGGGTTACTCACTAAAGGGCAAGGAAATTTATCAAGAGAGAACAAAATAGCCTGTGCTTTTCAAGAAGGTGATGCCATGCATGACAAATAGAAATATTCTGAAGTGGACTGTTCATGTGGAAATCAATCACATTGCTTAGAAGTGACTCTTATGCTTGTACAGCTTGTAACCTTGTTTTTGTAGTACACGTATAATTTAAAGCTGTGTAAATTTTCTAATGTATAAATTCTACTTACCTCTTTCTGCGTATGGGGTATTTTTTTCTTCTTCAAAATCGAAATCCCAGTACATAAAATAAATTGCTGGATTGACAGTTGGCTTAACGGTATGTAAAACACTATTTTTATTCAAACCTTTTGTAGTCTTAAAGGGCAATTAACTGCTGAAGGAATTCTGGCTTGACACTGTTAAACAATTTAAGAGCCTAAGCAACAAAATACTGTCAAATAATCATCTACATTTTTTTTTATTTTTTTCACACTGTGTAACATTCATAACTGCTCTGCAGACGTACAAGACAAATACTTTGACCATCAAAGATGTTTCACAGTGAAGGTATGCTGATTTTGAATACACAGTGTAGAGCTTTAAGATGAAAGAGAGAGCACATTAGCAAAAGTTTTGTCATGTCACCTATGTGTTTCAGCATGTGCAGGTACATTCTACTGTGTATGATCTGAAATAGCTAGTAAAAATTCCTGCAACCAAGCAAACTATCGAAAACTCTCTGTTGCAAGGAAACAACTTACTTGAATCTAATATTTCTGCCTGATGTCTGTTACTTGCATATACAGAATTGAACTGTGGTTACCACTTCAACTATTTATTGGTGCCTCTGGTATGGAAAAGTACCTCGTGTTGGATTCTTAACTGCGACAGAAAACTGAACATTAACATCTGTCAGGTGTCCACATCCAGTGATGAATTCTGACAACAAACCATCTGAGATAACACAGAAAAAATTGTCAGGTCACCCACCACCCTACCCTTTGCTGTAAGGTCAGTACATAACACATTCTACTTAGTAAAGTAAATTTTTATTCACAGATTTCTCCTTAAGTAAATGAAAAGTGTATTTGACAACTATGAAGTTCTTCATGAAGGACTGACTTGCAAGTAGAAATGTTTAATCCCGAAATCCCTACCATTTTAACATTTTGATATCTGGTCATAATGAATACAGATTGTCTGGTGTTTTTTTTTTTTTTTTTATAGATTAAGTAAATCTATCCATTGTACTACTCTCCTGTGAAAACTTGTTCCTGTTATTGAAACTCTGTTTTAGTATCTGATCCTCTAAAACACCCAAAACTCTCATATACAATGTTTAGTCCACAGAATACAAATACAGTTTACTTCTTCTGGGTAAAATGATCCTGTGTATTCCATAAGGTATCTATATTTATACTGTTTTATTTTTATTCATTCAGTTTTCTTAACAATCATAATCATGAACAGGCCATTTTGCTCTATAGAAATAAGTAACAAGGTGTCAACAAGTTACCAGGCACCACATGCAGAGATCAGAAGTGGGTCGTTTGAATGTAACAAATTTACATATCGTATTAGCCAGCTTTGTACTCTGTCATCTTTGCAATGAGCTCATTCCAAGATCAAGTTACATGCTAAAGAACAGTTCTATCTTAGCTATGTATTTTGGTATTAGCCAGCTTGGTACTCTGTCATCTCAGCAATGAGCTCATTCCAAGATCAAGTTACATGCTAAGGAACAGTTCTATCTTAGCTATGTATTTTGGTATTAGCCAGCTTGGTACTCTGTCATCTTAGCAATTAGCTCATTCCAAGATCAAGTTACATTCTAAGGAACAGTTCTATCTTAGCTATGTATTTGGTATTAGCCAGCTTGGTACTCTATCATCTTAGCAATGAGCTCATTCCAAGATCAAGTTACATGCTAAGGAACAGTTCTGTCTTAGCTATGTATTTGGTATTAGCCAGCTTGGTACTCTGTCATCTTAGCAATGAGCTCATTCCAAGATCAAGTTACATTCTAAGGAACAGTTCTATCTTAGCTATGTATTTTGGTATTAGCCAGCTTGGTACTCTGTCATCTTAGCAATGAGCTCATTCCAAGATCAAGTTACATGGTAAGGAACAGTTCTATCTTAGCTATGTATTTGGTATTAGCCAGCTTGGTACTCTATCATCTTAGCAATGAGCTCATTCCAAGATCAGGTTACATTCTAAGGAACAGTTCTATCTTAGCTATGTATTTGGTATTAGCCAGCTTGGTACTCTGTCATCTTAGCAATGAGCTCATTCCAAGATCAAGTTACATGCTAAGGAACAGTTCTATCTTAGCTATGTATTTTGTTTGTTTCCTTACACTCATTATCCAATATCTTTAATACTTTTTTCTGTAACAAACATCTTAATAATTATCTACAGTAACAAAAGTGAAATTCAAGTCAGTGTGCAAAACAGGTAGGATATTAAGATTTCTTCACCTTGAACGTATGTATTAAGGTATAAAATGCTATATATTTACAGAAAAAGATATTGATAAACTCATACTTGTAATCTGGAGATGTCTGCTGCTCCAGTCTGAAGCTATCAATCTTATGATGGAAGTGGTTTACAGAGGACATGGTGGTGAACTCTGAAAACATTTCTTGTCCTTGAACAGACTAATGCAATTTGTTTTAAAGTTCTGTGACATTCTTTCACTTTCTTTGTTCCCTTAACATTTTGTTAATCTGAATTACATATAGTATGCATTTAACATGGATGCAAGGTTCTTTAGTAAAGTGAACACACAATTAATGATTTTTTATTGTACTTTAGTCAATACACTTTGGGTCATATTCCGTAATATTCATGGAAATATCTGCAACCCACTGAGCTCCACAGTAGAATTGCAGCTAACCAAATAATATGTACATATGGTGTACAAGGGTGTGAAATTGTTAAATTTAACTGTCTGCCCAAGATTCACAAAAATATGTATAACCCTCCTGGACATCCAATTGTTTCAGCATGCAAATATTTTCTAAATAGTATGGGCAAGTTTCATTTATTAATGATCGTTATGATTTTTTAGAAAAAATAAAATGTATATCATGGTCAGAGGAAATGTATTGGTTAGAGATTTTTTATTAAATTTTTTACATTGGATCCTGATTGTATCGTTTTTCCTATCTGTCCAGAAGTGGTGGATGTGCTTTGCTGTTGCTGCAGTAATATGTAAATATGCCCCAGTGTATGGAGAATACCTCAGTACAAGGCAAAAATAACCAGCAATGTTAGCACTACCACAATAAGTCATGTCAAATATGTAGTCCTGGAAAAGTTATGCCTGAAGTAAGATATGTATGTGCATTACTGATGCATATCTACAGAAATTATACAAACCCAACTGAAATTACATTAATATATAAAAAGTAATAAATGAAAAATGTGCATCACCCATTATATGAAAAATGAAAAATATCTGCAAACACTTATGGATATAATCATAATACATAGACAGACATATAAAAAATACACCAACCACAATTTCCAGAATCTGGTGTAATCATCAACGTTTCTAATAATAAATAATTAAATAAAATGAAGGGCAATCACTGCCACGTCACCACGGCTAGCAGTAGCCAACAATGAGTGTGGGATACATGTAGAGAACCCAAGTAATGCACATACCCAAGAAAATAGGATGATAGAAAAGCAGCTGAGGGGGTGAGGGTGAAAAAAAAAAGGCACACAAGAGGTATGACAGAAGAGGAAGGTCAGAGGAAGAGTTAGAGGGGCATGGGCAATTTTTGGTGGGTGGGAATAGTCTCCATCTTTTGGGGGAGAATAGAAGGGATAGATAAGACATGGAAAGAGGAGGTGGGCAAAAGAGCAGGTACAAACATATAACAAATATCACAAGATGTGACAGACGAAGGTCAGAATTCTATGTAAAGGATAGGTAAGTACACAGACAGCACACATATAAACCATACAACATGGGCAAAGGAAAAAATGACACACAGGGTAGGGATGCATACCAGACATGGTGCAACACAAAAATACATATGTACAAAAGCACAAGTCATTGCTGAGATGTTGCAAACTGTGTGACAGTTATATGAGAATGAGTATGACCATGGTCTGTGTCAGTTGGAGAATACTAAATGGCCATTGCTGTCATCGCAGTACACAATGAATGTCACATCTAGTCATGTACTAGGCTGTCAACAGTGCAAATGTAAGCAAACAACAGCAAGGGTGAGCAAATTCATGAGCAGACAACTGGAGGGCAGACTAGAAACTCCAGCCTCACATGTGAAAGACAAACAACTGAGTACACTGCCAAACAGTAATACAATAATCACAAAATGTTACATAAGTTACAAAATCAAGGACATGTCATGTTACTGAACAGACATAAGACAGCAACTATCAATACACAAATGTGTGCAATACATACACATGGATGATATATGGAAAAAAACACAGTCATTCCTCATAAGTATAGACAGGAACAATATAAGTAGAATAATTGTGCCCTACTCACATTCTACTAACTGTAGTAGTCATATGTGTCACATACAGGGCTAGAGTGTATCAGACAAGCATAGGAGTACACACACATATGGACTGAAGGAGTAACATCCCTGCCCATATGGAACAATGTATACAATTATGACAGTATGAGATGATTATGTAAATGTTGTATCTTTAGGCTTTTCCCAGTTAGGGGTCGCCACAGTGGAACTCCGGTCCGCTAATGATTGGCACTAGATTTTTATGTACCGAGTTGCCAGTCCTGATGTACAACCTTCAACAAAGGTACGCCCATTCATGCATGTCTCCACACAGAAGACGCTTTAGCTGAGAATCGAACAGGACAATGTCTTACTGTGAGGCGGAAACGCTACCGCAGCACCACCACCGCAGCTAGTTAATGCACATGTCATTTGGGAATGTGTGTCATACTGCAGCAGTAAGGTAAAGCCACAAATGACCTGATATGTGCAGTGCACATTATGACATATGACAGAAAGGCATGATAGTAATATGAGATGTCTGCACAGTTACAACTAGGCCATATATATTTGAATATGGAAAATGCCATGCTTACATCATTACAGAAGTAGATCACATAGACAATAGTTACCTTCCTGAGGGACCACTCTGATTTGGTCAAGCATCATTACATATCTCTCTAGCAGTCTCCCTGAAGGAGTCACATTTGGCCTGTGTCATGTTCCTGAAAGAAGTTACCCATTATGTCTGTCATCGGTGTCTAGAAGACATCTGTTATAACTTCCAAGATCTTGTCCCAAAAACTGTCTGTCTGGAGTGATGGTGGATAAAGTATCTGCTGACCTGCAGGAATAATGGCATGTCCAGGTCCTAGTCTGTCATTGAGATCATTGCCCCATCATGGTCATCATCCTGGTCCTTAGAGTCCAAGTCAGCAATGGTCTGGCACATTGTCATCATTCAGTTGCCAATCCAACATGGGTCCCATGTTCTCTCAAATGTGAGCACAGGAACAAAACATTTTCCATACATAATAGGTATTAATCTAAACATCAATGAATAAATAAAAAAGTATACAAAACTTATACAATCTACATGTTGTTACTGTTATGTATGTGATGTTACACTACTGTCTGACTTTATCCAAGTATAACACCTTATGTGATGTCAGACATACATCCAATCCATAATAAGTTACAACATGGTGAGTAATGTACATCACAGTCATACTGAAAACATATATGAAATAAAACCCAGTCGGTGATAAGTTATGCATAGATATGCATATGCCAGTTACAATATATTTCCATTATGTATGTATATAGGCAGATATCATATACATGGTGTAACCCTGTACAATGTGTTGATATGACAGGTCTGTTACAAAACATGACAGTGGTCTTATGTGTATGTATCGTGTAACAAACTAAAGATTACACAATGCACAATTAACAGTACTGAAGTATTATGAAGGGTCTGGAAAGGAGGTCGCTCTCACAATACTGATACATATGTGGATGCAATAAACATGATGTCATCTTATATTTCCACATCTATCTGTTGCTTCACAGTATGTGTTGACATATGTCACATATCACAATCAGCCTTAAAGACAGATTTCTGAAAATACTATGTATCACTGTAATGACAGATATAAACCAGCATAATTGTAAAAAGATTATATGAAATGCAAGTAACAACATCAAAATGTATGAAACAGGAAATGTATAATGTTTGCCCTGTTTACATCATATTACGGTACATTTGTTGTGGCAACAGAATAGTCACCAGATCCGGACAATACGGTTTATTTATATGTTGCATAACAAAAGGCACAAAGGTGTAATAATAGCAAATGTAATGTCATAATAGTCATATATGTTGTTGATATAAACAGAAGGCCATGAATGGGTCAGTGGTGCCCAGAGTACATTGCCATTAAGTTACTCTTTGATACATTATTGGCCAGGCTTGTAAAGGTTCTTGTGCCATTAGCATAGTGATTACCTGCAAACCTATGAAGATCGAATGCAGTAGTCAATCAGACATATTTCTGTTATTACTTCCACATTTACTGACTTATCCAACTTCAGTATGAATACAAAATGCATGTGTGCACAAAACACAGACATAGATATCATTAATTTGCAAAACAGGCATCATGTGACACTCTAACATGCAACATTGCCATAAGGCTTGATTCCAAAAAAACCTAGTGCAGTGGAAGTTGACACTGACAATAAAGGTTTAGGAATGCTGCCACCATTGTAAGCATATTGCTAGATAGGCTTTCAAACAATATCAATCACAGACTCTAAGAGCGAACTCCAAGAAATATGGAAACTAGTCTTTACTCAATCTGTGCCTCACACATTTATGTTGATGTGTTAATATAACATTTAAATTTTGACTATAACTCATCATTATGTGCAACTAATGTGCCATGTTTACATACCATGGTTAAAATATGTCTATATAAATATATATTAAAAATTAACAATCTATGAGACGCTTAAAATGTATATGCAAATGAGATAAGCAATGCAACATGGTTAATGGGTGACAACACAACAGTATATAATTAGAATGGAAGTGGAAAGCTAAAGAAAAACTGAACAGTTACAAACCCAGCAATGGTAGCTAACATGTATAATTTGTTATATGACACACATATATAAGTGCCCCTCAAGAAATGTATCACTGTCACTGCCTATGTTTATTTTATGCTTACGTATATACTTACATAGTTAAAACAATCTAACTGCTTGTGGCACAACAATAACAGGAAATGGTATGCAATGTTGTGTTAGCAAACTATCACAGTGCAGTTATACAGAACTGCAAAAGAAGTGGAACTCAAGAAAGACATGCCAATATAGGTTTGCCAACAGCATTAAGAATGTTGTGTCACATACGATAACAGAATAGGCAGGCTATGTACGATGTAATGAAAACCACTGCTCCCATACATACCAGTTTACTACTGCCTGCTGTGCAAACAGCAGTAACAGTGCAAACAACATACACACACACACACACATATATATATATATATATATATATATATATATATATATATATATATATATATATATATATATACATAAATAAAGCATTCAAGTAAAAAAAAAATATCCCAGGTAAACACAGATGTCTGTCATTTATGTTGTGTCAACAAACAGCGCATAAACTCAATGTAATTACAAACACCTGTTGATAATACAACATTTCACTGACATAATGTTATTCACAATAAATCCTCATGTATAACACATACTTTCAGATACTTTAGGGAAATTCTGACATAACATTAGCATACCTGAATGTCATAAGACTGCATATCTAAACCCGAAGATTTAAAGACGTTAATACTATTCTTGGAGACATAAAGGTGGAAAATCATAACACATACCTGTCTCCCTCTGCTGCTCCTCAAGCAGGTGCATACACTCTATGCACAAGGTTCTAATCCTGGCACTATCTTCAGCAGCTATAAACAGAAAAACATAACACATTACATCAACAGAAGGATTGTTTAAACTTAGTACATAATGATTGCTATGTACAAAAAGAACAGTGAAAAAAAATAGTTATCGGTACGTTAGCAAGCGTTGCCATACAATACAATATCGCATTTTTCATATCCAGTAATTGATGTTTCACTCTCAGTACTGTGCACACATGAGGATTACCACAAAGAGCAGTGACCTAGATTCTAACCTGCAACTGTCACCCATGCTCATGCTACATAACAGAACCCAACCTGTCTAGCTAAGCAATGCTTGCACTTTGCATGAAGTGATAGAAATAAAACAATTTACAGCTATGAATTTGAAGGGAAGCATTACACACACTAACAGGTATACTAGTCTAAGATGACATTGTGTAACTGTACAGACATACCTACCATCTGGACAAAGACCTACCAATATACACAGTTATTGTATGGTGAATTTATTGTAGTGTTACATCATTATCCATAGAAATGGGCTGGATTCATGAACAAGTTATTTGCACACTGATATCCTGTGCTTCTCACAGTGTGACAAACACACACAATAGCTCACTGTTAGAGCTGCCAATCAAAGGTAAACAGCACAGTATGGTAATTAAAGCATAAGCAGCTGAACTGTGTGCAAATTAACCAATCTAAGATGGCGGAGACATTCAGGAAACCATGGAAAGATGGTTTAGCCCTTGGCTCTGAACTTGAAAACCTATTAAAATACAGCCACCATCACACATAGAATAAAAAGCAATGATAGGGCTGCTGCTGCTGCTCTCTTGCATTCGTATCTGCAATAGGCTGAAATCTATGCTGCTGATGCTGCAAACAGACCCTATCCAAGGAGAAGAAGGGTATTCAAACTCCATTTAAAGTTTCATGAACTTCATAATATTGAAATAATAGAGCGATACAGGATTGATTGGGAAACCCTACATGAAACCTGCAACCTCTGCTTCGAGGGGAAGGTATACCACTGGAAACTAAGGTATGAGTAGCATTAAGGATACTAGAAACTGATACATTCCAGAGACCCACATGGGATATACTAGAGGTGTCACAGGCCTCACTTTCCAAAATATTTCACCAACATCTAAATGCTATGCTACACCATGCAAGGCAGTACATCTATTTTCCATGCACACAAGAGGAGAGAGCAAAAACAAAGCAGGAATTCTTTGCTGTAGCACACTACCCAGAAGTTTTGGGGACCATACACTCCACTCAAATAGAAATTAATGCCCTACCTGGTGAACAGGGAAAGACATGCATCAACTGGAAGGGATTGCATTCAATTAACTTCTAAATTGTCTGTAATGCCTGAGGGATCATCCTCAATGTCTCTGCAGGCAAACCAGGCTGTTATCATGACTCACACATGTGGCAGACATCACAGTTTTACACAAGGTTTGCTATGGGTGATGTTCCACAAGGCTATCTACTGGGTGATGTAGGGTATGCACTGGAACTGTAGCTCATGATACCCATGAGAAATACACACACACACACACACACACACACACACACACACACACACACACACACACACACACACACACACACACACACACACACACACACTGAAGAAGGCTACAATGATGTCCATGCTCAAACTAGAAACACCGCGGAGTGTGTGCTTAGCATGCAGAAGTCACATTTCCTCTGTCTAGACACATCGGGAGGGGGTGACCTGCAGTATGACCAAGGTACCTCTGCAGTTTGTGCCATGTTGCACAATATCATTAGCTCATAGGATTATAGGAAGTTACTAGACTACTGGCCTTAGGGCCCTTACGATCTAAGCCAAGTTCTGCCCTTGTTTCCATAATCAGCACCTACTGCCCTGTCCAAGAGAGACACAGGCGGAACCCCTATGGTAAATTTATGGTTACCCATCCAATCATCCAGATTGCATTTGAAGATGCCAAAGATGTCTCTGCTTGGCATGAATTGGGAGTCTGTTCTCTAGGTGTGGTAACCTCTGGGGGACAAATCTGTCCCTCCAGCACGTTCTATTAATGTCACATAGCAGGTTAAGGTCTTTAGAGCAAAAAATCTGTGAGCCATTGGGCTTACAGATATGCAGCATTTTCAGTAAAGCAGAGTCAGAGATTGCCTTAAGCACAAGGCAGAGATCACCTCTGAGTACTCTGTATGAAATGGAGTAAAGTGACAGTGATTTCAGCTAATCCTCATAGGACAAATGTTGAAGACCTTGAATTCTCCTTGTCAGAAATGTTTGTGATCTCTCCAATTGGTGCGGGAGCTTGGAAAAGTACATACCAAAAGAGGTATTGTACTCAGTTGTTGGCCTGATGAGGGAAGAGCACAGGGAGGTTATAACTTCTTTTTTTCTGGAGGTAATGGCCTTATGAGATGAGCAATATAGAATGCCTTTCTTACTGCTGTAGAGACATGATGATCAAAGGTAAGGTTGCTGTCAATCTGTGTTCCCAGGTCTCTCACGACTGAGTGCATGATTAGGGTATTTCTACTGGTGTGGTGTTTAGTCAGAACATTGCTGTTACTAAAATAGATGATAATACATTTTTTTGCATTGAGTTTAAGAGCATGACTTTGGCACCAATCATTTGTTTGCATAAGACCCCCTTGTTAGGATGTTAACATCGTCTGTGGATTCCATGACTGCTCCCAGTTTGCAGTCATCAGCAAACTTTGTCAAGCACAGATCTCTAGTTTTGGCTTGTACTTCGGAGAAATACATTCTGAACAGTAGAGGTCCCTGGACTGATCCCTATGGAACACCACTAGTTATGGGTCTGGAGTATGGGTTCTATCAGTAAGCCATTTAGCGACCCACTTAATGATATAAAGGTCAGTGCGTAGCTGGGTGAGTTTGTCATTAATGCCTGAGTGGGAAATAGTGTCAAAAGCCTAGGCCAAGTCAATGTAGGCTGTATGCACAATTTTCCCCTCGTCCAGGAGGACTCTGGTGACTGTCTCGAAGAAGTCCACCAGTTTTAACAGGCAGGAACTCTCTTTGACAAATTCAAACTGAGTAGGGTCAAGTGTTTGGAGATTACACACATATATATATATATATATATATATATATATATATATATATATAGATATGTGTATATATATATATATATATATATATATATATATATATATATATATATATACATATAAGGTCCATGATAATTTGCTCCATGGCATTGCAGATAAGACTAATAGATCTATAGGTCCTGGGGTCAGTGGAAACACCAACTTTGTTCCTCCAAAGCAGATTATAACCTCTTACAGGATATTATAAATAGGTTCACTGCATCTCTTCCCTCAAATGGAACTGGCAACCATGCTGATTTCTACACAAATGCTTTATACAAACACCTGAACAACTGCATTGATGCTGCCATACCTGATAGGACCAAAACAAGCTCCTCAAGGAAGAGAAAACCTGTGTGGTGGGCAATTGCACTTAACAGGATTTACAATAAGAGGAGGAAATTCCTGCCTAAGAGTAAGAGGGAGTGAGCCCCAAACTGGAAACACTCCCTCCTCAGCTTAAACAAGCAAATAAGACTCCTTGTGAAGTCCTCCAAAGATAACTATGAATCCAAATTTTAGCTTCCTCAACTAAGGACAACCATAAGGTGTTCTTTATTTAAATCCATAACCTAAAAGAAAAGGCTCAGATATGTGTCGAACTGGTGGTTAATGATGCCACATATACCTAGCCTGTGGACATTGCTAACCTGTTAGTCCAATGGTTCTGTGAGCACTTCACTCCCCTTTCCCCACCACACTTACCCCAAGACATCCCTACCACCTGTCCTCTACCCTGTATCTCTAAAGAGCAAGTCATGACCACCCTCTCTAAGGTCAAAAACTTAGCATTCATGGGACCTGATAACATCCCAGACTGTGTCCTACATGGGCTCAAACAACAATTAGCAATGCCATTGGATACTCTTTTCAATCATAGTCTGGCTTTGATGAAGCTGAATGGAAAAAGGCCTCTGTCACCCCCTTGCACAAAGGCGGTGCTTCCACTGACCCTGGCAACTATAGACCTATTAGCCTGACTAGCATTATCTGCAAGGCCATGGAGAGAATCATCATTAAACTTATCAACAGACATTGGAAACCTCCAAACACTTGACCCTACACAATTTGGATGTGTCAAAGGGAGATCATGCTTGTTAAACCTGGTGGACATCTTTGAGATAGTCACCAAGGCCCTTGATGAGGGGAAATCTGGACATACAGCCTACCTAGACTTAGCCAAGGTTTTAGACACTATCCCCCACTCAGGCATAATTGACAAACTCACCCAGCTAAGTATCAGCCCATATATCATTAGATGGGTTACTAACTGGCTCACAGATAGAACCCATATAGTCAAAATAGGGGAATCCACCTCCAACAGCAGACCTGTAACCAGTGGTGTTCCACAGGGGATCAGTCCTAAGACCTCTATGGTTTGGAATCTATTTCTCCGAAATGCAAGCTAAAACTAAAGGTCTGTGACTGACAAACTTTGCTGATGACTGCAAACTAGGAGTGGTTATTGAATCTCTAAACAATGTCAACATCTTATAAGAGGGTCTTACACAAACATGTAATTAGTATGATTGGTGCCAAAGTCATGGCCTTTAACTCAATGCAAAAACAATGTATTATCATCCCTTTCAGTAAGAGTTATGCTCCTATTAACTACCACATCAATAACAACACCCCATGTATGCAATCAGTGGTGAGAGACCTTGGCATACAGGTTGAGAGCAACCTTACCTTTGATTGCCATGTCTCCATAGTGGTAAGAAGGGCATTCTATATTGCTCATCTCATAAGTAAGGGCATTGCCTCCAGAAAAAAAGAAGTTATAACCTCCCTGTACTCTTCCCACATCAGGGCAATAATTGAGTGCAATGCCACTTTTGGTATGTACCTTTCCAAAGACCTGCAGCAATTGGAGAGACCACAAAGGTTCCTCACAATCAAAATTCAAGGTCTTCAGCATCTGTCCTATGAGGATCATCTGAAATCACTGTCACATTATTCTGTTTCATACAGACTGCTCAGAGGCAATCTCTGCCTTGCATATAAGGCAATCTTTAACCCTACTTAATTGGAAATGCTGCATATCCATTAGTCAAATTGTACATGGGTTACTTGCTCTAATGGCCTTAACCTCACCCCAGGGGTTCCACCTATGTCCCTATTGGACAGGGGTGATAGGTGCTGATCATGGAAATAAGGGTAAAATCTGGCCAGGCTTGTAAGGACCCTAGGGTCATTAGCCTAGTAACCTCCTATGATTGTATAATCATATGATCCTATGCTTGTAGCTTGTAGTCTTGAAAGTAATAAATATCTGTTAGGGGGATGATACTCTTAAGAGAAAAGGTTAAGATAATTGAGTCAAATAATTGCATTAATACATTGTATGTTTCATATGAAGGTACTAATCATATCTATTTTTTTCTCTCACCCCAACCCTTAACTCTCTCTTTTTTGTTTTATATTATTGTGTCACCAAAATGTGTCTCTGTCAGCCATGTGTACCACATCAAGAAATGTTCCACAGCGCAGCGGGGTAGGTCTGACCCACAGGATCCACCTGCCCCCACTCCATCAGCCCAGGCACCATTGCCCAGCACATCTGGAAGCCAACCTGGCAGTGCCACCGCTGCCCCTGCACTACATGACCCTCAGGTAGTTCTGCCCTAGAGGATAGTCCAGTGGGTTTCCTTCAGAAGAAGTGACAGAAGTGGTGAGTTTAAAACCCATGCTGAACTGCCAGGGATGGTGCGTAGGGTTCTGCACCACACTGTCAGTGCATGCCTAAGTCAGAATGTGGGACTGATGTCCCTCATTTTATGTAGAACCAGGAGGATACTTCAGCTAGTGGTGGAGTGAGGTGAGATTAATGGCAGTCCTGTGGGTGAAGAATTTATTCTCACTGACACCCAGCTTGATGACCATGGGTTCCTGATGCCCCCACCCTCACTCCATCCATGGTGCCCACTGGCCTCTTGTGTTCATCATCGTCCTTGTTTCCTATCTTGTTTGTCTTGTCTGTCTGCAATGCTTCCTCACCTACTACCCAACTTACCAGACCCAGACATACCTATGTCCCTTCCTCAATATTCCTCTCTCAAAAAAAAAAAAAATGGGCACTAGTCCCACAAAAAAAAAATCATCCCATATATAGCTCGCCATTTAACACACATTCCTTCTTGACATACTTGATTTGGTCCAATTGGGTATACAATATAATTGTGTTATGGTCACCCCTCTCTCTGGAGGTGAAAGTCCAAATTCAGCTAATATTCTGCATACTTTATCAGTTTTACTTTTGAAGAAATGGATAGATATGGTTCTTTCCTACCTACCTCCTACATATTCCTTTATTGATTTCCATTTGTTCTTCTCTCTGCTTGCTCCGCATTTCACCACTATCCTATCTTCCCCATTTTTTTCTTTAATGCATTATTGTATGATGGTGCACAACAAGAACCAATGCACAGCAATGGTAATACAAAAATACTTAAAAGTGTTAGAATCAGTTGTATACAAACCCAATACCATCTGACCCAAAAACGTAATGTATCACTGCATTAACTGCATTAACATGTGCTATCACAGAGTCAGTTAAGTAGTAGGTGTATTTTAGAGACTTAATACTAAATGTCACACTTCAGCATCCCCATTGCACCACTGTCCTATATTCCCCATTTCTTTTCTTTAATACATTATTGCTCAATGGTGTGCATCATGCACCAATGTGCAGGACCGGTAATGCAAAAGTACTTAAAAATGTTTGATTTGGTTGTATTCAAACCCAGTACCATCTGGCTCCAAAAAGGAATGTATCACTTCATTAACTGCATTAACATGTGGTGCCACAGAGTCATTTAAGTAGTAGATATATTCCAGACACTCAGTACTGTCAGATTTTAGCATCCCTATTTCACTGCTGTTCTATCTTCCCCATTTCTTTTCTTTAATGCATTATCGCTCAGTGGTGCACATAGCATGAAAACATGCAGCAATGGTAATACAAAAGTACTTAAAAGTGTTAGATTCAGTTGTATTTGAACCCAGTAACATTTGGCCCAAAAAGGAATGTGTCACTACATTAACTGCATTAACATGTACTGCCACAGAGGTAGTTAAGTAGCAAGTGTATTCCAGAGACTCAGTACTAACTGTCAGACTTTAACAATGCGGCTTGTGTTTGCACAATGCTTAACAGTGCACAAACATATACACCTTGCTACCCATCGCACAAACCCACTGCTCATCACACTATGGAATGTATATATTATGCTGTATTACTGCTTATTGTCCATTTCCTTAGTATGACATGAAATTATATGTAGAAACATTACAAACTGAGGGCCCTATCTAACTATACAGCATATATTTAAGCAATACCCCACGTCTGGGTGTGGGTAATTCTAGATTTACCCACAGTTGGTGGGGTTTGGTCATGAGGGTGAAGTCCGAGTGGCCAAACAAAGACAACTGTGAGAAAATCTAGCATTACCCACACCGAGACATGGGTTATTGCTATTATACAATGACATTATTTAAGAAAAAAAATACTTACTTTTCTTAAATAATGCCTTTGCATAATATCCGTGTGGTAACCTTCCATGGTTTTCCACTATCTTGGGGCTTTTTCTGATGTAATGCACATGCATATGCTTACACAGTACAACAGAGCGGTGTTGAGGAAGCAACGGAGAAAGGAAGATCTCCGTTGCTTTTTTAAAACTGTCGGTCTATGTTAAACGAGTTTAACATAGCAAGATATCTTTAAAAAAAGCAATGGAGAAAGGAAGATCTCTGTTGCTTTTTTTTTAACAATATCTCGCTATGTTAAACATATAACATAGCGAGATTACAGCAACAGATCTTCCATTCTCTGTTGCTACCTAACAGAAACAAAAAAAAAAAAATCAGGACTTATACTAATGGAAAAAGTCCAGGCGAACAGACCTATTTCCATTAGTATGTCAGATTTACAACGGGCATGCTGGTTGGGCTGGCCAATCAGCATGCATGTTTTGGAATACTAATTGGCAGTTCTTGTATAATTAAAAATACATCCATGTGTTGGCACCCCTCCATGCACTAAAACCCTGGGGCTTAGTACTTTTTCCACAAATATATCAACCACACTACAAAATGTAATATCAAATATCGTGTGCTATGCAATGTACATCAATCTGGTAACATGCAGAACTGCAAATATTGACCCATACACCTAAAATCCTTACCTGCAAGGCAAATGTAGGAATCAGCATGGACCATAGCCACAGGCACATAGGTGACCTTCATCACACTTGAGCCTACCCATGTTAGTTTTGTCAATGGTAGATCTTGCTTATTGACCCTTGTGGACTTCTTGGATACTGACCCCAAAGACCTGGATGAGGGATAACAAGACATACTACCTGTGCTGAGTTATCCAAAGCCTTTGACACTATTCCCCATGCATGTCACATAGTGAAGATATCCCATCTGGGTATTGGGCCATAGGGTACTAGATGGAGAGTCAATTGACTCAACCACAGAACTCACAGTCTCAAAGTTGGGGACTGCACCTCCACCACTAGCCCACTGGCCAGTGGAATACCACAAGGATCTCTGATGGGCCATCAACTGTTTGGAAAATACTTCCCTGAAGTACAGGCAACAGTAGATTACCTGTGGTTTACCAAGTTTCCAGATGACTGTTAACTGAACACACTCATATAGAGTCCCGATTGGTGAAAAACTCACAGATTGAACTGTAAACATACAATGACTCTTTGTCAGCTTTGTCAGCTTTGTCAATGACATACACCTCCAAATTATGATATGTATAGCACCCCCTAAGCTTAAACACAGTGTTGTGAGTCTTGGGAACACGTTAATTGCAATCTACACTTTTATCACTATGTGCCCATAGTGGTGACACACACAATCTGCATTGCACACGTCATACATATAGATATCACATTCAAGACCAGGGTAGTAATACCTCTGCTGGACTGTACCCTTATCACACCAGTAATGGAGTACAATGCTCACATCCTTCTGTGCCTCACCAGACACCTGCAGCAATTGGAGAGAATGCAAGGTTGTGCCTGGGAGACTTCAAGGCCTCCAAACATCATATACATGGAAAGAGTGACATACTTGTCACTGTAGGAAAGACTGACATACTTGTCACTGTAGTTGGTATCATGTAGGCTGCTGAGAGGTGATCTATGGCTGCCATCCAGAACAGTCTCAGACCTTGCCATTTTGGAAATGGTGGACATCTGCAATTCAAATGGGACAACTATAATTTTCTCAGTGTTCTCAACGTAGCCTGTGACATAAACAGAACATTCTGGGGAGACAAATATAGCCCACAATGATTCACACTCCTCTGTAATAGGCTCCCATGCATGTGAAGCAGTGGTCCTCAATGACCCTGTTCAAGTGAATATTGACTACTGGTTGGGTGATTGTAAAGTCACCTCTGGGCTGGCACATATGTCCCTCATGGACAGGGCCAGTTGGTGCTACTCACAAACACACTCTGCTAAAAACTATCATCCAACTATGCTCAATAAGGGTACTTGAGTTTGACACAGCTTGACTTCTAAACACCCTAGTGCTATTAGGTAAGTGGCCACATATGAACCTATGAAGCTATGTGCCTATGCAGACCTCACAACCTGTTGACCCTCTGCATGGCCTGCTGATGTCATGTGCTATAAGTTCACCTGCACTCTTATATAACTCAGACTTATGCCATGGCACTTGCATTAAGTCTTGTGTTCTGTAGTTCATGTACTCAGATAGGTAGGGGTTCTATTCTCACTGCCATCAAATGTATGTGTGTGTCTAGACAACAAAGCAGATGCATGTAGTTTACAGTTACTTCTCCAATTACATGGATTATCAATAGTTTGAAACATGCTTATGCCTACATATCCATTTCATAGAGGCCTCCCAACGTCCTGTCTTCCACATGGCCTGCTGTCACCTACTATATGTTCACCAACACTCTTGAATAAATCAGACTTGTGCCATGGTGGATGTGTTAAGTACTATGTGGTGTAGTCTGTGTACTTGGGTAGGGGTTCTGTTCTCTCTGTAGTCAAGTGTGTGTGTGTGTGTGTGTGTGTGTGTGTGTGTGTGTGTGTGTGTGTGTGTGTGTGTGCGATCTGTTGCTTGGCATTACAGAAGCATTTTACACCAGCATATGAGACACTGTCATATTCTCCTCAACAGACACTGTTGATGTTCATCAGCTGTATCACATTTAAGAAATGCACTACTCCTACCAGGGCAGGGTGAAAGACTGGCCTTGGAGCAATACAAAAGTCACTTCATCCTATACAATATAGTTTACAGTGACACGACTTTTAATCTATCAACATAGATCATGGCATGGTGTGTAGACCCTGTTTTATCTTGCTGAGAGAGCCCTGGGGTCTCTGGTTAAAGTTCAGATTGGCTATCTAAATGTGTTCCAATGTGTGCTTTCATCACTGGGTTTCTGCATAGCAGGACTGTTGTCAATGCTGTGATTAATGTGGTACTCCACTTTTCAGATGGACAACATTACAAATACACATTTCTGCATTTATTTGTAAATTGTGTGCCTTTGTCATCATTTGTTTGTGTGTGTTAGCTCCTTCTAAACTACATTATCACCATGGGTGGACTCAATGATTGCACACAATATGCAAGAATCAGTAAGCTTCATAAACCAAAGGCCATATACTTTAGCCTTAAATGTCAAGAAATACAGTTCAAACAATGAAGGGCCAAGCACAGATCCCTGGGGTTTGCCAGTGGTGACAGCTCTACTGGTACAGGTTGATTCACCAACTTTCACATGACATGCTCTGTCAGTGAGCTAGTTGTTTACCCACCAACTGACATAAGGTTTAATCCCCAGCTTGGGGGGTTTCTCAATGATACCTGAGTGTGTGATTGTGTAAAAACCCTAGGCCAAATCACAATAGGCAGTATGCATTGTCTAACTTTCATCCAGGCCTATCACATGGAACCATGTGCTGTGACAACATCACAGATTACCTGTGGTGAGACCCTGCACATGCACCTTCTTGATACAGTTGAATACACAGTTCAACATACCCTCTACATGTCCTATGTTCCCATACAAGGATGCACATCAACCTGCATCCACCTGAGTTGGGGGGACAGCACCTGATGCATGCATGTATAGGGACAGCCTGACTTTCCTCAACTGTGAGGTAGACCAACATGTCATCATGAACCTCTTCTACATGTAGAATAGTAATATTCCAGGTGAGTGCAACAGACCTGTGTGAGTTGTTATTGCTACATCAGGTCTGTTACATCTGATTGATGTCCTCAAAGAGGTCATTGAAGACATGCATGATGACAACAGTATCATCTTGTAAGACTTGAACAGGTCAACGCATTTGGCACAAATCCACACTGAGGTATTCGGTCAACACTGTCAGATGTGGCCATGAACAGCTATATCACCAAATGTGTAGACCAGTGTATGACATACATGGCATCTCACTATGTTGAAATATGTGAAGTGACCTGTGTCTCAGGTCGAGTGATCACGTTGGTACATCAAGGGTGTGTGCTAGGCCCTTTCCTGCACACTGAAGTGTTGGATATCATAGATGGCATACACATTGCTGTATCCAAACAGCTGCCTGAAGGACTACAGCTTGTGGGCAATCAGAACAATCATTGACTCCAGCTGTGATATTAATATAATACAGTCAGTATCAATATCCAGCAGGGACAGCTGCCACAGCCATGAGAACACCTGCATTGATGAGACACATGGAGGGATTTGTTGAATCAGAGAACAAACACATCACCCAAGTATAATAGGGCCATCACACCCTATAATCATACCAATAGGTATGTGACCCATGTCCTGCTGTAGATGGTATGTGGTACATCCACCACCACATGGTCACAGCGCTGACTAGTCCCTTGAATGTAACACAAGTACTGGGTATGTGAAGGACATGCACATCAGAGGCCATAATGCCCTCATGATTCTAAGCCTTCACCACACCAATAACTGAGTACAATACATCCTTCTTAATGTACCTCCTGACACATCTTCCAGTGTGCTGTCACACAGCTTATTGGCTATACCTAGGTATTCTTTCTGGGAAATATACACGACTGTCTTATGGTGCTGAAGACCAATAGGTTCATGGTACATAGGTGTTTACTAGGCTAATGATCTCAAGGGTCTTTTTATGCCTAGCCATGCATCCCAAATCTCTGACTTCTGATACCTTTGATAAGTGTAAGCAGGGGCTTGAGAAATGAACCATTTACATGTTGCCTATGTCCATTAGAGACACAGGTGCCAAACCAGGGATTAATTTCCTGTTCCCCATCCAATTGTCCAAGTTGCATTTGAATTGGTTTGGGGAGGAACTTTGCTTCACATGGATGAGGAGCCTGTACCAGAGATGAGATCTTCTCTGCGATACATACCTGTCTCTTCATCAGGTCCTATTTATATCACATACAAGGTTTAAGTCTTTACAATGAGTAATTCTGGTGCTGCTTGTTTTGTAGATATGCAGGATGTCCATCAGAGTATGTTCTAACAATGCCCTGTATGCCAGGCATAGATCTCCCCTAAAAAGCCTGTAGTAGACAGAATACAGGGATAAGGCCTTGAGGCAGTCTGCACAGGACATTTATGTATGCCCTGTATTCTTTTAGTGATGAACCTCTGTGGACATTTCAGTTGCTGGATATGCCTGGTTAGGTACATACCAAAGCGGGCATTGTACTCAAAGATAGGTCTGATAAATGCCAAATACAGTACAGCAATGACTTGCTTGGACTTAAATGCCATACCTTTGTGCATAAGTTGCACAACATATAATGATTTCCTTACCACTCTAGACATGTGATGGTCAAAGACTACATTACTTTGTATGTGTGTTTCTAAGCCCCTGACTACTGGGTAAACTTTAAGGGGTGTTTTGTCAATATGATAGTTAACAGGGGTGGATGAATTTCTGAAGGATACTAGTATGTATTTCTTAGCCTTTAGTTTTCGTCTATGGTTCTTGTACCAGTTGCTTGTCTGTGTCATCCCTTCCTGGAGAACATTTGTGTCAGTGTGGGATTCTATGACAGTACCTAATTTTCAATCATCTGCAAATTTAGTCAGCCAGAGACCATTGGCATTGGCCTTGACTTTAGAAAAGTAAATGCCAAAACGTAGTGGTCCAAGGACTGATCCCTGAGGGGCTCCACATGTGACTGGCCTCTTTGTAGAGGTGCACTCCCCAATTCTAACTTCCTGGGTCCAGTCTGTGAGCCAGATGTCTATCCACCAGGTGACATATGGGTTTGTACCAAACCTCTTGAGTTTGTCAACAATGCCAGAGTGGGGTATTGTGCCAAATGCCATGACCATGACAACGCAGGCAGTATGAACCATTTTGCCCTCATCCACCACTTTGGTGAACTTCTCAAAGAAGTCCACCAGGTTGAGTAGGCATGACCTGCACTTGACAAAATCAAACTAGGCTGGGTCCACTGTCTAGTTGTTTACTATATCACTACTGACCATTTCCATGATAATTCTTTCCATGGCTTTACATGTAAGACTAGTGACACTTATGGTTCTGTAGTTTCCAAGGTCTGTAGATGGTCCACCTTTGTGCAGAGGGATGACTGTTGCTGTTCTCCATTCATGAGGCTTGAAGCATGTTTGGAGGCTACAGTTAAATAGCAATTGTAGAGGGTATGATAGGTCATGTTTCATGCTATTTAGAAGGCATTCTGAGATATTGTCTATGATGCAGTGTTTTGGCCTTAGAAAGTTGTTACACCAGATATGTGTGTGCGTCCTGTTCTGCTGATGTACATAGTACATTCACAGGTGTTTGACAACATTAATGGCATGTATATCATTCATGACATTGTGGATTGTGCCATAGACATATGCTATGCACACAAGGCAACTAGCATGTATTGCCCATACTGTCACATGGAGGTATAGTAGTGTCCCTCCTAACACCTCCTGCAGATATTGCAGTACCAGGACAGTACACGTGATTACTCTCATAGAGTGTGGATGTATCATAATAGTCGTCAACTGTGCATGTGCAGGCTCATCTGATATTACTCCACATCACATATATGTCACAGGCATGGGATTAGTAGTAGTATTATTCAGATATATAGATTCAGATATGTCCATGATTGTGGTTGGTTCTTGTAATGTTTGCCATGATTCTTTAGCTGTGGCCATTTTGCTGGAGACCTCTGTTGAGAGTACACTCATGTTCAGCTATAATAGATTGCACAGCTTCCCAATATGCACCCTACCCCAATTGTATGTGAGATCCCTGATAGATGTCCTCTGTATTTTTCATATAAGGATACTTATCTCACATACACACACATCCTCCTCATTGTTATGTCACTTTGTGTGACAGTCACAGACAACACATTTTCACTGTACATAGATATGTGCTTGGTGTTCCTACAATTCATCTGTGCGTCTCAATTCAATACACACATTTCCCCTGAGTGATCATTTTACATGGCGGTTCCATGTCCTGTTATAGATCATTAACACAGCTTCAGTACAGTATGCCAGGAACTGGATATCACAATACTTTGCATTGTAATTACACTATCCTGTACTGTGTTTGGACCATATACTTCATCATACATTTCAACTGTCCAGATATTCCCAGGATGTCCGGATGTTTTCCTTATCAAATATATGGCTTTCTGCCATATCACTGGGATGATCTCTGGACTGATGTGACTCAATAACACATACATTTGAGTGCATACCTCTCAGCTGTCCTGATCTGGGCAGAATGTGCAGTTTTTGTCTCATATTTGTGATCTTTTCCTCATAACGTTTTTTTTTCCTGGCAAATCATTGGCATGTCAGTGCAGAGTGCAGTCAGAATCTGATGACTGACATTTGAGTTTCAAACTTCATGGTCTTCAGAAAGTACATGCTAATGTACAACCTATATTTTCTATTAACTTCTTATGTTTGGAAGGGCAGTATTAAACATCTGCTCCTATTTCTGGCCCTTTGTCCCCCCATTTTTATGGCATTGTCCACATTTCTCGGTCTAACAGGTTGACAGTGTTACATTCAAATGCATTCTTATGTGACATCTATGTCAAGCATGTCCCTATTACTGGTTATTTGTCCTGTCAATTAAGTTGGTCACTGTCCAGATGTGTTGCACTAACAGAATTACACTATTTGTAAAGCTCTTGTAATCATTTTAGCATTCCACACAAATCCACACACAGTAGGTGAGCTCCTTTACATGGAATTGCTATCCACATTTGTTTACAAGGTTTTGCAGCCAGCAACACTGTTGCATGCCATGAAACCTAACTGAGGCACATTGCACCTGTTAAATATTCATTGCATGCTGATGCGTGCTGCTCACTGTCACGCTAACACGTAAACTCCATGTAGGCTCTGCACTAAGCCTACATGGAGTTTATTAAATCCCCCAGATAGTCTTTTTTTTTTGCATTGACCACAGTAATGGGACAGTCCCTATTAAGATTATTAGGCTCCTCTCAGGTGGAGATCAATGCTTTAATTGTCTTCTAGTCCTGTTTGATCTGTTTGATCTGTGCACTATTTGTCGCTATGGATCATGGTACCCTGATCGACCAAAATGAGTTTACACATAATTTATGCACAACTTGTGAATGTTTCAGTTAGTATAAATCTCTCTTCAAATGCTGAATAATGAAAAATATCCCGCAATACCTTGCTTACTACATCAACACTAATATCTAAATATACCTCAGAATGGAGAATATAAGTGGTGTTTTACCTCTTCACTAACCAATCAAACTGATGATTCCCGTTAAATGGAATGTAATCAACACAAAAGTAAATAAAATAAACTTTCCATTCATTCCCCATATTGTCCATCTAGGAAAAAACATAAAAGTCTTTATTTATACTTTGTAGACCAAGTCAGTCCCACTAAGCCAGTGGCCTCATTTCTGGGAGATCCATGATGGCGTTTATACTGCTAAGTTAAATTTGACCAGGGCATTAGGGTACTTCCCCTATTCTCTGGGGTAGGGGGACAAAATTGGAGGTGGCACATCCAGTCTGTCTCCGTTCCAGGCATGAAGGTGGCCCAGAGAGACAGCAAAGCCATGGAGAATGTATTCCAGTGCAGAGATAGCACAAAATTTATTGTTGTGGCTAAAAAAAGTTTGGAGATGGCAGAATTGCTGCCAATTGAGAAAATTAATATTGAAACGGTGGAGACCATATCTGTATCAGAGGAGAGGAAGAGAAAGGAGCAGGTGAATGTACCAGAGTAGATAGGGACAGATTTGAAGGAGCTATTTCAAAATGAGTTGTTTGAGCTTGAAATGGAGCAGCACAATGGAAGTATTGTTACAACCCACCAGCCTGGAGGGTTTCATAATGATTAATTATTTGACATGTTGAATCAAACTGAGATGGATAAGGAAACTATAGCATCGTGGAGTGAAATAATGGAAAGGACTGAGGGAGAAGTTGAAGGAGAAAATTGAAAGGAGTCTGAAAACAGATCATACGCACAGACTATAAAGCAGGATGAAGAAAGAAAGGAGCCAGTAAAAGAAACAAGGAAAAAATTTATCATATGTCTAAGCAACAAAAAAGAACAAGGACTTAACAGGTATAAGGTGTGGGACTCGGTAATTGCACTATTAGGAGTGAAACCTAAATATTCTTATTAATAAAGAGACTTTTTGTGATATAATATTCAAAATGGAACAGGCTATGGAAAATTTTGGTTTACTATCAAAACATCAAAAGTCAGAACAAAAAACGTTCAAAAATTCGTTTCAAATGTTCGATGTGCTGCATATGAATGAGGTTGAATTGTCAAAAGAAAATATTCAACATCCCTTCTCCCCTGCATCATTACCAACAGTGGACATTCTAGTACTTCTACTTACATGCCATTTTTAAAGCAGTACTAACATACCAGTTCAGTACTGCATGGCACTCTAATCATGTTTTGGAAAAGCGTAACTTTCCCATTATGCACTGTATTGCAATCTGTAGTCATAACATCGATCACATATAAGCAAATGCACAGTAGCATTCACTGCAATGGACGCTCACAGACATGAAGGTTGGCAATATGGAAATCAGTCAACTTACATTTGGAAATCCCATGTTTTCTGAATTGTCCTTCTTCATTTTAATAGTAAACCAAAATTTCTTAAAGAAATATTTTGACAGTAAAAAAGCAATAGCTCATGATCTGATTAAATGTTATTCAAGCCTTTTTTAGACAAACAAAAAAATAATAATACTGGTGCAATTTAGAACTGAAATTGAAGCTAGTGAACTGAAACAATATTTATTGATTGTTTGAAAATATGTCGTTCATACAACAAAAGTATATAATGAGAGAGGTCTATGCACTAGGTGATTGGAATGTGGTGTTATATTACAAACGATAAATGACAATGTAATTCATATTCCAAGAGTGATATATGTGAATGGAAACAGAGGTTATGCAAATTATAAGGGGCAGCCAAGAACATATTTCTTTTGTGGGAAATATAATTATTTGATAAGTGATTGTATTAAAAGAAAAATTTTATATGTGGTAACAATAATGCAAAGAAATGTGATTTAAAGTATAAAAAATGTGGTCATACTGGACATGCATGGTTAGAATGTGAAAATGATGTCAAAACTGTTGATAAAGAGGTTATGCATAATACAGAACATGACGAAATGACAATGCAAGAAAAATAGCATGGAGCCAATGACAAGGTAGAATGTAACCTAGGACAAGAAAATAAAGATAATAGTGAAACAAGTGAGGAAGAAGAGGTGAATTTGCAATTAGTAAGAGGAAAGAAAAATTCTATAGGAGAAAGAGTAAAACAAAGAGAAAAGAAAATGAAGGGCATTTTAACAAAAAAGACAAAGAAGGGTAAAGGATGAGAATATAACATCTTCTTCATAAGAATACGAAGATTTTAGCTTTGAATCTGAATAGTATTTAAAAACATTAAAAGATGATTAGATAAATTAATAGTGTACAAAGTTAAATTTGAATGTAATAACAGTAGAAGTTCTTTCATCATAAACTGATGGTATTATTACTGTAAATGACATTGTTGCAGTGAATGGTACTGCTACTACCCGTATACCAGGTAACAATCAAAATGGTGGCTTACGAGCAGCTGACATCAGTCATGGGCATTTGACAGGATGGAATTCAGTACCTAACTTATAAGAATGGATATAGAATGGTGTGGGGTTTGCTCACATGGTTCCTGGGGAAGGAAATGTGGATATGAACAGCAAACTGGAACAATTAGATCATAATCTGTTCAAATTAAAAAAGAAAAACTGCAATTGGGGAATTTTTATCTTGCTGAAAACATAAAAGTCAGACGAGTACGGAAGGGGTTTCGGCAGTGGAGATACCCAACTGCGCTAGAAAAGGACTTGCCCTTGCACAGAGATTTACTGGCCCTGTTTGACAAACAAGGATGTAAATTTATGGAGCTCATTATAAAACACAATGTGAGGTTTATTGACAATCTGGCCATGGAGGTTACTTCACTTAATGACAGTATTTTGAGGGATAGCGACTATGCTAACTTTGAAGTGGAACATGGGCAGATTTTCTGCAGTATTGAGCAAAGCATTGCCAAAGCAAAAGGATATAAGATGAAAACGTTTGAAAGGGACAGGAGAGAATATGAAAATGGAACAGCTTGCCCCCTCACCCTGAATCTCAGAGGTGGCAGAATCGAGGGCCTGCCAACTATTATGAGGAAAGAGTAGAATCCACCAATGGACACCCTTTCAGGCCACAACCACCTTGTGAAGAGGACAGTGATGGGCAATACATTGTGATGGAAGGTGAAAATCAGGAGTATGATCGGGATTTTCCCCAACTGAGGAGATTGGACTGCATCAGGAATCAACAGAGGGTGTTTCACCCCAATCAGGACCAGGGGAGGTGGTCCCACAGGACTTATGGAGGACATTTATCGAGCCAATGGTTCACCTTATTTAGGGAGGAGAACTTAGTGAATGATCAATCTGGCTATGGACAGGAGTATGAAATGTCATCTTATGAGATTTATCCATCAAGAAACAAACCTGATATTATTTACTACACAGAGGGAGACTTTAAATTGTTTAATTTCATGGACTTGAACACTACGTTTGCTGATTTTTTTCTGCCAAAGTATGAATTTTGTCCTTATGAAATTGAATTTTAACATCTTGTTTAAAGAAAATAACTCAGTGTTAGACTCTCTTAGGGTATGTAGTTTGTACAATCCCCCACTGCATCCTGTATGTATTTGAAAAACTCTGCAAGATAGACTTACGAGCTATGTTGAGAAATAATAAAAGAAAATTTGATGGGCAGGAACATGAAGAGGATGAAATTTTAATTTATATTCAAAATAATAAACTAAGAGCTATGAAACCAGATGTGGGGTATTGTTATCATGACACAGGATGACTACAATACTCGTATAAACACTATACTGCAGAGTGATGCTTATGAATTGATCAGTGTCTCAGAATTAAACAAAGCATATGCTAATATTAACAATCAATTAAGGAACATGTTTATAGAGGGGGGAATTTCAGTAGATGAGTTTAAATATTTAAATGTTTTAACCCCCAGAACACCTACAATGTTGGGGTTCCAAAAATTCATAAATCCATAGACAATCTACCACTTAGACCAATAGTGGATGGGAGAGGATCAGTAACAGTGGCATGCGCCCAATATATAGACTGTAAGTTTAAGCACTTACTTGGGAAGGAAGTGTACTTGTGCAGGGACTCCTGGGACTTCTTGAATAAAATGAATGAAGTCAGTTATAATGAAGATGACTTTATGATGACTATAGATGTACGGGACCTCCATACTGTCATTCCACACAATATAGCTCTAGAATGGACACAAGATTATTTACAAAGAAATGGAATTGAACAAGGGAAAACCAACAATGGTATTGAATTATGGGAGAGAGTTTTAAAGAACAATTTCATATATTTTGAAGACAATATAATTAAACAAAAAGAAGGGGTAGCAATGGGGTCCCCCATGGGCTCATTCTTAACAAATGTTGCAATGCTGGAATGGAAGTTTAGATATGTTGTTAGCAGTCAGCATAATAGTGCTATAAAGTTTTATTTACATTACCTGGATGACATCTTCCTCATTTGGAAAAAAGGGGTCCCTGAATTAATGGAATTTATTTACTACATTAATGCAAGTACAGACTTCCTGGCCTTCAGACACTCTTATAATCAGGAGAGTATGCCATACTTAGATGTTCTGATAGAAAACAAAACAGGGATTTAGGAAGATACACTGCTAGTGTGTACCGGAAGCCCACATATTCGAACATGTTGCTACATTTCTCAAGCTGTCACGCGTTCAAACAGAAAAAGGCAGTGGTAAAGGGGCAGCTTGTTAGGGCTGCCCATATGAGTAGTTTGGACTATGACTTTTCAAAGGAGTGTGAAACATTAGCAAATTGCTCGATAGGAAGGGTTACCCCCACTTAATGGTACATGAATTAAGTGAAGAGGTTCATTTCAAGAGGGAGGCAGGATATTATGAGGTTCGTTTCAAGAGGGAAACAGGGTATTGTAAGCCTATATTGGCAGGCCAGGTGGATATTTGATAGAATACCTGTTGACCAGAATAGCAATTTAAAGAATTACACAAGTGCATTGGTGACTGCATTTAGTAGGGATAGTTCAAAAATTAAGTGGATAATGCAAAAAAAAATGGAATATTTTTCATGAGGCTATTAGTATACTAAATGTCTTGGGAAGTGAACCCTCCATTATTTATAGACGGGGGATGAATATAAAAATATGGTGAAAAGAAAATTAATTAAACAGGCTATTCATCCAAGAATTACTAAGTGTGGGCAAAAGGAAATATATAAGATAAATCAGGATAAAACTAACAAGTTATTTTAAAAACAGAGATATAGAATACAAGGGAGAAAAGAAGAAATAGTACTATATTTAAGTAAATTAATAAAAGAAGAAAAGAAAATAATAAGAGAATTGAAAAATAAGGATGGAAAAATAATGAAGACACAAAAAGAGATATGTGAAATAATTAAGGACTATGTAAAACAACAGTTAAGAAAGACATTAATAAAAATGAGAAATATGAGTTAGTAAGTTAAGCAAAGAATATAATGAACATCTAGAAAAGAACATAAGTATAACAGAGATGAATGAAGTATAGAAAGATATAATTCTGAACACTGCAACAGGATTAGATGGTATAGAATATAATATGTACTGTATAATAATATGAAAAACAGGCAAAAATTATTATTTATTAAGGTAACGAATGAATGGTTGGAGACAGGAATACAATATTATGAAATATGCAAAGGTGTTTTAAAATTTATATGGAATACAAGTGAGACAGATGAGATAAAAACTTGGAGGGCAATAACTTTAAATAATACAGATTACAAAATATTTATGAGAATCATGAGGAAAAGACTGAAGCAGAAGATTGATAAGTTAGATAATTAAGCTATATTTGGTAGAAAAGGAAGAGGAAATCAGAATTTACTATGGATCATAAAGGAAGTGATAGATGATATAATAAATTCAAAAGCCGATACAAAACTTATGATAGGAGATGTGAGTAAGGTTTATGACAGAATTCAGTATGAATCATTGTGGAATATTTTAGAAGTGCATAGTATTGGTAAAAGAACAATATAAGTAATTAAATATGTGTATGAAAGAAATTATGTTAAGGTAAATGTGAACAGATGGATAGATGAAGAATTATGGATACAATGTGGTATAAGACAGGAATGTCCAGCTAGTAGTATTATTTTTCATTAGTTATTACTATAGTTGTGAATAAAGTTAATTTAATGACAACAGATGCAGGATACAATATAATAGAGAAAGTATGTATATCTGTTTTGTATGCATATGCAGATGATATAGTGTTCATAACGAAAAATAAAAAATAGATGGAAGAAGTTAATAATGAATTGAGGAGATCACTAAATAAAATTGGATTAAGTATTAATAAGAGAAAAAGTAAAGGATTTGGATATAAGGGAAATATAGGAGACATAGAATTAAATGAGAAAAATATAGTGATCTTAGGTATAATATTTGGACAGAATGAATACAAAAATGAGAAATGGAAAAATCGTTTAGAGAAATAAAGGAAATGAATACTTTGGTTTTCATACAGAAAGAAGGCACACTGACATCGGGAAAATTGCATATGTGGCTAATATTTATATGATTCCTACAAAATATGAGAAAGAACTGATGGCTATATTGTTTTCTTTCATACGGAATTCTAGACTGAATACAGTCAGGAGGGGGATATTATACTTGAAAGTAGAACAAGGTGGACTGGTTTTAATAAATGCAGTAGCACATGCAGCATCTTTGAATTTATATAAAATGTATTAGAATAGGAAAAAAATCAGTAGGATTCTGATAAGTAAATAAAAAACATTATGGGAAAACATGAAAATAGGAAAAGGTTCAAAAGATGCAATTAATGAAGAATTTTAAAGAATTTCAAAATAGGATCATATTATTGAAGATGAGAATGGATATGAGTGAAAAGAATAGAAAATAATGGTATTTGAATATTATGAGGACATATTTCTCTGCTGATCCATGGAATAATGTAAAAAGAAATAAAAAGAAAGCTATATTGCTGAGATATAAATGGTATAAAAGGATGCATGAGTGTGTAAAGATTTTCTATGAAGAGTATCAATAGGCAAATTGCTGGTTAAAGCAAACAAGCCATATAAAAGCAAGGAAAGTAAGATATGTCATAATTGTAAGGAATATGAAACTACATAACATGTTTTTTAAATGTTTAAGAGTAAAATGTTGTGGAATGTATTATGTAGAAGTGATATATTGGGGAGGTTTATAAAAGATGATCAAATTACTATGGGCATGATAGAATTTGGTAATTATGGCACAAACAAGCAAGAATATGTCAAAATGGACAGAATAATATTTTACATTTCATGGACAATTTAGAATGAAAGACTGAATGAAATCAAATATAATGGTAAATGGGTACCGGGAAGAATATTGGAAAATATATGTTTTTGGTTGTGGAAAAAAGGCTGGGAGGATAGAAAATAATTTATAGCAGAACATAATGTAAATGTGTTAAGAAGTGTAAATATTGTAAATAAGTGAATAACAAGATTTGTAAAAATGTATTATAATTTACAATAAACCCCCTACACTTCTCAATAGGTATAATTGGATCTTTTACATCCACCTGAGCTACCACTAACTCAGCCAGATGGGGTCGCCTTTTAGTGTCACATTCCTCAGTTTGCTACACTGCAGTAATCTATCTACCTGGTGCATGAATAAAACACACAACTGTCTGCATCTAAGGCAAGTGTGATATCTGTTCCACCACTGACATTGTGAGTCAATTCCCTCACTTTCCATTGCTCTAATTAATTTCCTGGAAGTGTTGCTCCACCTCCATTCCATCCACTCTTGCAACATTGTTTATGAATGAAATCTGATCCTAAACAGGTGTAGGCAGAAGGAACTGAATAATGAAAGGCAGACTATACAACCACTACCACTGTACTAAAAAAAATATGTGGACAATATCAAACAGCAGGAATAATGAAATACTCAAGCATGCCTTGGACCACTCCCTTCTCCACTAACTGTCACCCATTCTCTTCTTGAATTGGACAATGGAACAAAAAGGCAAAACGGAGGAGCATAATGAAAATCAGGCAAATCACATTCATCCAGATCTGATCACATTGCTAACTCATGGATCCAGACTTCTGCCTGGATCCTGTCTCTGACCAATCCAAGTCTTTGTGAAGTTGGGATTGGAAGTATATCATTTGAACGTTATCTTTGAGGATTTGTTAGTATTCATAGGCTAGATATTTCAGTAGTTGAATTATCCTGTTTTCCATTAAGAAAACAAAAATAAATAAATAAAACTGTCAATAGAATTAAGTACCTGATACCAGCCAAGGAAGTCTGTATTTTCCCCATTGCCTTAGATTTCTTTTAACACGACTACTACAGTGCCTTATACTGGTGTTTTCCTCACCCAGAGATTGATTGGTTACAACTTGTGCAAAAACTCAGCAGCTCAGTTATTTATTAGTACATATTGTATCAGCATATTGCTTCAAGACTGCAGGCATTGTACTGCCTTCAAATCCAGTTTCATATTGCATCACATATCATTGTGATTGTCTTTTTATCTTTCATTTTATGGGTCATGCTTGCCTGAAGGAGATGATTGTTCCTTACAGTCTATCTTGTGTGTCAAATCTCTGACAGCCTGTGGCTATTAGAAGTCCCTGGGGTACAGCCTGAAACATCTGCTGTTCATTCATTTGCCTGTAAGTACCCATACCTTTGGAATCTACTAAAATAATGACATAAGGTATGTTCTCCTTTGAGCTGCTTTCAGAACACCTTGCAAACATTTTCATTTCACTTGACTTTTAGTAACAACCAGTTTAACCAGTCTATAGTAACAACCAATTTAACCAGTCTGGGGAATCAGAAAGATTCCCACAGTGGTGTGAGAGCTGGGGCTAAAAGGGCTTCTTTCTGTGATGAAGAAAAATGTGATTCAGAGACATGTTAGCCTCATAATTTGCATGTCTCTGAAATGCATGTAACTGTCATGAGTGAAACCCAGAACTTCCTGTGGTGGTCAGTGCTGGCAGCCCCCCCCCACACACACACACACACATGCACACACACACACACACACACACACACGTGCACACACACACACACACACACACACACACACACACACACACACGCACACACGTGCTCACACACACACACACACACACACACACACACACACACACACACACACGCACACACACGCACACACACACACACACACACACACACACACACACACACACACACACACACACACACACACACACACACACACACCAATATACTTCTTACTTGTCCCTGAGTTGACAGGACATCTCTGATATACCTCTTTATTTTTGTTACTAACCTTATAAATCACAGATCCTTATAGATAGTCAATATTGCCAGACATTAGAGTTTCATTCTTATTGTTCAAAAAGTGCATTGTGATGCTCGACATGATGCTCTATCACCTTTTTAAGTGAGTCCAAGTAATTATCCTTGGTGTCATCTAATGTTCCTCCCAGCTTTATCCCAAAGCCTCTCCTTACATGGACATATTCCTCTCAGCTGTCCTGATTTTACAGAATGCTCCTGTTGTTACCTCTTATACATGTCTTGTTCAATGTGATGCATGGACCATTGCAGTCAGTGAATAATTCCAGACATTAAAGTAACAAATAATCTGCTACACTGACTCCCAAGTTAGTGTAGATAGACAAGACTCCTGCTTGACAAGCTACTTTGTGTCATGGGTGCAGAAGTCAACCCACCCTTTACTTTAACTTTTATTGTTTTCTCAAAGACTTAAGGTAAGATGTTGAAAGTGTCTTTAATGTCTAATGGTAGCACAGAGGATTAACACTCAACTAAAGAACTGTATTGGAGTGCTAAGGGTACAGGAACAAAATCTTTTTAAGAGTCTTTATAGCATACTATATAGAGTTCTATCTTTTATATCATTTTAAGTGCTTGAGTGTGGACATGGACACACACACACACACACACACACACACACACACACACAAACACACACACACACACACACACACCCTTACTCACACACAAACCTGGGGCCACTCATCCCTCTGTATAGAACAACATGTACATATTCTCCACCACTACCTGTCCGCTAAATAGTCTGGTACTTACCTGTAATGTGATCTCAGTCATTAGAAGCAATGGGTGAATGCAGCTTTTGGTCATTTTCATTAACATGACCAGCAGAGGGAACTTATGCAACCAAGTTATTCGCTATATTGTTTGGCTTACTGAAGGCATTTCCAGGAGTCCATTTCCTGGAATGACTCACTAGCATTTGTGGTAAGCTGCAGATGCAACCCAGCATAGTAAGGCTGTCTCTGAATCAGAAATGTCTGCCACAAAGTGCTCACCAGGTTTACACTTCACAGTAACCTTTCTGAATTGGGCACCGAGTGTTTTTATTTAATTTCCCCTCATGTATGCTAACTACCAAAACCTCCCTCCATCAGAGCAAAGCCCACTGATTTGTCTACAAGTGGCATCTTCACTTTAGGACAAGAGCTATCTGTCACAGACATTATTTTGGCATATATGGCATATTTTACTCTATCATGAAAACAAACACTCTTAAAGGTTTTTATTTATTTCTTTATTTATTTATTGGATACACCACTTCCCTCCCCTGATTACTCATTCACTTCCAATCTACCCATTAACTCCTGCTCTTCTGGAAACCACATATGGAGGAAGAATGTTCTTAGTATACTCCTAGTCTCTTCCGGAGATCAAACCCACATGGTTTGCTTATGACTGCTCAGATGCTCCTAACCGGTCCTACCCATTGCAGTGTTGTGGAAGGAGAACTAACATTTGGCAGAGGTGAACATTTATCCACATGAGCAAGAGGAATTGTTGTCTTCATCATACCTTTGATATGATAATTTGCTTTATGTAAGCTCTAACATCTCACCTGTGTGGAGACCACATGTGACCTATGTCACTGCAGGCACCACTATTGTCTCCCTTCTGTGACCACACACTTCCATGCACCTACATTGAAGGCTACTGCTTTACATCTTCATGACGAAATACCTACCCCTGATCCTTGCCTTGACTCACTGCCCATCCACTGAAAATTGTGTGGCATCAAACAGTCCAAACAATGCTACCACCAACCCAAGATGTCCTGTTATCCATCCCACAACAATTGCTGGAATGCCAAAGCACTAACCAACCTGCAGTCACATGTGCAGCAGTCAGAGTTTTATTCCTCTACACTATAGAGCTGTAACCAAATCGTATTTTTCTTTTTTTTATCATTAATTTCCCCAAAGAGTTGTAGTATGTCTAATGCATTTAAATGTAATCATTGTTTTCTTGAAGTGAATAAGACTCACTATTTTCATTGGTACAGATACCTATTTAACCCCAAGCTGGGAAGCAGGGGAGGAGATTGATTATTTTTTTCTTAAAAAACAATGAAAGTTACTCTCTCTGCCCAAAACAACTGCAGCAATGTCCACAACCTAAACTGATAAGTCCTGAAGCTATAAATTGATAAGAGAAATGAACTACTAATGATAATGCCTAACTAATACCATCCACAACTTAACAAAGTTCAAAAAACTCATAGGTGAAAACTAGATCTGTTGTAATCCTCCAACTCTGACGTCACAAAGATCCTAACTGACAAATGGCTAGCACAGTCAGCTGAAAAATCAAACAGATCCATCTTTATAGTTAACAGTCATTCCCTTTAAGGCTTAATAATAACTGACATACCACATTGATTAAACAAAGTAATCATCCCTCCACTATTAGTTCATGATTATTGCTTCGTAATATTTGGTGCAATCATCTTTAATAATTAGACCCACTCAAATTAAGTACCTTTCTGCCCAATAAACAGACAAAAAGAAAAATCACAGCACAAAACAAGAACCATCAAAAATAAATGTACAATGTTTTATACAAAATAATGACTCCAGGACAACTGCTTCTTCCCAAAGAAGCTTTATTGAAATTGAAAATACTTCCTTAAAATCACCAGATTATTCACAAACAACCACAAACAGTGGCTAACAGACTCTGTCTGGTGGAAGTGAAAATTCACAACTTCCAGAGAAAACAAAAACACATTCATCATCCTAAGAAACCTTCACATGAAAGCAACCAGAAAAGACATATAAACTTTCTCTCAACAACACAAAATACTTTTAAAAAATCATGTAAGCAACTCTGTAATCCATTTAATTGCATCATACTCTGATAAAAAAGCACAAACCAACCAAAGAAGACACTTGTGCCACCAAACAATCTTATCCTTACATATTTCCTAAAAGATTTCCCAGTACTACTCCTAACCCCACTGCAAATTCCATGACTCCTAGTCTTCAACAAATAACCTCATTATATACATCTCCATTTAACTCCAGAACTGTACTAACCAAAGAAATGGAGAAGCATATTAACAAAGTCCCCTCTGATGCTCCCACAAGCTCAGATATCTCACTACCATGTTTTGTCGAACTTTCCAAAGAACATGTACCTTTTCACCTACATCACGTATACAACTTCCACCTCACAACTAATGCAATGCCTGTTCAGTGGAAACAAGCCATAATGATACCTCTACCAAAAATACTCAAACCAAAAAAAAAGACTTTAGACCCATGTTCATTCTGCCCGCTCATGGAAAGATTTTTAAAAGAATAGCTTTTATATGCCTACAAATGCAACATATTCTCCCACATCAGCATTGGTTTTAGTCAGGATGAATACTATGACAACCCTTTGCACCCTTGCTGATGACATCTTCCAAAAATAAACACAAAGGCATCTTAAATAACTCAATATTTATTGACCTTGCCAAAGCCTTTGATCTAGTAAACCATGAAATACTACTAAATGCACTTCTCAATGTATGAATCAGCCTGAATCAAAGATTGCCTCGTCAACAGACAATTCAAAGTTAAGATAGGCGGCATCATTTCTCTCTCCTTCCTTTCAAGCTAAAGGCATTTCCTAAAGCTTAGTTTTATCCTTTCTGCTTTCTTCTATTTTTTACTTTTCATAAATAATCTATTAATAGACGTTCCACAACTCAAAAATCATGTGAAATGCTGATAATGTCAGCCTCTACCTGGCCCATTTACCCCTTTCCACCATCAAAAAAAAAAAAAACTTCCGAGTTACTTGTTTACTTACCTATAAGAGGCGCATCCTAAATACACTAAAAACGAAGTCAATGATTTTTGGAAAAAAAGAAAGATCAACTGCCAACCCACAAAACTAAAACACACTATTTAACAGCAAGGAAGGCATTGAAACCTCCCATACTTTAAATATCTAGAGTCTAGGTAGAATGAACTCTCACTTTCTAGTAGCAGATCAATATTGCAATATAAGAAACTGACTACTCTTTCAGTCAAAAATATCTCTCACTTTTAAGCCCTAGAATATAAGAATATAGACTGGCTTTTGGCAAAGGCATAATATTAGTCTAGTTTGAATGTGCACTGATGGTCATTGCCAAAATCTCAAAAAAGAAGGGACTAATATAATTCCAAAGCACCACAAACAGTAGTTGTAGATTTATAACTCCAACCACCAAAGAAAACAAAATTATACATTATATAGGAAAGCAAAATGTCTCAAAAACAGAGATACTCTCTATTAATAACAGCTCTTACACGCAAACACTTTAACTCAGACATCTTCCCATTATTTATTAGACTGACCAAACGAACATCTGAAACCAATCCCTTTCCATCCATTCTTTACTTACCCCAAGGGACAGACTTTATAGCATGGATCACAGCTTCTGTACTATGACCCCTTGCTTCTGGGAATCCTTACCCTCAAAATTTAAATCTGTCTCCTTCTTCCTATATTTCTGTGCACAGCTCAAATCATTTCTGGTCAAATAAGCTACCTGTAAATTCTTCCACTAAAGTGGTATCACGTAATTGCCATATTCCCATTTCCCGCGATCCACTCAAATGTCCTCGGAAACATAAACCATTTCAGCACATGATAAGAGGGATTTCCCTTTGTTTCTCCCCTTCCTCTCTTCATTCACCTACCCTTTCTTTCCTCTCAGTCTTTCTTTGCATTTCCACTCCATCATATCTAACATACATTTAGTATGAGTCAGGTTTAGAAGAGTGTTATTGAAAACAAAAGTGTTATATAACTTTCTTTGCTATATAGGTCATGAAGAAGTTTGCTTTGAATTCAGTTCTGTTCATTGATACAATGGGAAATATGATACTTTACTGTACTATGCTAATATTTCCATGCAAGATTTCATCTTTGCTCTAACTGCATTTTAATATATTCTATTATATCCTTATGCTTGTATTGTTATTTCGTGGTCCGAACCTAAAAAATAGTTAATTTGGATCAGTGCTTGTTCTATTCTGCTTACCAAAATAAAATAAAATATTAATAAATAAAGTTAAATAAAGCATTTAATAAAAAATGTTTAGGTTAGTACTACTTAGAGTCTTTCTTATTTAATGTAGTGTTTACTGTTTAAATTCTGTTAAGATCTCTCTCTGCCTGTTACGGAATTCTTTTAAAACACTTTTCTTTTAATTTGATAACCAAGGGATTTAATGTTACATGTAATGCTGTGCAGCAAAAATAAAACAGAAAAAGTACAAAATAATTGTGCTCTTCTAGTCAGCGCAACATCAATACAAATGTTTTAGTTTGTTACCAGTCTGACAGATGACTACAGGAACGAAGACTGGGTTCATCTTTCCATCCTCCGTGACTTTACTGACTCCTGTGAATAAGGCCCAGATTTAGGACAAACTAATTTTAGAACAATGTAAATAGACATGGTTCTGTAACATTTAAGCAAGGGAGTCAAAGGAAGGATATCAGGATGTGGGAAGGAATTATATGACAACTGATTGCAATCCAAATCCTTTGTGGTTCATAAGTCATAAATGCTAAGTCAAATCATTTACAGCAAAAACAGCAACTACTGAAGATGAGAGAAAATACATTTTCACCAGCAAATGTGTTAGACACAGGAACAGAGTTTGTTCTAACTACAGAAAATGTTTAATTGTTACTACCTCTGGCTTTAGCATGTTTATCTAATTCTGAGATGACTGCATTACCAACAAAGAAATATAATAAAATTAGTATCAATTTGAGCCAGGGACTATCTGGTTTACAGCCTTTTTAATCAACATATTATAGTTTCCAATGTGTTTTAATGTTTAAGAATGCTTTACCTTATAAAAATGCAGAGTTCTAAAATTCATTACATGCATGCATTGTTAGTATTATTTATTAATGCTGTTTATAATTTTTATGTAAAATATTGATATTCTAGGGTGGCGCGGTGGTGCAGCGGTTAATGCTGTCACCTCACAGTAAGAGGTTCTCCGGTTCGATGCTGCGGTGGCTTCTGTGTGGAGTTTGCATGTTCTCCCTGCATTCGCATGGGTTTCCTCCCACATTCTAAAGACATGCTGCTGGAGCATTTCTCCCCGGGCCTCCGCTGAAAACAGGATCTGTGGAACCTAGTCGGACTTTCCCGGTCAACAAATGATAAATAAAATAAATAAAAATTCTCAAGATTTTTCCTCTATAATTTCAAGCTTATAGGCTTGCAAATTGTGAGGGAAATGTGATTTCCTTAAGCACTCTATCTGAAAGTATCTGCAGCTAGAAGCTTTGTCACAAATTAACCATCTAGAGATGCTAGTGCCAGACTGAGGAACATAATGCAAAATAAATGTCAGTAATAAAAACTGTACCCGACTCATCATAGATTTCATTTCAGGTTAGGTGAAATATTATAGAACAAGCTTCGGCTTGCAGAAGTCATCCATTATAGTAAAAGCAGAAAAGGTAAAATTAAAGCAGATAAATTATCTTATCTATCTATCTATCTATCTATCTATCTATCTATCTATCTATCTATCTATCTATCTATCTATCTATCTATCTGTCTATCTATCTATCTATCTATCTATCTATCTATCTATCTATCTATCTATCCATCTATCTATCCATCTATCTAATATCTTCATGGAGATAGGACAGTTAAGCCTCTTTAAAATAATACCTAGGAAGCTGTGAACTTACTATGGAATGCCCAGGGAACATTTGTGTCAGCATATACATCTAGACATGTATAAGCAATCAAAAACCTCCTGTTAATAGAGCTAGATTCTGCATTTCAGTGCAAAAAGCCAGCAGGGTGGCCACGGTGGTCCAGCAGTTAGCATTGCCACCTCACAGCAAGAGGTTCTCCAGTTCAATTCCTGGCTGGAGGTGCCTTCTATGCGGAGTCTGCATGTCCTCCCTGTGGTCACGTGGGTTTCCTCTGGGTGCTCCGGTTTCCTCCCACATCCCAAAGACATGTTGTAGGTGGATTGGACACTCTAAATTGGCCTTAGGTGTGAGTGTGTGCATGTGTGTGCCTTCTGTGGAAGCTTGGGCACCGGGCTGGCAACTCAACACTGTAAAACTCCACTGCCAATCATGAGCGGACAGGTGATCTGCTGTGGCGACCCCTAACCAGGAAAAAGCCGAAAGAAGAAGTGCAAAAAGCTAGCAGAAACTATACTCATGCTTTCTGCTCAGTTGGTGTTTGTATTTAAAAAGTAGACTAATGCTCTTCAAGTTCATCATCATCAGCCCCCCTTTTCTCATTTTTTTTTTCTACACAGGGTCTGGGTATCATGTTAACTGTTGGCAACTCTCTCAATTCAGTGCCACACTCCTGCCTGTTTCAACACTCATGCCTGACTGTCACAGAACTTCTTTCACACAATCCATCCACCTATTTGCTGGATGCCCTTGCTTCCTCTTACCTTCTTCCTGTCTGTCTCAAATCTTCCTCATCAGATTGTCTTCTACTTTTCTACACATGTGCCCAAACTACCGTAATCTGTTCTCTTTGATCTTTTCTGCAATTGGAGCTACTTTGGCTTCTGCTCTTATGTCCTCATTTCTTCATTTGTCCCACAGTGTGCATCCTATCACCTTTCTCAGGCACTTCATTTTAATCACCTCTAGCTTCTTCAACTGTTCTGCCTTTACTGCCCAGGTTTCTGTACCATACAGTAGTACTGGTCGCACCACTGTCTTACACACCTTACCTTTCAACTTCTTTGGCATTTTTCTGTCATAGACTATACCTGATACTCTATGCCAGTTAGCTGCAGCCCCTCTGATTCTAGATTTGACCTCTTCATTCAGACTACCCTTCTCCTCAACCACCCCTCCCAGATGCTTGAAGCTGCTTACCTGTTCCACTATCTCCCCTTCTATCTCTAGTCTCAGCTTCTTCTGATTTCCCCGATTTGCTGCCATTACCACCATCTTATCTGTGCTTAGTTTCATCCCATGTGGCTTCAGATTTGCATTCTATTCTCCTATCCTTTACTGAAGTTCTAGCTCAGAGTCTGCCTGTACTGCCACACCGTCTTGCATACAGCAGCTTTTTTGATCTGTCCACTCTGTCCTGTTTGCTAATGTAGTCCATCGCCAGTATGAAGAGCAGTGGGCTCAGATATGAACCCTGGTGTACAGCCACTCCCACTCAGAGCCCTCCTGTAACACAGAACACTGTTATTACTTGAGTAACTGGGTCCTTGTAAATAGCCTGCACTAATTCTACCAATGTTTCTGGGACTTCAAACTACAACAGTACTGCCAAGATCAGCTTTCTTGGGAACTTGTCGTATGCTTTCTCCATGTCTAGGAATGTTGGAATCTTACTCATTTCTAGCTTCTACTCAAGTAACTGTCTCAGTGCAAACATTGGGTCAATTGTGATGCATCCTGATCTATATCTGAACTGTTCATCTCCCATCTTACATTCTACTACTCTGTGTATCTGTTAATCAATCACCCTCTCCAGAACTTTCCTGGTGTTCTGGCTGAAGTGTGATTCTCAAACAATCCGGAAATATATCGCTGATTGATACGTATATTTCTTGGCATTTTAACCTTTCAGAGTTCTGCATTGTCTTACTTTTGCCTGACTGAATTAATTTTTTGCCTGACTGAATTATTATATATATTTTATGGCATTGTTTTCTGTTTCTCATCTGTTCTGAAACTGTTTTTCCCTCTCTCCCACACTATTCTTGTGGTGTTGTTATAGTTGGTGGTTTTGCAGTTGCCCACCCCTACTATAAATTTGTTCTGGGACACCCCACCCAGTCTAGTGTTCACTCTACTTAATACAGAGAGAACATTTGAGAAGGCTAACCCATTTAGGTTCTTATTCTTGAATTATCTTCTGCTCTTCCTTCCTCTCTCTCTCCTTGCACTTTGCTACCAAAAAATTGCACTTTATTCATCTGCTTTTACTGTATTTGCGCTTCTTTCTACTTTATTTTGCTTTTGCTACCTGTTCTTAAAAGTACTTCATTGCATTTTTTCTGCTGCATTTATTACTGCTTGTTAGTAGCCTGATTAAATTATAACTGTTATTCTAAGCCTTTGGTTTAAGCACTTGGGCTTCAGACCAGTTGTTTTACATTAAGAAGGTTTGTGGTTTGCCCTGTTGTGGCAGGACAGGTAGCTTACATCCTTCTACGCTGGGAGATGCTGATTGAAGGCTTACTGTCTGTTATTCTAAATGTGTATTAGTTCTGGTTTAAGCACTTGGGCTTCGGACCAGTTATTTTACATTAAGAAGGTGTGGTTTGCACTCTTGTGGGAGGAGAGGGTAGATTCTGCCCTTCTGAGCTGGGAGTTTCTGGTTAAAGGCTTATTGTGCCTGTTTATTTGAACTGTTTCTGAAATTGCTATGCCTTGTTTGCTGTAGCATAGACTAGATTCAGACTTCCTGAATCTAGCTTTGTTTGTATAATTTGAGCACTAATCCAGGCCATCTTTTTTTGGAGAAGGTTCCCCTGTACCCTAGTGGCAGGAGTGTGCAGTTAGAACTTGTCTGATCGAAGAATGCTGGAACAGGGCTTAGTTTTGGGATTTTTGTTGGTTAATTGGTTAATGTGTTTAAACCCCTTTTCTCATTTGCTACTGTTATATTAAAAAAGTACACGTTATGCATCGCCGCTTAGCTAGGGTTAAACTTTTTCTGGCACCATAAAGTCTGCTCTTCAAATTTTCCCTTAGAACTATCCAGTTTTTTTAGTTTTAGCACTCAAATCTGTTTTTTGAGCTCAGCACATGTTCAGAACTCATTGTAAGCACTAAATAAGCTACAAATTACTACAGCACTCAACTTTCCTCAGTTGTCTAGAGAAAAACAATTTTTAGTACTTAATAAATAAGCACCTATCCAGGAATGTCTAAGGGTCAGCTCCCAGTGTTTTCTCCTGTCTACCTGATGAATCTAGGCATCTTGGGGCAATGCGTTAAACGAACCAAAGCAACTCACTGAAACTGTGAAAAACGCTGGTAATGTCAACAATAAAGGATGGTGTGTAGAAAAAATAATCCACTTCATATAAAGTTGGCAACTTGTTCAAGAGCTCATAAACCAACGTAGCGCACTCGTATTAAACCTCTTTAATAAATAAAACAAATACACGTAAAACACTGCAAGCGTTTTTCGTTCTGAAAGTATCAGAACTTCTTCAGACAACAGCCAGTACAATTGCAATTGGTCATTAAATAAACTTTTTAAATTTGATGCAAATGCTTCATTAACTAATTAGTTACATTTCAGCCTCCGTTTAAAGGGACAATACATGCTATTAAGCATTACTGCAACAAGAACAAATTTTCTTAAAATACCTAAAGTTCATATACACATTTTACCTAAAAGGCACATAATTTTATAATATTGACAATTTTTATAAAAAATATATAATAATATGAAGTGTAAAAACTTATGAATTAAAAACATAGTACCAAGGTGCAAATCTTATTACAAAACCTTTTCTTGTGTGTACTAACTTAACTAAATTAAGTAATAGTTGTTTAAAAATTGTATAATAATACATAACCCTATTACTTATTAAGTTTAACCATACTAAGAACATCCAAGAACCTTGTACATCAATTTAAAAATTAGGATCTACCTCAAAAGGTTTTTGATCTTTAAAATGCAAGAAATTGAACACGAGTCATTAAGTCCTGGTGCCCTACATGCTGCTAAACGAAGTTGCCAAGCTAATTCTTTTTTCTCTAATTCTAATTTTAAGAAGTTATCATTCACAAAACTGTAACCTACTAAATGTTTATTAGTTTGACCTATACCCATAAAGTTAAATGTATGGTCAGGATTACTGGCACAGTGTCTAGCCAATGCATTTTCATTTTTACCTTTACTAATTGCGTATAGATGCTCATAAATTCTATCACGCAGACGCCTATCTGTCTTACCCACATAAAATGATGGGATTGGGTACACTGTGCCAAGTAAACAACAGCCCTAGAATTGCAAGTATATGGTTCCTTAACTTGATAAGTATCTGACCTGATAGTAAATTCATCTGATGTCTCAATATACCTGCAATATTTACATGCACCGCACTTCTTGGTTCCCCCCTTAGTTTTGGTACTATTGGGCTTAATTTCAAGAAGTTTTTTCATGTTGGTACCTTTTCTGTATGTAATTACAGGGTTAAAATTTAAGATCTGAGAAACATCTTTGTCTGTAGATAAGTAACACCAATATTTCCTCACTATTTTCCCTATCTCCAATGCCTCTGGGCAGTATGTAAAAGTGAAGGCAATTGTAAAATTCTCATTATACCCAATGCCATACACAGGACCCTGATTTGTACTACCAATGGTATTCACATATATGTTGTTATTACCAATTTCTAGATCAATAATTCTGTTGGGGTTGTTAATCCCATTGTCACCCATCAGAATTGGTTTATAAATCCCTGTTTCTCTCTTTTTAATCACTTCTTGGAAAATGTTATCCGAGAAGGGTACAGGGTATCCTCTTTTCAAAAACATAAGATATAACAAGTCACATTCCTCTTCAAATTCCTTATTTAAGGAAACCATCCTCGCTGCCCTTACAAGTTGTACTTTTACCACAGCTTTCTTCTGATGAAGAGGATGCATACTGGTAAAGTGGAGGAAGCTGTTGGAATATGTGACTTTTCTAAAGATTTTTGCTGTATAATATCCCTTGTTTTTACTCAATTCAACATCCAGGAAGTTGATGTTAGTTTCCTGGAAGTTTTGAGTAAATCTTAAAAAGGTTGTAGTGGAGTTGAAATAATTCACTAGTTGATCAGCTTCTTCCTTATTACCTTTAAATATAATAAAGATATCATCCAAAAATCTTCTGTAGCTTACGAACTGGTTAGCCCAAGGACTGTTAAAGATGTAGTTGTTTTCCCAGTGGGCCATTACCAAGTTCGCAAAACTTGACCCTACAGGAGAACCCATCGCTACTCCTATTTTTTGGATAAATAACTTATTTTCAAATAACACAAAGTTGTTTTCCAATATGATATCAAGCAGTTGTTCAACTAGGTTACACTCATTGTTGTTTGCCCCTTTGAGTCTAATAAAATCAACCACCCATTCTGTCCCCAAATTATGTGGGATACAAGAATACAAATCAGTCACATCCACAGTTAGAAAATTTGCCTTGTCATCATATGTTATAGACTGCATACATTGCAGGAAGGACCAAGAATCCTTCAGTATTTGATTTTCCATACTGACATATTTTTTTAAGATGGTATCCACTAGTTTAGCGCACGGGTAAGTTATTGACTGTCTTGCATCTACCAACGCCCTGAGTGGCGGATTTAGTATGTTTTTATATAATTTCGGGATCCCAAAGATTTTTGGGATCCTCGGGGCTAACATAGTTAAATAAGTGTGTTGTTCTAAGGTTAATAAACCATCTGTAAATAAATCAGAAATAAACATTTTGATCCTATTATAGGCTTGGTTCAATTCATTTTTACTCACTGGTGCATAAGTATTACTTTCCAGTAGGGTCAACATAATGTTGGAATAATCCTTATTATAAAACACCACCAGCCCTCCACCCTTATCCGGCTTCATAAGCCTAAGTGGTAGATTTCTTAAAGAGGTTAATAATGTTTTTTCCTCAACTGAAATATTGGACTTATGTTTATTTTTATTTGAATGTTGCATAAGATCCCTGAATTCATTTTCACACAGGTATTCAAACATACTTGTTATGCTGTTTTGGGGGGGATTGAAGGTACTGGCTACCCTCAGTTCATTCTCATTATGTGATGAATTTCCTAACAATAAATTCAAGTTAAGTTTACGAATAAACATTTTAAAATCAACCAATAATTCAGCAATGTCACATTTTTTAGATGGCACAAACGTGAGACCCTTAGCGAATAGTTCCACCAACATTTGGTCAATACAGCACTCAGTGAAGTTATAGATGGTAAAATCACCTTCTTTATTTAAGAGTGTTTCATAAAGTTTTAACCCAGATGCTTGTTGCTGCGGGTGTTGTATCTCCGCTTGGGTCCTTGGGCTGAATTCATATTCCAATTGCCCCCCCCTCCCCCCTCTGTAGTTTTTTTTTTGGGCCTTGATTATGTCTTTGATTATTGTCAGTTGAATAGTACTGGTTAGAATTTGAGCCACTTGCTTCTTCTCCAAAAATATCATCATCATTTGTAAAATACTCTGTACTTGGCTCAACACCTAAATCCAAAGGTGCAAAAGTATTTCTAGTAGGCAATTGCCTCCCTTGATCCTTATAAATGACTTGAGCTGTGGAGCCTTTGTTGTTGTTACATGGAGTATTTTGAGACATTGGTGGCTTGGGAAAAGCCACCCCTTCACGATAGGCTTTCAAGTCTCTTTGAAATTTTTTTATTTTATTTGTTTTCAGTTTTGTCATTTGTTGGGCTATACTAGACAGAATTCTGTCATATTCGAATTCATATCTATTATAATCAAGGTCTACCTTAATGTCCTGTTCAAGGGGGACAACCTCTTTTACTAACAGGTCAAGGGAAATTTGGTAATGTTTTACCATACATTGTATTATTTCCAAACCTTGCCTGTTATAAATACTTATTAATTCCTTAAAGAAGTCCGAACCATGTTCCAACCCAGTCGGGTATGAGTAGTGCCTCAAACCCTTTGGAACAATTTTCTCCTTAATGCATCTCTTAAAGTAGTTGAGCTCAAGCTGGAGTTTTTTAATTTTAAAAATCTTGGCATCAAATAATTTTAATTTGTCTGTAATTAAATTATCATTTTCACTCAAATGTGTCATATCAGTACCTTCTTCTGTGTAATCCATATCCAGTTCAGTATTCAACCACGTTCCAATGTTGAAATTATTGACAGGATGTCCTGCGTTTACTAAACCAAGTTGGTGTCGTTGAAATGAACCTGCTCCAGAGGTGTGTGCTGCCTGGACTCCTGAAGCTGGAAAAATAGTACTGGCTGTTGTATTCCTGGAAACGCCGCTGGAGTTAGAAACGCCATCTACATTCTCCGATAAGCGGTCAAGTCTGGTGTTTATTAACTGCAACAGTTGCTTGAGGTTTCCCTGAGAAAGGTCGCCCTCCTCTACTGTATCTTCCATACCTCCTTGTCAGCAACCAGCGGACAAAAACACGTTAAATGAACCAAAGCAACTCACTGAAACTGTGAAAAACGCTGGTAATGTCAACAATAAAGGATGGTGTGTAGAAAAAATAATCCACTTCATATAAAGTTGGCAACTTGTTCAAGAGCTCATAAACCAACGTAGCGCACTCGTATTAAACCTCTTTAATAAATGAAACAAATACACATAAAACGCTGCAAGCGTTTTTCATTCTGAAAGTATCAGAACTTCTTCAGACAACAGCCAGTACAATTGCAATTGGTCATTAAATAAACTTTTTAAATTTGATGCAAATGCTTCATTAACTAATTAGAAGCATTTCAGCCTCTGTTTAAAGGGACAATAAACGCTATTAAGCATTACTGCAACAAGAACAAATTTTCTTAAAATACCTAAAGTTCATATACACATTTTACCTAAAAGGCACATCATTTTATAATATTGACAATTTTTATAAAAAATATATAATAATATGAAGTGTAAAAACTTATGAATTAAAAACATAGTACCAAGGTGCAAATCTTATTACAAAACCTTTTCTTGTGTGTACTAACTTAACTAAATTAAGTAATAGTTGTTTAAAATTTGTATAATAATACATAACCCTATTACTTATTAAGTTTAACCATACTAAGAACATCCAAGAACCTTGCACATCAATTTAAAAATTAGGATCTACCTCAAAAGGTTTTTGATCTTTAAAATATTGGGGCAATGCAGCAATTGCCTCATGTACACAGACACCTCTCTCCTACCACCCAACACTACAACCTGTGAGAAATGCACTTATATAGCCAAACTGGAAGCAAAGCTCTCTTCGCCCAAGAATGCACTAGACAGTCAAGAGGAGAAGGTAAACACTTGCACCACTCCATACTCATCACATAGACCCTCAAAACCGACAACACCAAAGCAACACATAGAAACACAAAATACACACCTACATTCACAGAAGCTCTCAATAAAAATCTGCTCAAGCAACCAAGACCTCTAAAGCAGAAATGCAAGCAACCTCCACCCCCCAACACAACCCAAATGACACATAGCCCACAAACTCAGTGTGCTACTCAAACACAGCCCATAAGGCATAACAACATGCCCAACACTCTAGTCATAGGTGACTCTATAGTCAGGCACACTGATGTTCCACTGACAAGGCTAAACAAGGAGAAAGTTACTGTCAGCTGCCTGTTGGGTGCCAGGATCTGCCACATAATGCACTCACTTAATTTACTCCACAACAAGTACAAATATGACTCTGTCATTGTCCATGTTGGTGTGAATGACCTGAGATGTACCTCCCTGGACTACATGAAAAAAGACATGGGGGAGCTCTCCAATCTTGTAGCCCAGGCAGGTATGACCCTAGCCCTGGGTAGCATCTTGCCATCACCCAGAATGATACTACAGTACAAGGACAAAATGATTAACTTCAACAATTGGCTAAGCTTCTGGTGTCATTCTAAGAGGATCCAGTATCTGTCTGCCTGGGATGACTTGTTCGACAGTCCATGAGGCTTTGCCAGCGATGGCCTGCACCTGTCGCTTTTGGGATTCTGGATACTGGCTAAGGCTCTTGCCATCCCTATAGTGCCTTTTTTTGGCAAGGTTCAAATGACAAATTCACCACAGTAACAGGTACAAGCAAGCAAAATCTAAGGGTAATGCTACTCAATGCTGGAAGTCTAAACCTCAAAATGCACTCACTTGTGGCACTTCTTAAAATGGAGAACATCGACATCTGTCCATGACAGAGACCTGGTTCAAGGCTCCAGAGAGCACCCCCTCAATTACCAGGCTATAATTCATACCACACCTTTCGGCCACCTAACCTGGACTAAAAAACTAAAGGCGTAGGCATGTCCATATTCATTAAGAATATCCATACCTCCAGGCTAGTAACTCAGCATAATGCATCTGAGATTATCCAAGTGCAACTAACTCTGGGCAAGACCGCAATCCAGATTATAGCTTGCTACAGATCCCCAACCATGCCCCAGGATTCCCACTCCTCATTTTTTGAAACACTATAAATATTAGGGTACCACCTAACACCCTAATAATGGGCAATTTCAACTACCCCACCATTAACTGGGAAAACTACTCATGTACCAACGCTTTTGCTCAACGTTTTCTGGAATTCATAAATTCCAATGCCTTGGATCAACTTATCCACACCCCCACCAGGGGCAGCAATATCCTAGATCTGGTCATTACCAACATGGGTGACCATTGTTCCACACCAGAGGTCAATTCCTCATTGGTCAGATCTGACCACAAGCTAATCACCCTAGACATCCACATCCTGCCCCCACCCCCCATTAGGGAAACCACTGTAAAAAATTTCTCCAAAGCCAACTACACACTTCCTAAGACAGAAGTGTCAAACTTCACGACACCCATGTAGATGGACAGTAGAGGTATGACTGTTGAATCCCACACAAATGCACTTTATAAGCACTTACACAAGTGCACGGATCGTGCTATCCCTAACAGAACCAAGATGCTATCCTCAAAAAAAAGGAAGCCAATCTGGTGGCCCCCTGCCATAAACAAAGTCTACAACAGAAAAAAGAAACTTTTGCAAAAAAGAGTAAAATCCCATGATTGGAGGAACTCCCTGGTCAGCCTCTGTTAGAAGTTGAGATCCATCATAAAATCCTCCAAAGCTAGTTACGAAAACAAAATCACCACTAATTCTAAAGACAACCACAAAGCATTCTATAGCTATGTCAAGAATATCGATGGCAACACTCAGATCTGCTCTGAGTTACAGCACAATGGCACTAAATATACAGAACCAACTGATATTGCCAACATCCTGGCAGATTGGTTCAGTGCTAACTTTACCCCCCTGTCACCCCCTAAAGGGGCCATCTCTATACCAGAAGAATGCAAAGTTCCTGTAATCATGGCTGCACAGGTAGAAACCACACTCTCCAAAGCCAAGAACACAGAATCCATGGGACCTGATGACATCCCAGGCTGCATTCTACATGAACTACAGAACAAACTGGCACACCACCTAAGGACCATGTTCAATCATAGCCTCACCTCAGGCTTTGTGCCCACTGAATGGCACACAGCAACAGTTATCCCACTACACAAAGGGGAATACACCATGGACCCCGGGGACTACCGCCTCATTAGCCTGATGAGCCTGGTCTGCAAGACCATGGATTGTAGCATCATGGAACTTATAAACAAAGACATTGGTAATCTCCAAACTCTGGACCCTACCCAGTTCGGGTTTGTAAAAGGCAGTTAATGTCTCCTAAATCTGACAGACTTCTTTGAAGCAGTCACCAAAGCCATAGATGAAGGTAAGGTGGTTCACACAGCCTGTTTAGATCTCGCAAAGGCTTTCAACACCATCCCCCATGCTGGAATTATCAATAAACTCAATAAACTAGATATAAATCCCTATGTCACAAGATGGGTTGCCAACTGGCTCAATGACAAAACCCACACTGTGAAAGTAGCAGACTCCAAATTTGACTTCAAATCAGTGATAAGTGGAGTACCACAGGGTTCAGTCCTGGGTCCTCTCCTGTTTGGTATCTACTTCTCTGAAGTACAGACTAACACAGAAGGTCTTTGGCTATTGAAGTTTGCAGATGACTGCAAACTAGTAGCCATAATCGAAACTCCTAACGATGTAGACATTCTACAAAAGGGCCTCACTGAGACAGATGCCTGGTGTCAAAGTCATGGCCTCAAGTGTCAAAGCCATGGCCTCAAGCTCAGTGCCAATAAGTGCATTGTTATCCCCTTTGATAAAAACTCTGCACTCATGAACTGCCACATAGGCGGTAGTCTACTTAACACCGAAAGTATGGTAAGAGACCTTGGGACACAGGTGGACAGTAGTGTCTCCTTTTATAATCACATTGCCACAGTAGTCAGGAACTCCATCTACATGATACACCTCATCACAAAAGGTTTCTCATTCAGGAAAAAAGAGGTCATTGTTCATCTCTATTCGCCACTCATTAGACCCATTATAGAGTACAATGCCCCTTTCGGTATGTACCTCACAAGATATCTACAACAACTGGAAAGGCTGCAGAAATACCTCATAAAGAGGATTTCCAGCCTCAAACAGATGCCCTATGCAGACCATCTCAAAAAACTCCAGCTTTACCCCATTGCATATCTCCTACTCAGAGGCGATCTCTGCCTAGCGTACAAAGCTATGTCAAACTCAGAGCTGTTGGACATGCTCCACTTAAAGAAATCCCAATCCCTCCGAGCTACATGCTCTAGGGACCTAAACCTTGTCACCACAATAAACAGAACATGCTGGAGGGATAGATTCCTGTCCCAGAGACATCCCACACTCTGGAACGAACTACCTATCTATAGTAAACAAACGCTCCTCATTAGCACTTTTCAAGAAAAATCTTGATGATTGGATGGGAAATAGGAAATTCACCCCAGGGCTCACTTCTGTGGCTCTGCTTGACAGGGGCATAGGAAAATAATTTTCTTGGTTGGCGATAGCCAGGGTACTTTTTTGGCTAGGCTTATGCAGGCTTTAGGGACAATAGCCTAGTACCTACCTATGAACCTATGTGATAAGAGTTTGATGCCTCTGTACTGCCCACAGCTTTTCAAGTTATCTATCAGTTAATCAAGCTTCTCAACAAATTACTCTTCATGTTAAGTCTTCATAATTTAATAGACACCTGTGAATAATTTGTCTCTCCTGATGATCTGACTGGGGTACTTCTACATCATCTTTCTACAAAATATTGATGTTGTTATCCAGTGCGGTACACGGTTGCTCAGCACTGGCATTTCTGCTTTAGGATCATCATGCAGGCAATTTGATAAACTGGCCTTTGGTGTTCCCTGAAAATATGACAAAGGACTGGTGATACCTTCATTTTAAACAGTAAGTCTGTGAATAAAGACACAAACAAATGAATAAACAAATTTTTAATCCAGACAAAGTGTATTTAATTACTATATAGCTACATTACAACTCTTATATGAAGAGCTAGGATTTGAAAAGAGGTGTATCCGCTACTGATATCTTGATAGTAGCTATACTAGTGTAGCAGAATAAAGCCCTGCCTAGCCAAGCAACCACAGTTTAAACAACAGCTTAGATGTCTGTTGCAGCTCACTGTTGATGGGGGTGGGGTAGAATTATGGCACTGACCATGCTTACTTTTCTAGAGGAGTGGAATTAGGGAAGATGTGTTGGTATGACCAGGACCACTCAATTTATCTCTACAGCAGAGAGCAGCAGCCAGACAGAGTGAATACAACAAAGTAGGTGTGTGCCCACCCTTAGGCCCAGGGCAGAGCTGCCTCCAGTGACTACAACTCATGGTGCAGTATTTCCTTTAAATTCAATGCCAGTACTTAGGCAGGGTAGATTTAACACTGGTTATGATACCACTTTCTGTTGCACAGTCATGGCAGCACCCCTAAGCAAACTGCATCCCTCACAGACTGCTTCACCAATTAAACTAGGAGCTGTTAACCCTCATGGGTAGGGTAAATCTGGCCAACAGTATTAAATCACAAACAGCTTTTTCTGCGGTTCTTTCTGCATATCTGTCCACTTCCCAGCTACGTTTTGGCATCACTCCCACTGCTTCCTTTTTCCATACCTGTTATGTCTACATTTTCTGTGGCCTTTACAATGAAGGGAAGGGATGTAGGGTTATCATGGGTGCTTGGGTGGTATTCACCAGCACAGCTAGTCAGAGGAGGCTAGGAATGGGATATGGAGTTGCTCATTTGGAATTTATTGTGGACCCTGAAGCCAGAAGCATCATATATACTATCATGTGTACTAAGGCTTCTTCCCAGTCTCTAGACTTGATCTTTTGAGAATGTGTCAGGCAATGAGAAGTGACTATTTGAATGTATTTCCTGGACCCTAGGTGACCATACCTACTCAGTCCTTCTGATAGACCCAGTTATTTAAATCCGAGATTGCCATTTAAATATAATTAAATCCAAGACTGACATTTAAATATAATAAGTACAAAACGGCCATTTAAATATAATTAAATCCAAGGCTGCCATTTAAATATAATTACATCTCAGACTGTTATTTAAATATAATATATCTGAGGCTGGCATTTAAATATAACAAGTCCAAGACTGCCATTTAAATACAATAAGTCCATGACTGCCATTTAAACCTTTGATGCTGTCACCCATTCAAAATTTCTATGTACTCTTCACTTACTTGATTTGTCTACTATGTCATTCATTTGGTTCACCAGCCATCACAGCAGCTGCTCACAAGTAACAAATGGCACACAACTTTTTCCTCATACTTATACCTGCTGGTGCACCACAGTGTTCCATTCTTGACCCATTATTAATTAGCTTTTTTGAATAATAATCTTGCTTCTGCCTCAGAAAATACAATATTAACTCAATATGCAAATGATGCTGCCCGAATCTGCTCATCATTCTGCTAACTCTCACTACAAACCATCCCTCAAAAATTATTAACCTCTACAGAAACCAATCTCACTCACAGCTACTCTTAGATGTAATAAAACTAATCTAATCCTCTCTACTCCTAGATATTCCACAGACAAAACTACCAACTTTATTATCCTCTCCTCCCAAAATGTACCACTAGACATTGTCTCACAAATCAAACTAAAACAGGTCATCCTATATGATCAGCTCATATCTGACAAGTATATTCAGACCTTAGTGAGAGACACAGACTATAAATTACACCTTATATACTGAGCTTTTAGCTTTCCTGCTATACAGTCACCCAGAGCAACTTCTACGCGGTATCTCCAAAAGTTTATTCTGTGCCTCATTTATCATTACAAACTTTGACTTAACATAATTCCAAATTCTAGAAATCTAGAATAATGCCACAACAAAACTGTAAAATTTGCTACCAAATTGCCCAACGTAAACCATCACTGTCTCAAAAAAACTAAACTGGTTGGAATTCCCAAAAAAATAAATAAATAAAAAATCCGCTCTACACAGCTAAAAATGTAAGATGGAATAGTCTTCTTTCTTAGCAAATACCACTCCCTCACTCCACTCCTAAAGTTATGTATTTCAACAAGGCCTCTTCGCACATCAGATACAAATCTACCTCAGATCAAAAAATCAAACAATACCTTTGATGACGCTCTATATTCCAGCTATGTATCTAAAGTATGGAACTCCCCTCCTGCCGCTTCCTCCATCTGTTTTAAAATCAGACTAAAGGACTACCTGTTTAATTCCTGGCACTGCTCTCATTCAAACTCACCTGGCTAAACTCGCTATTATGATTCTTACTTTTCTTATACAACTGTTAATATATTGCATCCAAATTATGTTTCCTTTATGTACGTTCTTAACTCTAATCATGCTGTTCACCCTGTAATATCCTAGAAATCTCCAGTGTTACCCTATCGCTTCCAGCTCTAAACTGTTACCTGTTCACTTATACTAAATTCCTATCTGCAACCTGCTCCAGCAATCTTCCCTTTAATAATGCCTCTCTGCTCTCCTATCTCTTCTTGATTGTATTTTTTCCATTCTCAGTAATACCCATTTTCATGTCCCTCCATCTCTTTATACACTTGTTTTGTACATTTATTTTCTTAATTGTATACATTTTTTTCTTTTTAACAATGTATAATTTTGTGGAGCTTTTCACCCCAGACCTCTGCTGAAAAGCGGTCTTGCATGGCCCATTTGGACAATCCAGGTAATCGAACACAAATACATAAATAAATGAATGTTTATTTTCTCTGAGGTATGGCAGTTTCAGAGTTTCTATAGGTACGTTTGGGGGTGTAAGGGGTGTGGGAGTGGCAAAACAACTATAAAGGAGAACAGCAGTGCTTGACATTTACTGCTGTCCTGTATTTTGAAACTTATTTTTTTTCAAGGAGTTTTAGAATTACAATAAGGAGCCAACTGGCAATCATTCTAATCCTGTTCTCCACCTGGTCTTGAGTAAGGATCCATATCTGGCAGCAGTCGTGTCTTCCACCTAGTCTTTAGTAAACTGTTATAACTCCCCTTACAGAAACACCACCACCTTCTTCAAATATCACGCTCTGCAGCTTGCTCACGAGTTGCAAGATGCTAGAATGTTGCACAGGGACACTATCATCTATTGAGAATGAATATTCCTTAACTGTGATAACTTATAATGGATTCAGCCATTCTGCCTTTGTTTTCAGTGCAGGAAAACCAACAAATGCTGATTTGTTTTTGCCTGTACCACAACACATCTAAATGTTTACAGATATAATGCTTTAACTTCTAATTAAAGTCCATTTTCAGTAACAGTTATCTCAAACCCCCTCACAAAGGAAGAGCAATGATTATTTTCCTTCTGTTCCCTTACCCTAGCCTGTCAACTAACTATCCAGACTTAATTGGTTAATTACAAAGTCAGTTTGACCCTGCTTTCTTGCCCACCTGCAGTACAAGATAGTTCACTTTATACCTGTTCCTAATCTTAAATAGTTTCTTCAGCACAATTAAAAATCCATCAGTTCAAATTATTCTAAACCAGGAGCTATAATGTATAATCTCAATGCTCTGGAGCAATTAAGAAAATATTGCTTGACAAGCTTCAGTCACAGATTGTTGAGATTTAATGACTTTGTGAATTTACGCTGTACCATCTAGGTTGTGGGAAACTAATAGAATAAATCTGAAACTTTTCAATATTAGGCATGCAACGTCTTTGCACATGTTTGAGCTATTGATAGCTGTGACATCCCACATCCTGGCAGTGCTATTAAAGTACTATAAAACATAAACCGAAGCTCAGTATATTATAAACAATAATACAAACTCTCAGTGTCAAAAGTAATAGAGATTGAATAATTACATTGTAAATTGGATGTACTGCCGTAGAAGTCCACTGCTCCCTCAATGTGGAAATGCTCCATCACCCCATTCCTTGTAAAAGTGTGCTCAGTTTTAAACAGGGTAGCTGAACTGAAAGAAACACAAAATGTAATGCAAAATAAGAATTCCTCAGTTTATACAGTTTTAATATTTTCCAACCCATTTGCTATGCTGTTGCTCTTAGTAATTCAAAAGCTTGTAGCCCCAACCCTGTTCTTCACTAAAATTTATTTAGGTTCAGCCATGAATCCCCAGTAGTAATCCTGATACCAGGGCTGAGATTCATAAAGCAGTTCACTAGTACAACTTGGGCTGCTTATGCAAGGCATGTATGCTGCTCCACAATGATGCAACCAATAGTCATGTATACTCTGCAAGGTGCTGAATTAAAATAAGCTTTAATTTGCAGGTTTATGAATGGATTATTTGAGCATTTTAAGTATAGGTTCATGTGAATGCCCTATACATCTGTGCAAACACACACACACACACACACACACACAGACATACATTCACACTGACAAACAAACACATAACCTTAGTCAACTGCATATCTGTCTCACACACACACAAGCACGCACACACACACATGTATACACACACATACACACTCACACAGACGCAAAGGTATGCGCGCATGCACGCACACACACACACACACACACACACACACACACACACACACACACACACACACACACACACACACACACACACACACACACACACACACACACACACACACACGCACACGCACGCACACACACACACACACACACACACACACACACACACACACACACACACACACACACTGTACAAGCCTTCTTACCCAGACTAGCAATCTGTACAGGGTGAAACTGCTTTGTTGTACAGTGTTCTGCCTTGCTAATTTATGTATTCTCACAGCAATGGGAAAATGCAGCTAATAGTTACACGACACCTTTGCTGATCTGCTTGGACTTTGGGTAGTATAGCTTCCTATGAATTGCTGTAATATGCAAGATCAAAATCAGCAAATTTGCATCACAAAGCATAGGAGCCTACTTTACATAAGTCAGGCCCACAGAATGTTGCATTTACATGCAGCTCATAAGAATTGAGCACTGAGGTGTGCAGATCAGCTGCAAGCCTAGTGCTGAAGTAGGCAAAGGGTTTCCTGAAGTAGGCTTCTCTTGCATACTACACAAAACCACATCAGTGGATCTGCATAGTACATAAGGGGAGAATGAATACCCATTCACTTGTGTGCCATACCTCCCAACCTCTTAGCACAAGAAATCTGGACAAAGTCTGACATAATGGGGGGGGGGGGGGGGGCAAAGGCCCAAAAATAGGGACACATTTTAAATATTGATCTTACAAACTTAGAAAGTTACTATCTTCTTCTTTCGGCTGCTCCCGTTAGGGGTCACCACAGCAGATCAACTGTGTCCATTTCTTCCTGTCCTCTGCATCTTGCTCTGTCACACCAACCACCTGCATGTCCTCTCTTACCACATCCATAAACCTTATCTTAGGCCTTCCTCTTTTCCTGTTACCTGGCAGCTTCATCCTTAGCATCTTTTTCCCAATATACTCTGCATCCCTCCTCAGCACATGTGCAAACCAGCTTAATCTTGCCTCTCTGGTTTTGTCTCCAAACCTTCCAACCTGGGCTGACCCTCTAATATACTTATTCCTAATCCTGTCCATCCTCGTCACACCCAGTGAAAATCTTAACATCTTCAACTTTGCCACGTCAAGCTCTGACTTCTGCCTTTTTGTCAATGCCACTGTATATTTAGAAACTTTTCAAACAAAACAAACTTAGAAAGTTGCTATAATAACAAAATTTGTATTAAATGCATTTGCTGAAGGATGTGAAATCTGAAACAAATGCATGTCATTATTTCGTGAGTTTAATCCTATTTAATTCCAGTGATTTGTGAAAGAAACACATTTTTATGAGGAACAGACCAAAAATATGAGGCAGAAATCTGGACATGCTGTGAAAATCTGCAGTTAAGAGGTATGCTGTGCACACTGAATAAAACTTAGATTAGTTTACTACATTTAGCATGAATGCTGTGTCCATTCTGTAATTTAAACAGTACCATTCTTGTTGTACAACATATTCCAAAAGTGTATGTGTAATGTGCGTGTGTGTGTGTGTGTGTGTGTGTGTGTGTGTGTGTGTGTGTGTGTACATGCGAGAATGTATATGTGTAATGTGTGTGTGTGTCAGGAAACTGCTATTTTCCTGCTAGCATCTCTTCTTATTATTACTGCTAGCTGGCAAGATACGTTCCTCTGTTAAATCTGCACAGAATGTTTGCAATTTCGCTCTGAAATACTATTCCTACAAAGTTACTTTATTGTCAAGATCACCTTAATTCAACCTGTTTGTTCTACATTCTTGCTGGATTACGTCAAGAGCACAAGTGTCGGTTAGAGTTGCTTTTAAAAACTATCATTGGTTGTACATTTTAATTGAATGCTGTCTCTTAGGTATGTTGCTGCCAGATGTTGGCCTTTGAATTTTTCAGGTCCTGTAGATCAAGTAAGCAGTTAAATATTTTATTCGGCATCTGCATTTTCTCTGTAGATATGCATGGCTCACATAATTTTTCTCTGAGAATAATTTATGCAGATAAATACTGCCTTTTGCTTGTTGGCCTGCCAAATGCACATTGTGTCTTTCCCTCCTGAGTGATTTTTGTATATATTCAGCTAATGCTGCAACCTGTCTGGGCCGAGTTCAGCGTCTAGGTTTCTGCAAATCTCTTCTTTTTCCTTTAAAACCTACCTCAGATTGTGTTGCTTACTTCTGGGCCTCTTGCTTTAGCATCAAAGGTCATACTTTCAGAATTCAGACTGATCAGGTGCCATACAAGGCTTTTCATTAGTTAACTATTACTTTATGTTGACCCTATTATTACATAACCCACACTCTAAGTACATGCTATTTCACTGTTAGAATATCTCCTTGATATTGTTGACTGGCAACATAGATTTTTTAAGTTATTTCAATATAATTTTTAGCAAGTGTTTTTTATTTGCATTTAAATGTGCATGTAGTTAGGTAAAAGCAGTTCAATTTCACTCCACTTATATCTAAATAATTGAAACTTCTTTATTATTTTAGGCACTTAACAAAGTGAAACTAAACCACACATTGAATTTTAGATGAATGTATTCCGATTTAATTTTGCCTATATATTATAAATGTAGTAATCATTATTATTAGACTCTATAACAACTAAATCAGACATTAGGTGTGTTTGGGGTTCTATGAATGGACTTCTGGCTGCATTTTGTACATATATACACACATGCACACATAAACATATTTCAGAGATGGGCAATAATGCCTTTCAAGCCTGCCAAATATTGAAACAATCATTTCCATAAAAGTGTCCAAGTTGTTCTTAAAAATATATAAATTAGTGTTCAGTTTAGTTTGTTAGTCTATTCCATGCATGGTGGTGCTGCGGTACCTGAGTCGTCTCACAGTAAGATGTTAACCTGTTCGATTCTCAGCTAAAGCGTTTTCTGTGTGGAGACATGTGTGAATGGGCATACCTTCATTAAAGGTTGTATGTCAGGGCTGGCAACTCAGTACGTAAAAATCTGCTGCCTATTATTAGCGGACCGGAGTTCCGCTGTGGTGACCCCTAACTGGGAAAAGCCGAACGATACAACAACAGTCTATTCCATGCATCAGCTGCTCTTTCAGTAAGTCAATTAGTACATCTCTCATGCCTACATACTCTTCTACACATGTATACACTTATATAAATAATTTGGGCTTTAATACATGTAATTATTTTACTTGTAATTCTGAAGGTGTGATTTATGCACTTAGATGCCCATGTAATAAATTTTATATTGAGGAAACCAAAAGGGCATTTAAGTTGAGATTAATGGAACATGCTAGGGATATCGTTAATAAGAAAGAGGAAAGCTCTGTGGCCATGCATTTTAAAAAATTCCATGATAGTAAAAATGAGGGGCTACAAGGTACTGTTTTGGAAAAAAATAAGTTTGTCCTGCTTTAATACTTGTAACATAAAGCATTACTTGCTTTCTAAGGAAGCTATTTACATTTTAAAATTTGGTAGTCTGTACCCTCATGGGTTAAATGAAGAATTTAGTTGGAGGGTGTTAACTTAATTGTTTTTATTGTTTAATTAGTTTGTGATTGCTATATATGTACTGTGCATTTTGTAAGTCCTTTACTCCTTGAAGGTTTAGGCCGAGACGTCAGAGGAATAAAGTGTTTCTGCATTTTGTGGATTACTTTGCTGCTTTTTGCCACTGTGTTGTTACATCTTCTACACAGGTTGTCTGATGATTCTCTTCTGCTCTTTTAAATTTCATATACAACTGAAAAAAGTCTCCTCTAAAATATGCCTGTCAAACACTGTACAAGTTCAAGTATTATAATATTTCATAACAACTTCAATTTTCATATGCATGGATGCCCGGGCTGAATTTCCACTTTACTCTTTCCAATTTACTCATGTTAATTTTCTTATAAGGTTTACATATTATTATTTCATACTCTGGATAGTGTCTGATCTAACTTAAAAACAATGATTTCATCATTTCTGATTTCCTAGACTTTTATAAATCTTTTTAAACCACTTATAGTTTTATAACTATCGTTAACCAATTGGTTGGCATGATTAGGAAAAAATCAAAACTGGATTTACCCTTATACCCAGGTCCTTATCAGTTCCAAATATCATATATTTAGTTTTTGATGTATTTAAATGGGTCAACTTTCTTTAAACAAAAGTACGTTTAAACAAATTTTACTTAGCTGAGCTGACTCCACTGAAGCTCCATTTCAATGAATGAATGGACTGCCAAATTCCTTTCTCTGTGAATGGAACCACTTGGCCACCAGGGTGAACTGTGCCCTCTCTTCCATGTAGTCCAATCTTGGAGTTGGTATATTTAAGTAAAGGTGGTGAGGGGCATGTGAGGCAAAGCCCCCCCCCCACTTTGATGGGATTACTTTTCCTCCATTGAGGTTGGTTACCATGGTGGCCAAGTGGTTCTTTTCACAGGGTAAGGAATTTGGCAGTACATTCATTCATTGAAAGGGAGCTTCAGTGGATTCAGCTTGGGTAAGTAAAATTCATTTAAACGTACTTTCGTTTAAATGAAGTAGACCCATTTAAACACATATTATTCTCCTGTACCCAAATGGTCTATTTAGTCAAGTTCTTTTGCAGACATACCCTGTCTGTAACAGATGTTATCAGTTAACACAATTTCAAATAATTTGCATACAGACTATAGAACACCCCAGATGAAAAAGATAGATCTGAAAGATACAACTAAATAACTCTGGGCCTGGATCAGGGCACTGTAGGACAACCTTACTATTACCAAGAATTTCACCTCTCCAATTGCTGTACAATACTTGTTATGTCCTATTTGTAAGCCATACAGCTATCCAACTTATCAAGATTACATTAATACCTAGTTATTCTAATTTATTTATCAGTGTTTTGTGTAGGACCCTATCAAACACAGACAAGTCTGTCTAAATTACATAAAAGCATACTTTTTCATTTAAAGCTGTTATGATATTATATTATTATAGAATATTGTGTTACAGGGAGTTACAGATCTATTTTCAACATATACATGCTGATTTATGGATTCAAATGCCTGCCTTTCTAATTATGACAATAATTTATCTAAAATAATTGTCATCATTATTTTTTCACAACAAGAAAATAAACAAATTGGTCTCTATGACTCTGAGTTTGTCCTGTCCTTTTCCCTTAATGATGGGTTTAACAAGTAAGTGCATGTCTCCAATATTGATGATTATCTCCATATTTAAATGACCTAGTGAATTACACGTCTAATAGTATTATAAATTTGTGTTGAAGCATTATCAGGTCATTGTTACTAATTCAGTCAACTCTGTGTTCATTTTGAATTTCAGTTTGCAAATTTTTTTCAGTATAATTGTATTTAATTAAAGTATCTGAAGTTACTTGGAGGTTACTGGCACAATTTATTACCCTTTTGAGGAGCCAAACATTTTACATAACATTTTGTAAGCATGGCTATACTCTGTTGTGTTGGAATACATTGCAAAATCTACACACAGTTTATTAGTTTCTATATTTTAAATCCTACCAAACCTTATGGATCTGTAAAATGGTTCCTATTATTCTCAATATCTTTGTATAAATTTTCCCTAAATTATTCCTGATTTTGCCTCCTATGTTTAATTTTGACTACCCAGTTTATTTGTTTTCAAAATTATAGTTCAACCTTGTTTCCATTTCTTGGATTTTTTTATATTTCATGTTAATTATCTTGTTCTTAATTAAATCTATCTCCCTCCTCTTGTGTACCTGGTCTAACATGTTCCTTTCCCTGGAAGGGTTTTTGCAATTTAAAGCAACTGTTCTTCCTGAATATATGTTGTAGATAATTTCCTTACTAAAATTGTTGAATCAATATTATTCCAACCCATTTCTTGTAAATTTATGTCCCCAGCCCTAGTGTTTTTCTCATCTGTGTTTCATGTAAAAAAAAAAAATATGAATTCCTCTAGGTCATTAGCACTCAGCTTTGGCGGTCTATGCACTCCAATTTTTTTATGTTCCAACATTGTCTTTATGGTCACAGTTACACAATCTACAGTATTGGTGTTATCATTAAACATGTAATAATCACAGATCTCATAACAATCTTTAATCCCAGTCATATCACCCACAACTGATTTTTGTCTGGTACAGTAAAAAAATGGATGTCAGTCATTGCTCCTTAACCATGTTTCGTAAACAATACCGATGACAATCTTGTGGGAATGTAGCACATTATCCAAAAAACATTATTACTAATGGTTCTAGCATAAACAGCCATTAGAGATACATTAAATGTTTTTATATGTGAAGTATTAGATTTCCAACCTGGCAAAAGTCCTCTCTTGTGCTAGTCATCTATTGCAACGTATCTGCTGCAAAAAGTCTCTTCCCTTCTCTTGACAAATACACACCATCCTGCCTAAACATGTGTACCCAAAATTAAGCTTGGATGCTATACACATTTCTAATATTTTAAATGGGCCGTTTTTTCATGTAAGTGTTTATTCAAAAAATATTTTCATTCACTCTGACCTGACTCACCTTTCTATATGTGTTTTGTTAGAAATATGTCCTAACACCTGTACAAGCTATGCTAAGAGGGCAGTAAGTTCCTTACTAACAATCAGTGAGTCCTTGAAGATGAGATTATTTGAACCAACACAAATACAAACAGTTCCATGCTTCTTTTCCTTAAGGCGTTTTATGACTACTCACATCCTGTACTTTTGCATAATACCGTACAATGTTCATTATTCTCTTTGCAGATTTAAGTATCAGTTCCTCTAATAACTGACTCTCCAATTACTAGTGTGTAATTTCTGACCAGACTGAAAAAAATTGCCTACTTCTTATCCAATAGTATCTCACATTTTTGCCACTTATTTCATTTACAAGCATACAATTGTCATCTGTCTTTGCCCTTCCAAGTCTGTGACATGTTTTTAAGCTTTAATTTTTCTCTTCTTATTTATTACTGTAATTTTTTTTTATAGATTTGTAGGCTCATAGGATGATACTAGGCTATTGGACTGTAGGGCCTTATAAGCCTAGCCAAGAATTTTGTCCATGTTCCCTTAAAGTCAGCACCTGTTTCCCCTGTCTAGCATGGACACCAGTGGGATTCCAGGGGTGTATTTTCTGCTTCCCATCCAGTCATCCAGGTTCCTCTTAAAGAGAGCTAGAGAGTAATCGGCTTGACATGAAGAGGGAATCTATTCCACAAATGGGGGAGTCTTTGGGACACACATCTATCCCACCAACAAGGTCTATTAATGTCATAAACCAGGTTAAGGCCTTGCATGTAGGTTGCTCAAGTAGAGTTTGTCTCACAAATATGCAGCAACTCCATCAAGGCCGGGTCAGAGATGGCCTTGTATGCCAGACACAGGTCACCTCTGAGCAGTGTGTATGAGACTGAATAGAGGGGCAAGGCTTTTAGCCTATCTGTATAGGATAGATGTTTGAGACCCTGGATTTTCCTGGTCAGGAACCTCTGTGGTCTCTCCAACTGCTGCATGTGTTTCGCAAGGTGGATGCCGAAGGGAGCACTGTACTTGATAATGGGTCTGAAAAGGAGGAGTACAGGGATGTTATGACCTCCTTGTTCCTGGATGAAATACTCTTATTTATGAGGTGGTCCATATAGAAAGTCTTCCGTACAACGGATGCAAAGTGGTGGTCAAAAGTGAGGCTGCTATCAACCTGGGTGCCCAAGTCCCTCACAACTGATTGCGTGCTTAGTACATTGTTATTAATGTGATAGTTAGTGGGGATGCCATTTTCCCCAAAGGGAATAATGATGCATTTCTTGGCATTCAGTTTGAGGCCATGCTTCTGGCACCAATAATTAGTGTGATTAAGGCCCTCTTGGAGGATGTTCACATCACTGGGGGAATTTAAGGCAGTGCCCAGCTTGCAGTCATCTGCAAACTTGGTCAATCACAGACCACTGATTTTGCCTTGCACCTCAAAAAAGTATACCCAAACAGTAGAGGCCCCATGACCAATCCTTGGGGTACACTGCTCGTTACGGGTCTACTACTAGAGGTGACTTTCCTTACTTTGAGTGGGTTCTCTCAGTGAGCCAATTAGCTACCCATCTGATAACATATGGGTTGATACCTAGCTGGAAGAGTTTATTAATTATGCCTGAGTTGGAAATAGCATTGAAGGCTTTGGCTAGGTCAAGGTAGGTGGTATGCACCATCTTCCCTTAGTCCATGGTTTTGCTGACTGTTTTGAAAAAGTCAACCAAGTTTAACAGGCATGAGCTCCCTTTGACAACCAAACAGTGTGGGGTCAAGCATTTGCAGGCTGCCAATGTCCTGGTTTATAAGGTCCATGATAATGCATTCCATGGCCTTGCAGATCAGGGTAGTTTGCCTGATGGGCCTATAATTGCCTGGGTCAGTGGATGCTCCACCTTTGTGTAGAGGGATGACAGTGGCTGCCCTCCATTCAGCTGGGATGAAGCCATTGCTCAGGCTTTGGTTGAATAGGGTGTCTAATGAAGCTGACAGCTCATGCCTGAGTTCATGTAAGATACAGCCAGGGATATTATCAGGTCCCATGGAGACTGTATTTTTGGCCTTTGCAAGGGCATTAAGGACCTGCTCCCTGGTGATGAGGGGAGGGGAGCAGGTGCTGGGGATGTCCTGGTTTACTGATGGAGGGAAGAGGGGGTGAAGTTTTTACTGAACCTATCTGCCAGTAGATTGGCTATATCTATGGCATTTGTGTATCCTGTGTTACTGACCACCAATTCAGAGAAGATTTGGGTATTACCTTTGAGATTACAGACATATCTGAAGAAGGCCTTGTGATTGTCCTTAGTGGATGTGGCCAATTTGGACTTGACGGTAGCCTTAGACGATTTCACCAGTGAACTTATTTGCTTGTTCAGACAAATGAAAGATTACTTCCAACTTGGCACCTGCTCCTTCTTGGACCTGGACAGCAATTTTTTTCCTTTTATTATAGAGTTTTATTGCTGCTGTCCACCAGACAGGTTTACTCTTCCTTAAGGAAGATGATTTGGTCCTGTCAGGTATTGCTGAGTCCATACAGCAATCAAAGTGCTCATGTAGTTTTTTTGGTGTAGACTTGGACATTAGTGCTAGTTCCACAAGCAAGGACAGTGATTGTGAAGCTGCTCATACCTGCTCTAAGGAGATTGTAGTCAGCTTTGGAAAAGCTTTTTTCATTTGACCCTGACAAGGGGGGCAGGGGAGATGGAGAATTTAAAAGTGATTGCTTTATGTTCGGATCTTAGCAAGGAGGATGACACTGTAGGGGTGCTACAGTGGCTACTCATGTTGGTTAGGACCAGGTCCAGATGTTTTCACCTCTCATAGGGGTGTTGACCAGTTGATCCAATGTGTTGGAATTGACAAAGTCGAGGAATCTCTGAGCATTCATGTTTGGGCTAAAACAGGTCTTCCACTCTATGGTTGGGTAGTTAAAGTCACGCAGGATCAGGGTAGAGGGTTGAATCTTGATGGATTCTAGTAAGTCTAGTTAGGTGGAGTGGGCATCCTGAGTCATAGTTGGTGGTCTGTAGCTAGCTGTGATTTGAATAGGTGTTTTTTCAACCATTAACTGCACTTGGAGTGTCTCCTGTGCATCATACCATTTGACCAGCCTAGAGGTGTGTATGTCTTTGATAAATATTGAAACTCCACCGCCTTTGGCTTTACAGCCCTCAGTTTGGGGTCTTAAAGTATGGTAGGATGAGTAACCTGGTATGGCTGGGGTGTTCTGCCCAGGTTTGAACTATGTTTCAGTTACTGTGCAAATTTTAGCATCTTCCAGGGTAAGAAATGCTTGCAATGAGTGCAGTTTCATGCTAAGAGTCCTAGCGTTTTGCAGCATGACCTTTAAACCTTCCAAGTTAAGTTTAGGTGTTTTCCTTTTGCCTCTTTTTCCTACCAGCTCTTTTGGAAAAAAATATAATTTTCTGTAAATTAATGTTTTTTTGAATGAACAATGGTATAATTCCCTGTAATATGTAAGTTACATAACAAAGGAGTGGCTTTTGCAGTATACATTATCTTTGTATTATACACATTAATCAATTTCTTTTTCTTCCTAGTTATTTGTTGTGAACTTCTTCCTTTTTTCTTTTTATATTCTTCTATATGCTCACAGTTTCAGATTGCTGAATACTTCTATCCTAAATTCCAGAGATGTCAGTGGTAGAATGATTTATAGGGGGCCACGTGATTTTTACTGGCAGTGGTCACATCCCATCCTAAAAGTGATCTTTTAGCACTTTGCTTAATATTATCTCATCCTTGAAATCGGTGACAAGAGGTTCCAAAGATATATATATATATATATATATATATATATATATATATATATATATATATTTGCAAAAAAATCTGTTAAAAATAATGCACTTTTTATAGGTTCATAGGTTCATAGTAGGCTATCTGCCCTAGGGCATTTCTAAGCCTAACCAGAGTGTGTTTGGCTTTCGCCACCCATTTTAAATTAATTTTGCTATGTCTTTTTTTGAGGTTAGTATACTGTACCTCTGTCTAACAGTGACACAGAAGTGATAGCCGGGGTAAACCTATGATCTCAAATCCACTCATCAAGATTCCTCTTGAAGAGAGTCAATGTGGGACTCTGCCTAACCTGGACTGGGATTTTATTCCAGAGTGAAGGGAGCCTCTGGGTTATGAATCTGTCCCTCCAGCATGTCCTATTTATTTCAGTGCTGAGGTTCAAGTCTCTCGAGCGTGTAGCTCGATGGGATTTGGATTTTCTGAGGTGCAGCATGTCCATTAATTCCGGGTTGGACATGGCTTTATACATCAGGCACAGATCGCCTCTGAGCAGGCGGTATGCCACTGAGTAGAGCTGGAGTTTCTTTAACCGAGCAGCATATGGCATCTGTTTCAGCCCTTTGATCCTCTTGGTGAGGTACTTTTGGGGTCATTCCAGTTGCTGCAGGTGTCTGGTATGGTACATCCCAAAAGGGGCATTGTACTCAATTATAGGCCTGATGAGGAATGAGTAAAGAGGCACAATGACCTCTCCTGATCTAGATGTGAATCCCTTCATGATTAAGTGGGCTATATAAAATGTTTTTCTAACCACTTTGGCCATGTGGTTGTCAAATGAGAGATTGCTATCAACTTGGGTACCCAGGTCCCTAATGACTTCTTCTGTACTTAATGGATTACCACCTATGTGGTAATTTGTGGGCACTTTGTTTTTGCCAAAGGGGATGACTATACACTTTTTGGCATTTAGCTTGAGGCCATGGCTCTGGCACCAGTTGTCTGTTTCTATGAGGCCCTTTTGGAGGATGCTTGTGTCGGCTGGAGAGTTGATTATGGCACCCAGTGTGCAGTTATCTGTGAACTTGGTCAACCACAGTCCTTCCGTGTTGGCCTGAACCACCGAGAAATATATACCGAACAAGAGAGGTCCCAGGACTGAGCCTTGTGGGATGCCACTTGTAACTGGTTTGGAGTCTGACATGGCTCCAGCAATTCTAACCATGTGGGTTCTGTCCTTGAGCCAGTTTGCAACCCATCTAGTGACATAGGGGTTTATATTTAAGCTGGTGAGCTTATCTATAATGCCTGAGTGGGGTATTGTATCGAAGACTTTTGTGAGGTCCAGGTAGGCTGTGTGGACCACCTTCCCCTCGTCAATGGCCTTGGTGACTGTTTCAAAGAAATTGACCAGGTTTAAGAGGCAGGATCTGCACTTAACAAAGCCAAACTGGGTAGGATCCAGTGTCTGTAGGTCCCCAATATCTTTATTTATGAGGTCCATGATGATCCTTTCCATAGCTTTGCAGACCAAGCTAGTCAGGCGTATGGGGCGATAGTTTCCAGGATCCGTTGAGGCACTACCTTTGTGGAAAGGGACCACTGTTGCTGTACGCTACTCTTTGGGTACATATCCTGTAGTAAGGCTAAGATTGAACAGTAGTTTTATGTTTGGGTTTAGCTCTTCTTGGAGTTCATGTAGGACACAGCCGGGACACCATCTGGTCCCATTGATGCTGTGTTTTTTGCTTTGGAGAGGGCAGCTCTTACCTGAGCATCTGAGATGTCAGGGCGGCAGCACTCTGTTGGGATAGATATTTGCCCTTTTGGTGGGGAGGGGGGCGGGAGTTTGCACTGAACCTGTCAGCTAGGATGTTGGCAATGTCTGTGGGCTCGGTGTATTTTTTGTCATTTTGGACTAATTCTGAGCATATCTGGGAATTCCCACCCAGGTTCCTAACATAACTAAAGAAAGCCTTGTGATTATCCTTAGTGTCCTGTGCAATTTTTCTCTCGATGCTGGCCTTAGACGATTTTATGAGTGCCCGTAGTTTTTTGCTAATACTGATCAGAGATGCCTTCCCTTTTTGGGATTTTGCTCTATCATGTAGTAGCTTCCTCCTTCTATTGCATAGTTTGTTTATGGCTGGGGTCCACCAGACAGGATGTCTGCCTTTGGAGGATTGGGTCTTGGTTTTATTTGGGATTGCATGATCCATCCATTCCTAAAGGTGTTCATAGGATGCGTTTATAAAGGATTCTGCGGTCTGGGACGTATTTTCCACAGGCCCGGGGGCTTTGAAGGATTTCGCCTCGGTTTTGAGGCGTGTGAAATTTGCTTTAGAGAAGTTTTTCACAGTGGTTTTCTGGGCAGGGGGTGGGGTCGGGATGTGAATATCCAGTGAGATTAGTTTATGGTCTGATCTTACCAGTGAGGGATACACTTCTGGTCTGGAACATAGTGTCCCCATGTTGGTAATGATCAGGTCCAGTATGTTTTCCCCTCTTGTCGGAGTGGTAACGAATTGTTCCATAGCATTTGAGTTTATAAATTCTAGGAACCTTTGGGCTAGGGTGTTGGAGCTAGAGTAATGCTCCCAGTCTATGTTTGGGTAGTTGAAGTCGCCCAATATAATGGTGTTTGGAGAGACCTTCATATTTTCCAGTATTCTCAGGAAGGCCGAGTGGGGTTCCTGTGTTTGGGAGGGTGGTCTGTAGCAGGCTATAAACTGGAAGGCAGTTTTACCCACAGTTAGTTGCACATGGATAGTGTCTGATGCTTCGTGCTGTGCCACCAACCTGGAGGTGTGGGTATCTTTGACGAATATTGATACTCCCCCTCCTTTTGTGGTTCGGTCCAAGTTTTGGGGACAAAAAGCATGGTATGAGGTATAACCTGGTAGTGCTGGGGTGCTCTCGGGAGCCTTGAACCACGTTTCTGTTACTGCACAGATATTGATGTTCTCCATGCTAAGGAGAGTTTTTAGTGCGTGCATCTTGAGGTTTAGACTTCTGGCATTGAGTAGCATTTCTCTTAGTTTCTTATCCCTTGTGATACCTATGGAGGTGGGTTTGACTTTTGAGCCTTGCCTAAAAAAGGCACTATGGGGGTAGCAAGAGCCTTTGCAATATCCAAAAGCCCAAGGGTGACAGGTGCAAGCCATCCCTAGCGAAGCATCGTGGCTTGTCGAGCATGTCATCCAAGGCTGACAGGCATTGGATCCCCTTTGAATGACACCAACACTTAAGCCAATTGTTGAAATTGATCATCTTGTCTTCATATTGTGGCATCATTCTTGGTGAGGGTAAGATGCTACTCAAGGTCAAGGTCATACCGGCCTGGGCTACATGCTCAGAGAGCTCCTCTATGTCTCTTTTCATGTAATCCAGGGAGGTACATCTCAGGTCATTCACACCAGCATGGACAATGACTGAGTCATATTTGTACTTGCCTTGGAGTGACCTGAGTTCTTGTGTTATGTGGTGGATCCTAGCACCCGACAGGCAGCTCACCGTGACCTTCTCCTTGTTCAGCCTGGTGAGCAGGACGTCAGTGTGCCTGACGATAGAGTCACCTATTACAAGTGTATCAGGTGTGTTGTTTAGCCTTAAAGGCTGTGACTGTTCAGCACACTGGCTTTGTGAGCTATGTGTTGCACGTGTTTTGTTTTGGGGTAGCGGTTGCTTGGGTGTCTGCTTTGGAGGTCTCTGCTGCTTAGGCAGATTTTTATTTAGAGCCTCCGAGTATGTTTTTGTGTGTTTATGTGTTTGGTTTGTTGTCGTGGTAGGTCTATGTGAGACTGGAATTGTAGTGAGTGTGGTTTCCTTCTCCTCCTGACTGGTTACACCAGTACTGAGTTGAGAGAGCTTAGCCTCCAGTTTGGCTATATGGTTGCATCTCTCACATGTGTTGGAATTTGTTGGGAGGAGGAGAGGGTTGTCTGTGTACATGAGGCAGTTGTAACATTGCCTCAAGATTCCCAGATTCACCAGCTGGACCGAGAGGAGATTGACAACTGACCTTTGGACATGCTAGAATAGTATTGGGAATTCCTTTATAATTGAAAAAAGGGCCAATGGGGAACAAGGTACTCAAGGGGAGTTTGTGAGGGTGTAGTGCTTTTAATTTTTTAGAGCTTACTTATATAATTGCTTTAGTGAGCAAGTGCCAGGTAACTTAAATGCACTGTGTTACAGGTAACTTAAATGCAAAAATGAAAAACAGTAACTTTCTTTCAAGTGAAACAAGGAAATAAGTACAGTAAGCAATGCAGATATCACTAGGGATCCACAGAAGTGCTAAAAGGCCACGTTTTAGGTGGAATTAGCGTTTCAGGGAAATAAACTAACAACAAGCATACAAACAAAGCTAGATTCAGCAGGCCTGGATCTAGTCTATGCTACAGCAAACAAGGTGTACCAATTTCAGTCAGAAACAGTTAGAATATGCAGGCACTATAAGCCTTTAACCAGAAATTCCCTGCTCAGAAGGGCAGAGTCCAGCCTCTCCTCCCACAAGAGTGCAGACCGCAATCCTTCTTAATGTAAAATAACTGGCCTGAAGCCCAAGTGCTTAAACCAGAACTAATACACTTTTAGTATAACAGACACTGAGCTCTCAATCAGCAGTTCCCAACTTAGAAGGATGTAAGCTACCTGTCCTGCCACCACAGTGCAGACCACAAACCTTCCTAATGTAAAACAACTGGTCTGAAGCCCAAGTGCTTAATCCAAAAGACTTAGAAATGATAGCTACACTTTAATCAAGTTACTACCAGCAGTAATAAATACAACTGAATACTTTAAAGAATGCCTGGATTAGTGCTCAAGTTATACAAACAAAGCTAGAATCAGCAGGCCTGGATCTAGTCTATGCTACAGCAAACAAGGTGTACCAATTTCAGTAAGAAGCAGTTCAAATATGCAGGCACCATAAGCCTTTAACCAGAAATTCCCAGCTCAGAAGGACAGAGTCCAGCCTCTCCTCTCACAAGAGTGCAGAACACGAACCCTCTTAATGTAAAATAACTGGCCTCAAGCCCAAGTGCTTGTAGTAAGAATCTTTGTGTTCAACATCTTTGTATCATGTATAGGAAGGGTTAAAATGTGAAACTGCATTGCGTGCAAAGAAATAAGCTAAAATAAGTTGTTTTTCTTTTAAAGAAGTTGCTGACCAAAGAGGAATGCACAGATGTTACCTTGGTCCAGGCACAAGCTTATCTTGTGCCTGACCGCTGACCATCTAAGGCTCCAGGATGTGAATTTATAGCCTTGACTGAAATTCCTTGTCTGGTAACCAGTTACTGTGTACGTGCAGAGAAGGGTATAAAAACCCATGTGTAGTGTACAGAAATTAGACTGCTGACATACCATATACTTTGTAGCATGTCTCCATGCATGTAAAATAAACCTTTTTGCTTATTTTTATCTGCGTGATTCTTCCAGTATATGTTAAGAGTATTAAAATCTTTTGACATTTCTGGTGCCCAAGACCATGGGGCCACCTCTTGACGGCACGAATCGCATAAGAGGGACTGAAAAACCTGTACAGGAAGGGGAGAACGAATCTCGGGCTCCCTTGAACGGAAAGACCTCCGACGAAGATGTCATAAGTAGAGGCCAGTCACTCTTAGATTTGATCCGTGGGACGGTGATGAACTGGGCGGAAGAACCGCAGAAAGGTAAGCGTAACATTTTTTTTTCTTTATTTTTGTATTGCTCTCTTTTTAAAAGAACAAAGGGACTAGTCATAAGGGAATCGTCTTTTGGTTTAATTTTACAAAAGAACGGTAGAGATCTCAGGAAAAGGAAACTAATTTTTCTCTCAGATTAGAAAAATGGAGTAGTTGTTGTAGTTGCAGCGACCGCTCAAACAAAAGGACCGAGGATGAACAATATATGTTCAACCTACATCAAAATAATTGAAAATTTCTAAAAAAATGGAAGAAAGATTATGAGTTTAGTGGAAATCTAAACAAATTAGAATGTCAAAATTTGGTAAAAAGTTTACGTAAGGATGCAGGAAATAAGGTTAAAGATCAAAAGAGAATAGGATTTCTCCAGGCTCAGAAGTGGTTAGAGGAAGCTAATAAAAAATATAGAGAACAGCTTCATAATAAAAAAACTGGTGACTCGAGTGCAAAAGATACATTTTTCATCCAAAAGGATGATAATGAAACATCTGCCGTCTGTCGCAAGGCGACGGCCCCACCCTTATATCCAAACCTGGAAACCCTTAAAACCACTCCACCTCAGTATCAGGAAAGTGAAGAAGTGAGTCAAAGCAAAACCATACCTCCCGTAGTTTTACAAAAGCAGGCGGATGACACTCTGGACCTACGAACCCGTAGTATAGACAAATCAGAATGGAAACAAAAGGAAACCAAAGTTAATTCGGCGTCGACAGAGTATCCCCTCATAGAAGTAGCAAATCCACAAGTGGGTACATTCGGACAGGGTCCCACCATTTTAGTTTATCGACCCTGGACGCGGGAAGACATTCAAAAGCGAGAAGGAATACCACACCCTAGGTTAGATATGACCAAGTTTTGTGAAGACGTCGCAGGCATGATAGAAAGTTATAAGCTAAATGCCGTAGAGTTGGAACAAGTAGTTCGACAAATTTTGGGTCCCGACTGGCACTTGGTCTGTGGGGACTGGGATCCCATAACCAGAGTAGATAATAAGCCACTTGCCCACAATTCGGACTCATACCAAAAGCAGGTCAAGGATTTACTAGCCCGTATTTTGGATAAATGGAAGCCTAGGGCAGACTGGACCTGTATCAATAGATGTGTACAAGCAGACGACGAAAAAGTAGACAACTATTTGCAGAGACTTACCCAGTGCTTTGATAACCATAGTGGTATGCAAAAAGAAATAGATCAGTCAAAAGACTCCTCATATGAACAACAACTAAAAAATGCCTTTTTAAAAGGATGTAAAAGTGCTATTAGTAACTTTGTCCAAAAGCGTATGATAGACCATCGGACGGCACGTCTGCAGCCCCTACTGGAGTATGCAAGACATGCAGAAAAATATTTAGAAGAAAAGAAAAAAAAACAAGCTCAAACCTTTACGGTGAGCGAAGATGGGACACTTATGCTACTGCAAGGTCTGACTAACAGGGGTAGAGGAAGGGGCAGAGGCAGGGGTAGAGGAAGAGGGAATGTGGGACATTCCAAAGATTATGAAGGTAGACAGAAAAGAGGAGAATGTTTCAAATGTGGTAAAAAGGGACATTTTGTGAGGGAGTGCCGGTCTTCTGAAAAAAACTAAAACCACCCCGGATCACGGGTCAGCCTGACTATATGATGGTGGTGGAGGTGAATCAGACCCGGATAAAGAGGCTGATTGGCCAGAGTCAATAAGACAGAGTGAAGAGGAAGATTTTGAGGACGCAAACGAGGAAGGTAAGGGTGAATGTGCAGGATGGGAAAATGAAATGACTGATTTTTCAGAAAAAGGTGAATATCAGGTTGTTAATTTAACAGCGCTGGCTGTAACTATGCAGCTAGAGGCACAACCGATAATCACACTTCAAGTAGAGGGTAAGGATGTAGAATTTTTGTGTGATTCAGGGGCCTCCAGGACCCTGCTAAGAAACTCTGCAGTGCCATCCGATGTAACTTCTGATGACTATGTATTAGTCAAGGCAGCAAATGGCCGCATCTATAAGGAACAATTATCTAAACCTTTATGGTTCATGGACCCTGAAACTAACCAAACTATCAGGTTTCAAGTTATTATCTCCAAAATTTGCCCTGTAAACTTATTAGGAAGAGATTTAATGCATGTGTTTGGCATAGCAGCTGTACCGACTGCATCAGGGATTCTAGCCAAACAAGTAGAAATTCAAGATGTTATGTTACAAGTGGGGCAGGGTGATTTACACTACTGGTACAGTAATGATCTTGTTGAAACTGGACCACAAAATGTAGTAAATGAGCTAACTAATTTGGCCTTAAGCAAATATGGCACACAACCGCCAGTGGTAGCTAAACAACTACACTGTACAATGTATTACAGAAAGTATGTGGGACCAGACGACAAATATGAGGAGCAATTTTTTAAACACAAGGTCACAAAAATCCTGTTACAAAATCTCTATTGGGATAAATTAGGAAATTCTGCAGTTACACAAAGTCTTACAAAAGATATGCAGTTACTTTTTCGCAATAATTCTATTGCACATGTCTCTGTACCAATGGCAGAACAAACGGCATGGTATCTGGTGGGGAGGAAAGTTACTGAATGGGCCAAAATGATGCTGGAACAATTGGCATGTAAAGGAGTTCAGGTACAAAGACTAAATTGGGTCACCCAGGCTAGACCAACAGTGCACCTCCGCGAAGACAGGCTACGCCCCGGGAGGGCCATTCTGACTATGCCTCCTAACCCCGCAAGAAGAATTAAAGTTACAATCAGTGCCAGACTCCTTATGGTCCCGCGGACAACATGACATTGGGCTAATAAAAACAGCAGGGCAGGTTAAAATAACCCCAAAATCTGATTTTAGACCTCATAAGCGTCAGTATCCATTAAGTAAAAAGGCAGAATAAGGCATTCTACCAGTGATCACGGCTCTACTGAGAGCTGGGGTTTTAATTCCATGTACAGATTCACCGTGTAACACACCCTTGTTCCCAGTAAGGAAACCGGATGGGACATGGAGAATGGTACAGGATCTGCAGGCTGTAAATGCTGCTGTAGTACCAAGGGCTCCTATGGTCCCAGATCCATCTGTTTTGTTAAATGATATCCTTCCCACGGATAAGTATTTTTCTGTTATTGACATTAGTAACGCATTCTTTTCTATTCCCCTACAGGAAGATAGTAGGTTTTGGTTCGCTTTTACGTTTATGAGCAACGGTACACATACACACGATTGCCGCAGGGATATTGCGAAAGCCCTACAATCTTTTCGCAAGAAATGTCGACAAACCTGGCACAGTTTCAACCAGAGCATGGCTGTCATCTACTATTGTACGTGGACGACATCTTACTGGCTGCACCCACGGAGGCTGTCTGTGAGTCCGAAACTATTCGGTTATTGCATTTTTTGGCGAAAGAGGGACATAAGGTAAATAAATCTAAATTACAATTTTGTAAAACTGAAGTACGGTATCTAGGCTATACCATTTCAATTGCTGGTAGACAACTAGATCACTGTAGAAAAGAAGCCATTTTACAGGCACCAATGCCCAGCACAAAAAAAGAAATGATGTCATTTTTAGGAATAACAAATTTTTGTCGTAGTTGGATTCTCAACTACGCAGAGGAAGTAAGTCCACTTTCGGAACTTATTTATGCACTTCCCGTGGCAGCACATGACGCGCTGCAATGGACGGATAAGGCAATACAGGCATTTACTAGGGTAAAACAATTGATAGCAGGATCTGCAACACTTAGCTTCCCTGACTATACAAAACCCTTTGTTCAGACAGTAGATTGTAAGCAGGGTTTTATGACATCGGTTCTGTTGCAAACTTATGGGGATAAGTTGAGACCATTAGCTTTTTATTCCAGTAAATTGGACACAGTGGCACGATCTTTGCCACACTGTGTACAAGCGGTAGTCGCAGCTGCACAGGCTGTGCAAGTGTCTGCAACCCTAGGTTTGTTTCATGACCTTACCTTACGAGTACCACACTCTGTCGCGGTAATACTACTACAGGATAAAGTTACCTTTCTCTCTCCTAGCAGACACATATCCTGCATGACAACGTTACTATCACAACCACACATGACCATTGAGCGATGCACCACTCTTAATCCAGCCACGCTGTTACCTACAGCTGATGATGGTGCCCCTCACGTGTGTTTAGATTTGATACACTCTAATGTCTTACCAAGACCAGACCTTAAGGACCAACCTTTGGCAAATTCAGATTGGACCCTGTTTGTAGATGGGTCAGCACGTAAGAATGAGGCAGGTATCACACAAGTGGGGTATGCAGTCACAACTGAGACTAAGGTACTGGAGGCAAAACCCCTCCCCAGGAACCTGTCCGCTGGCCGAATTGATTGCTTTGTCCAGAGCATGCACCATCTCCAAGGATAAGGCAGTTACTATCTACACAGATAGTCAGTATGCTTTTTCCATGGTCCATGTCTTTGCACAGCAATGGAAAAATAGGGGAATGGTTACGGCTTCAGGAAAGGAAATAACCCACAAGGATTTAATCCTTAGCCTCTTATAAGCTGTCCAACTGCCACGGGGACTGGCCATCTGTAAGTCTTGGCGCACACAAATGCCAAGGATCCAGTATCACTTGGAAATGCACTGGCCGACAAAGCTGCAAAAAGTGTAGCCTTAACCTCTACCTTTGCACTCGAGATCACACAGAAGGAACTTCACCCTACAGATAAATTTGATCTACAAACTTTACAGGTAATGCAGGAACTTAGTACAGTTCAGGAAAAACAGCGATGGGTTAAATATGGGGCTATTCAAAAGCAGGGAGTTTTTGTAGGTCCAAATGATAAGTATGTCTTGCCAACAAACCTTTTTAGGTATGCCTCATTAGTGACGCATGGCCCATCTCATCTGGGCCCTGCTGCTATGGTTCAAATGATCCAGCAAATGTTCTGGACCAAGGGCTTTATAGCATACGCTAAATGATTTTGTTTATCGTGCCTGCTTTGTGCACGATACCATGGTGGTGGGGTGCGTATCACCCCAGCAGCTTTTCCGCTGCCTCCGTATCCATTTCACACAATCTGTATGGATTTTATTGAACTAACTCCTGTTCAACAGAAGCAATTTGTGTTAGTCATTATTGACGCTTTTACAAAATGGGTTGAAGCTTTTCCGGTAGCACACCCAGATGCACTGCAGTAGCCAAGGCCCTTATAAATAACATTATCCCTCATTTTGGGCTACCTACACGCATCTATTCTGATAATGGCACACATTTCATAAACCAAGTTATTCAAAAGCTGGCCGCTGTTTTTCAGATCGAGTTAAAACACCATTGTGCCTACCACCCACAGTCAGCAGGGTTGGTTGAACACCATAATGGCATTCTCAAAGGCAAGTTACATAAACTCATGGCCGAGACACATCAGTCTTGGATAAACTGCTTACCTCTGGCACTCCTGTCCATGCATACCACTCCCACCTCAAAAGGGGTCACACCATTTGAACTATTATATGGGAGACCTTATTACGTCCCGCAGTGGCAAAATCTTTTGCCTGCAGAATGTGGGGGGGGTGAAGAGATAGCAGATTACTTGAGGAAATTGCTGACCAAAACTAACACCTCTTTAACGAATGATTGCTTTTCAGATCAGAAGAACAACAGGATCCTGGAAGTGAAACCCGGAAACTGGGTTTGGATTAAAATTGTCAAAAGGAAAACCTGGGCCTCGCCAAAGTGGGAAGGTCCATACCAGGTTTTGATTGCAACACCTACAGCAGTCCGAATAAAGGAACGAACATCGTGGATCCATCTGACACACTGTAAACTGGTAAAACAGTTTGAACTGGACAAAAACTTGAGTTTCCCTGAGGAACACTGATTAGTAGTAATCTTGTTTTGTATGAATATCTGACTATTGTAGCAATGCAGAGAAATACCAGAAGGGAGCAGCCCTTCCCACAAAAGCATTCCAAAATAATTTTGTTGTTAATAAGTGTGATTGTTACTTTTCTGTTTTGGCCGTTTTTATTCTCAAACAAGACTAGCCAAGTAAAGAGAGACGAGAATACGGCTTGGCATCCACCTTTTAATACGTACCAAGCTATTAAATATGCATATGCCCTGTCTTTTAATGTTTCAAATTGTTGGATATGCATGGCTATCCCTACTGTACATGGTGGTCTAATGTTAGGTACAGTCCCTTTGGGGGCAAATGATACATGGACTAATTTACTATTTGAAACTTCTAATGTAGACTTAAAGGACAAAATAGCATTACCCCTCATGGGTCACCAGAATGGAACTGTATGTTTTCAAAGACTCGGCAAGATTAAGGTTGGATGGAGTCAGTGTAATGTAACAATAATTCATAACTGTACAATAGATGGGCACTGTGCAACAAGTTTCAAGCCTATAAGAGTGCTTGTTAATAGTACAGGGCTTGTTAATCATACAAGTTTCTTTGAAAAAATGTTATCTGTGTATGATCTTTTGTTTAAAGGGCTGCAAGATAAAGGAAATCACTCTTTTCCAGTCAATATTACACTTAAAGTAAATGATTGTTATTTTATCTGTGGTAGAAAAGCATACAAATGGTTACCGAGGAATTGGTCAGGCAGTTGCTTTTTGGGTTATTTAGCACCAGCTATAAGACATACATTTTCTCTTCCCCAAGGTAAAATACGAAATGTATGTGCTGTTAATAAACCTGTTAATCCCGTAGGTAACGTTGATGCATCCTGGATCTATCACCACGATTTGGCCCATAGTAGCAGCAAAGGGCTATCACACATGGACTTGGGCGATGATGTTATTTCCTGGGCTGGTATTCTTCCAGCGTATGGGACCGTAAAATCCATTTGGGAGCTCAGAAAACTGTCAAAACTGTTAGAAACTCTGAGCAATGCAACTTTTTCTGCGCTAGACTTGGGGACGGATGAGTTAACTGCAATGAGGACTGTAGTGTTGCAGAATTGTATGGCGCTCGATTTCACCCTAGCGGCGAAAGGAGATACTTGTGCTCTTATCCAGGAGGAGTGTTGTTCGTTCATTCCAGATAACGAACATGACATTGACAGTCATCCAGAGATCCTACAACAAGTTTCTGAACTTACAAAACCAGGACAGAATCCATTAACTGACTTTTTCCAAAATTGGTTTGGAAATTGGGGAACAGTACTTATGAATGTCTTAATTGCTATATGTGTTGGTGCCATTATATTCCTACTGTTGGGTTGTTGCTGCATTCCTTGCATCCGAATGATAATATCAAGTGTATTGTCTGCCAATGCAACTAAAGCTTATTATTCTGAATATACAGAACACGAGTCATGCGAAAAACTGTATGAATAAAATGTATTACTGGTGATACAAAGTGTTGTTAGGGGGGAAATGTAGTAAGAATCTTTGTGTTCAACATCTTTGTATCATGTATAGGAAGGGTTAAAATGTGAAACTGCATTGCGTGCAAAGAAATAAGCTAAAATAAGTTGTTTTTCTTTTAAAGAATTTGCTGACCAAAGAGGAATGCACAGATGTTACCTTGGTCCAGGCACAAGCTTATCTTGTGCCTGACCTCTGACCATCTAAGGCTCCAGGATGTGAATTTATAGCCTTGACTGAAATTCCTTGTCTGGTAACCAGTTACTGTGTACGTGCAGAGAAGGGTATAAAAACCCATGTGAAGTGTACAGAAATTAGACTGCTGATATACCATGTACTTTGTAGCATGTCTCCATGCATGTAAAATAAACTTTTTTGCTTATTTTTATCTGCGTGATGCTTCCAGTATATGTTAAGAGTATTAAAATCTTTTGACAGTGCTTAAACCAGAATTAATACACTTTTAGAATAACAGACACTGAGCCCTCAATCAGCAGTTCCCAACTTAGAAGGATGTAAGCTACCTGTTCTGCCACTACAGTGCAGACCACAAACCTTCTTAATGTAAAACTGGTCTGAAGCCTAGGTGCTTAAACTAAAAGGCTTAGAATGAGTTACACCAAGCAGTAATAAATACAACTGAGTACTTTTAAGATGACGCAAAAGCAAAATAAAGTAGGAAAAAACACAAATACAGTAAAAGCAGATACTTTTTTTTTTTTTTTTTTTTTTGTTGAAAGAGAGAAAGGAGTAGCAGAAACTAAGCTGATTGGCCTTCTCAAATGCTCTCCCTGTACTGGGTAGAATGAGGTAATGACACTAGACTGGGAGGAGGGTCCCAGATCAAATTTACACTAGGGGCAGGCAACTGCAAAGCCACCAACTATAAAAACGCTATACCAACAGGGAGGGAGAGTGGTAAACAAACTGCAGAAATGTTACTCACAGCTGAAAAGCAGCAGTGAGCCTTTAAATGAAAGTTTTAAACAGCTAAAGGAGCCACTAGAAAAAAGAGTTTAACTGCAACAAGTTATCATAAACAAACAACCCAACAGATGCTTAATAAGAGTGGACAATTTCCAGTTAATACCTCACACACAGTAAAACTAGCTATAAAAAAACACAGTACACAAAGTGCTATAAACAACAAAGAAATAAAGAACAAAATAAACAAAAAACAGGATACTTAATGTTATATTTTATAGCTCCGAGTTTGCTGAGTATCCTTCCTTCGATTAGCTCACTGTAAAATGGCAGAACACTCACAATTGAGCTTCTTAGGTAACAGAAAGTTGAAACCTGAGACAGCTTTTAAAAAAGAAATCTCAAAAGAACCAATGAGGTGCTTAGTCTAAGCTGTAGTCCAGGAGACCTCAGTCAGCCAATGACCTCAAACAATTCTCTCTCACTGAAATGCCTGATGGCTTTGGCTAAAACAAGATGTCCCTGAATTATGTGCTCAGACACACAGCCTCCACAAACCCTAGGCCCAAATACAAGCCTGGATATGGAAATGCTACAAATATCCCCACTACTTAGAACAAACTGCAGAAATGTTACTCACAGCTGAAAAGCAGCAGTGAGCCTTTAAATGAAAGTTTTAAACAGCTAAAGGAGCCACTAGAAAAAGAGTTTAACTGCAACAAGTTATCATAAACAAACAACCCAACAGATGCTTAATAAGAGTGGACAATTTCCAGTTAATACCTCACACACAGTGAAACTAGCTAGAAAAAATACACAGTACACAAAGTGCTATAAACAACAAAGAAATAAAGAACAAAATAAACAAAAAACAGGATACTTAATGTTATATATTATAGCTCCGAGTTTGCTGAGTGTCCTTCCTTCGATTAGCTCACTGTAAAATGGCAGAACACTCACAACTGAGCTTCTTAGGTAACAGAAAGTTGAAACCTGAGACAGCTTTTAAGAAATAAATCTCAAAAGAACCAATGAGGTGCTTAGTCTAAGCTGTAGTCCAGGAGACCTCAGTCAGCCAATGACCTCAAATAATTCTCTCTCACTGAAATTCCTGATGGCTTTGGCTAAAACAAGATGTCCCTGAATTATGTGCTCAGACACACAGCCTCCACAAACACTAGGCCCAAATACAAGCCTGAATATAACTGCATAACTCTTTTTACTGATGAATTAATTATTTTTCAATTGCATTTCAAGCTGTCACTAATTGTTTCTTGAACTATACTGAAATTAACTGGTTAAATTACAGTGGCTACAATGTACTCCAAAAATTCTTCCCTTCCTTATTTTAACTTCATTAGGTTCTGATTATATTGATTTTGAGTCCATGACAGCAAGATACTGAGAAGCCTTAAGATTCTCTTTGCTTGCTGTGTTTGTTGTCTGCCTTTGGAAGACCACTTGCCACAAATTTGCTTTGTTATAAAGATTGCCTTGGTTTAGGAAAAGTGCAATGCATCAAGTACTTAAAGGATCAGATACACTCTTCATATGAGAGTTCTAGGTTTCCATTACTACTCTTATACTTTACCAGTCTTTTGTGAGGGATGCTCTGTGATGAGTGCTTTAGTCCAGCCCACCTACCTGGGACTGAATACTAGCATTGTCATTTTGACACTTCCATTTAAAATACATCACAGTTTGTGTAAAATGCTTCAACCCCATTTCATAACCAAAGTAATAACTCATATTGCTGCTTTCATATGCACACGTGCACACACACATGCACACAACTGCTGCATGCATTCTTGAGTATTAGTTCAGTTAGCCAACCTACAGCTTACCAATAAAACCCCATAAACCCTGAGAACACTGCTGCCTATGCAGAATTGTTCACAGAAACCATGTACAAGCATGTTAATAGCTGCATTGAGGCAGCTGCACCCACCAAGAAGTACAGAACTAAATCAAAAACAAGCCACCCTGGTAAAAAACAATAGGGTGTATAACAGAAGGAAGAAAATCATGGCAAAAATTAGGAGGTGCAGCACCCGGTAAGATAAAAGCACTCTTGCCAAACTAAACAAACATCTCAGAGGAAAAATAAAGTTTACCAAAGCCAAATTTGAGGCGAATTTGACCTCCCAGGCCAAGGACAATCACAAGACATTCTTTAGCTATATCAACAGCCTGAAAGGCAATACACAATTGTGTGCAGAGCCCATTGTAAATGGAGCCGCCAGTCCTGAGGCAGACAATATAACAAACCTACTGGCTGATAAATTCAGCTCTAACTTTACCCATTTCTCCCCCTCAACCTTCCCTCAGGAAATACCATCAAATATAACTCCCCCTGCTATCACTAGGGAACAGGTCCTTAATGCTCTCCCTCAGCCTTCCCTCAGGAAAGCGTATCAAATATAACTACCCCTGCTATCACTAGGGAACAGGTCCCTAATGCTCTCTCTAAGGCCAAGAACACTGCATTAGTTGTCCCACACAATATTCCAAGATCTCTTCTAAATAGCGTGAAACGTGACCTATCAGGGCATCTGGAATTGCTATTTAAGTATAGTCTCCAAATAGGCTTTGTGCCTCATGAATGGAGAATAGCAACAGTCATCCCTCTGCACAAAGGTGGGCCATCTACAGACCCTGGAAATTACAGACCCATAAGCCTCACTAGTCTTATATGTAAAGCCATGGAAATAATTATTTTTGAAATGATCAATAGTGATATAGTAAACATTCAGACACTGGACCCAACCCAGTTTGGTTTCAGCAAGATAAGATCATGCCTAATCAACCTGGTAGACTTCTTTGAGAAGGTCACCAATGCAATGGCTGAAGGCAAAATCATTTGCACTGCCTACTTTGACATGGCCAAGGCATTTGACATAATACATACTTGGGCATTGCTGACAAACTCAAGAGGTTAGGTAGAAACCCGTATGTCACCCAGTAGATAGCCAACTGGCTCACAGACAGGACCCAGGAAGTTAGAACAGGGAGTCCACCTCTAGAAACTGGCCCATCACAAGTGGAGTCAAAAGTCCTTGGACCATTTCTTTTTGGCATTTACTTCTCAGAAATCAAGGCCACTGTCAGTGGTCGCTGGCTGAGTAAATTTGCAGATAATTGCAAATTAGGAGCTATCACTGAATCTCTCACTGACACAAAATGTTCTCCAGGAGGGGCTGACACAGACAAACAACTGGTGTCAGAGCCATGGACTAAAACTAAATGCCAAGAAATGCATAATAGTATCCTTTGGGAAGTTATCCATCCCTGGTAACTATCATATTGACAATGCACCCCTTAGAGCTGATGGAGTAGTCAGGGACTTAGGGACACACATAGATAGTAATCAAGCCTTTGATCATCACATGTCTACAGAGGTGAGGAAATCATTCTATGTTCCACAACTTATAAACAAAGGTATGGCATCTAAGCCAAGGAAGTCATTGCTCCGCTGCATTTGGCATTCATCAGACCATTCAATGAATACAATATCCTCTTTGGTATGTACTTAACCAGGCATACCCAACAATTGGAATGTCCACAGAGGTTCCTCACTTAAAGAATACAAGGCATAAGTAATATGTCCTATGTAGACTGCCTAAATGCCTTATCCTTCTATTCTGTCTCTCACAGGCTTTTGAGGGGAGATATATGCCTGGCATACAAGATATTGTCAGACCCCATTCTGATGGACCTCCTGCATAGCCACAATACAAACAGTACCAGAATTACCTATTCTAAAGATATAAATAGGACCAGCTGAAGAGATAGGTATGCATCTCAGAGATCACCCCATCTATGAAACAGGCTCTCCATCCATGTGAAGCAGAGTTCCTTTCTAACCCTATTCAAGTGCAACTTGGACAATTGGATGGGAAACCAGAAATCCATCCCTGGTTTGACACCTATGTCTCTAATGGAAACAGGTAACCTGTAGATTATTCCTCTCACAGGCCCATGCTTGCACTTATCAAGGGTATCAGAACTTGTGAGATATTTGGGATGCATGGCTAGGCTTATAAAGGCCCTTGTGGTCATTAACCTAGTAAACACCTATGAATCTATGAAAAATGTGATAGAAATGAGAGAGAAGTGGGTTATTTTATTAAATGAACATCTCACCAAAAAGGTAAAAATGAATGTTGGAAAAAATTTATTTTCATATTTAACCAGAATCATCTAACTGATTTCCAACAATCTTGGAATATTGGGAGCTCAAAGTAATATTTTTCTCTTAGTATTTCTCTAAATATCTGAACCCATATACATTTACATTTATTCTTAGTCTATAAATAACACAGCTCATAAAAATAAATAACTCCTTCTTTCCATTAAATTATTTTTCTTTCCAAGCACATACCTAATATTCTTAAGATTTGCTTCTAATTTACAGCATCTGTGATTCAGATAAAACAACCTCCCCTACCTATACCAGTTCATGTCATAAACTTAACTTTAGAATAAAACTGGCAGTTTCAGTATCTTTCTCAATACCTATTGTACTTTCTTAAGTAGGCACATACATGTATCTTTAACCACATTTCTGCCCTCTTAAGTAATAACTGGATACGTTTCAGCCTCAGTCAACTTTATTAAGAGTAGTAGAGTAATTTCTTCAAAACATATATTGAGGTGATACAAGAACCTTATTTTGGTTCAGTTTTTGTCTCCCCCCCTCCCTGCAGTAGCAGCTGACCATCAAGTGCAACCAGCTACTGTCATTGCTCACTGACCTACCTTAGCCTCCCTTGGGCTCAACTGCACTCACCAGCAGATCAGATGAGGAGTCGAGGATGTTGCTGCAGTACCTTACTGCTGAAAGGGATTGTGCTTTATCCCCAACCATACTGTGGCAGCCTTGCACGCTCTTCAATTACTACCTTCAGGACAGGAGGGCACACTCCTATTCATGTGCAGTTTTATCACCAAGATATATATCTCTTTGAGCAAGAAGCACAGCGGGGTCTTAATGCTGCTATTACAGCAAGCTTTGGATGCATTCCCCCTGCCAGGACATCAGCCACTCATACCCATCATTTCCAACATGGTGCTTCTAATGTCAATGACGCTAGTTTAATACTGGTCCTCAGGGGCACATTAAGGGCTTTATGCCTTTGTGCCATGGGGCCACTTTTTCTGTTTTCATCTTGAGGTAGTCACGGTGTCTTGTCCATCTCTTACACTGACAGAAAACATGGTCCTTAAATATAAGTAGGACTTTCCTATCTCAATATTGTATCTCATAGCTATAATCCTATTTTTTGGTTTACCATTGTACCACAAGTTTTTTTTTATTCCTTATTAATATTAAAATCATGAACACTTCAGCACATTTCTGTGAAAACTAATGTGCCTCCATAGTGGATACATGTTAATACCAAAAATCAACAGATTATCTAACTAGTTATTGGAAGGTCTGGTCAAGTATGTTTGCCACTTCACTCTCAAAATTCTCCATGAGACTTAAAACCCCATCCATACAAATAGAAAATGTCAAAGGGGCAGGACTGCATCTTTGGCTAACACCTCCGTCAATTTCAGATGATTAAGTGAAGTGAATCTTAGATTAAATTTTATCGTATGCCCAATGGAATATACACAGAGTTTCTTTAATTGCTATTAATTTATAGGCTAAACCCTTACTCTTTGTTACAAATCATAACATTTTTATAGCATAGGTTACTGGATATTGATTTCAAATCTTTAAATAAGGTACAGCATTTCACAATCTTGCTTTCAGACATTTCTTTACAATATGCTGAAAGGTTAAGCAGCTATTTAACACAGAATATTCCTCAGAAAGGCAAATTGATTCCTAAAGACATTTTTTCACCCAGTTTTGCCAGAAAAAAAAAAACGTCAGTAAAGTTTAAAAAAAAGTTAATGAATTTTCCAATTTGACCAGAATATTCTTAAATAAATTGAGCATCCTTGTTTTATAAATTAGTACAAGTATTCCATTTTCCTTGAATATGGAAAATTCCCACATTCTAGATATTTCCAGAACTGAACAGATAAGACGTAGGCACAATTTATTTTGCTCTTAGAATTACCCTCACTTATTTTGCTGTTCAGCCTTTGATCTTGCTACTTTTTGACCAATTAATTTTGTGGCATTCCATTAACAAGAATTTTCAGTTTATGAAGGCCGACAAAACATTTGTTCGATATTTTTTTTCTGTCTGGCAGGTCTGTGCCATTACTTGTAATATTACATAATTTCTGTTGATAAGGCCAATTAAAAGAACAAAAAAGGCATATCCTATTACATCTAAAGAAAGAGTTCATTATAAGGATGACACTATAACTAATTGTATAATGAAAGGTAACAAGGGTAGTGATGATCAAGGAAATAATGGAGATTTTTAAGCTGTTCCCCTGCCCATCAAGTGGTCACACAGATTAATGGAGAGGAATCCATTGGTGACAGAGAATGGGAAATGAATAATAAATATTTAATTCACACCAACCAGTGATGAGCACATTGCTGAGGACAAGGCAGGAAAAGGGGATGATGTTGAAGGCGCTTGACTAAAGTACTGTTTTTGACTTTAGGGGATTAAAATATGAATTATAGTAATATATAACAACAGTGTTTGGTAAGTTTCTATCAAACAGGCTCACTTTCATACCTTCTAATAATTTGAACTTTGTTTCTACCTTATTAGAACACAAACTGTTTGCTAGAAATTGAACCCAGATTTTTTTTTCAAAAATCTTTATTTTTTAAACTAGTAAATTTTTAACAGTCAAATCAAAAACAGTTGCCTAAAAGATAATGGCAACCATAAGAATGTGAATATTACACATAGTAAAGGCAATAACTTATTTACAAAATATTACAACCTATATACACAAAATAGGTTGTCTACAATCTATGCACTATATAAAATAAAATACCAGAAGCCCAAGAGATGAAAATACAATACATTTAACAATGGAAAAGAAAGAAGAGGATTTTAAAAGGATACTTAATTTTAATATGACATAGCTGATTATTTTCAAAGATCATATATATATATATATATATATATATAAAAAACCAATAAGTTATAACTCTGGAATAAAACTGGGACGTTAGGGCAATAGAAAAAGCAATCAACTGTTGAAAAATTCTACTAGTAGTTTATATTGTAAAAATACATTCAAATAACTTATTCCAGTACTTCTCATAATGGAAGCATTTTGAAGGATTGGAAACAAATAATTTATGGGTTAATATGTACTTGATAGCCATTTGCTTGAATCCAGCCCAAGTAATTTTAGATCTAGCTGTCCAATTTAGGGTAATGAAGAGCTTAACCAGTGAAAATAGTGTAATTAGTATATGAACATCTTTTTGAGCTAGTCCGTTTGAGGGATATGTAAAACAGCAAATTCCCAAGAAGTTGCATCTTTTTTCGTAACCAATTTTTGCTAGTTTAAGTTTTAGAGAACACCAGAATTTGTAATATGGTTTACAACTCCACAATACATGAAACAGATCAGCTTTGTAATATTTACAAAGGGAACAATCAACTGACAGATTGCTTTAATTGTTTTAAGCACAGCTGAGGTTAGATATACATTGTTATATATCATTAACTGTCTATAGTGGAGTTTTTTATGGGCAATGATGCAAAAGATGGATTATGTGATTTAAGTTGATGATTATATGAAATTGACGGGTTTATATTGGTCCAGTAACTGGAGCAGATAAGGGATTCTTGAAATCTTAATGATGTAAATATTTTATATGTATTAGACTGCATTTTTTGATTTGAAGGATTTCCATAATTGTTACATAATGTTATATTAGCTTCATTTATATTGTGGTCATTTAGATATATTGAGATTAGTTATAACTTTTTGGACAATTATAGGATTTTCTCAAATTAATATTTGAAATATTTCTATTTAAATAAAATCCAAGATTAACTTATCTTTAAGTAGTGGGAAATTAGAAAGATATAGGATTCTATTGTAAATAATTTAGTATTTAAGTGGAGTGGTTGTAATAGCATAAATTAGTTTTTCAAGTTAATCAATTCAAAAAGATTTAGAAGAATTTTTTTATATGTATTAGAAAGTTTTATCGTTTGGGATTTTTGAAATTCTCTTTTTTTACTAAAAGGTAAGGCTTTTAAGTTACAATCCAATGTACATGCAGAGTTATACCATAGTTTAACCGAAGAAGGGCTCCACAGAAAGGATTTAGGATTATATTCTGAGGTTTGAATTATTTTACTAAAATTTATTATATTATATTATATTATAATATAATTTAAAATCTGGAAGGCTCAAACCCCCAAGGCCTTTAGGAAGAATTAGCTTTTTATAACCAATTCTAACCAGTTTTGGGAACCATATCAACTTAGCAAGTTTGGAATTGATATTGCAAAAAAAATTATTAATTTTTAGGTTGATTTAATTAATTTGAAATAAAAGTTTTGGTACTATATTCATCAAAATAATAGCTACATTGGAAAGCAGAGAAAGATTTAGTTTATTTTAATTTGTAATATTGTTTTCAATGTTTGACAACATTTTTGCTACATTATTTTTAAAAAGAGAGGTAGGGTTGTGATGCAACATTATACTCTGATACTTTGGTGAATTATTAATCTTAATTGAAAAGTCAGGAATAATATCAAGTCAACTGTAGTTACAATTTAGAGGAAAGATAGAGGAAAGATAGAGGATTTAAGTAAATTTAATTTGTAGTTAGACAGTTTTGAAAAAATATCAACACATCAACACTATGGAAAATTTTAGTTAAATCCATACTAGACAAAGCAAAATATAGATTTAGATCATTCACAAAAGTGTTAAAGGGTATGGGGAATCTACAAATCTCTGGTATTAAGTGATGCATATTTTGAATAATCAACTGGGGCAATAAAATTTTATTAATAAATAGAGAAGTATTTGCATTTGAATAAAGATTTTTTTATAAGATTAATAAAAGGACATGGAAAACAAAAGTGTGGCAGAACTGCAAAGAGGAAATCTAAGTTTAATCTATCAAACACTTTTGAGGCATCTAAGGCAAGTGAAAACAGAGATGAAATATAATGTTTAGATAGCATAATTAATGTATCTAATGTTAGTGTATGATTGCAAGTTTGTCTAGATTGCATAAAACCTGATTGAAAAGGAGATCTTATTTGTGGCAAGATAGGATTCAGCCTGTTTGCTAGAATTATACACTGATGCACTGTACGAAATAGGATTCAGCCTATTTGCTGAATCATACACCAATGCATTGTATGAACACATACACAAATGCATGGATCTTGCCATACCCAATAGAACCAAGATGCTCTCCTCTAAAAAAGGAAGCTAATCTGGTGGTCCCCTGCCATAAACAAACTCTACAACAGAAGGAGGAAACTGATGTGAAATAAGGTGAAATCCCAAGAATGGAAAAACTCCCTTATCAGCCTCAACAAAAAATTGAGATCTCTCATCAAATCCTCTAAAGCTAGCTATGAAAACAGAATTGCAGCAGATTGTAAAGACAACCACAAGGCCTTCATTGTCTAACCTATATCATAAAACATAAGGCAGGAAACCCTCACCAGCCCAAATATAAAACAGTTAGAAACAGGAAAAACTTTGATGTTGCTATATTCCAAAATGAACTAAAAGCAGTTGACTGGTCAAAACTAAAACATCTAACATTAGAGGAGGCCATAGATCACTTTAACACTAAATTCCTAAGTATCCTTGATTCCCATGCTCCAGCATGTAAAATAAAAACTAGATCAAATACAGAACCATGGCTCACAAAAGATACCAAAGCTAAAATCAAAACTAGAAACAAAGCCTGGGCCAGCTGGAGAACAACTAAAGCCCCACTTCACCATCTAAAATATCATCAACTCAGGAATGATACAACAAAATCTATTTTACTGGATAAAAAAGCTTCTACCAAAATCTCCTACAAAAACACCATAACAACCCTCAAAAGTTCTGGGCAAGCTTAAATCAACTACTTCATCCAGGTCATTCCACCACTCAACCCTGGCTAACTACACCCATAGTTCCCCAGAGACCATAGCTAGCACCTTTAATAACTTTTCCACTGAAACAATTAAATTCCTAGCAAATCAACTAACCCCCTCTAACATAAACCACACACCTAATCTACCCAATAATCACCCCAAATTTAGCTTCCAACCAATATCCACTAGTTTTATCAAAACACTTCTAAAAAACTAAAACCTATCACCCTCGCTGCTGACCTCCTCACTGCAGAGTACCTACAAATAGTTGCAGATGCCATTGCATATCCCATATCTACCCTCATCAACAGAACCTTATCCGAAAATGCTATCCCCTCCCACTGGAAAATATCTCTCGTCATCTCATGCCATAAAGGTGGTAACTCCTCAGACATATCCAACTATAGACCCATTGCCATTCTTTCCCCATTAGCCAAAATAATGGAGAAATGTGTACATGAGCAGCTAATGCAATACCTTACACAGAATAACTTACTATCCAACTCCCAGCATGGTTTCAGGCCATAACACAGCACCACCTCAGCCCTCCTTTCCTTTACTACTGCCATAAACCAAAACAGGAATGACAATAGGCTAACCTCTGCCCTCTTTCTTGACCTATCAAAAGCCTTTGACATGGTCAACCATGAACTTCTCATTCTTTCACTAAAATCTATTTCCCTCAACAAGCCTGCTATCCAGTGGTTCCAATCCTACCTGACTGGTAGACAACAGGCGGAATTATGGCAGGACAAACTCTCCAGCCAGCTACCTCTCACACTTGGTGTCCCTCAAGGGTCCATACTAGGTCCACTATTCTTCTCTATTTTTATCAACAACCTTCACATGGCTATCCCTAAAGCTACCTGCATTCAATATGCAGATGATTCCACTCTGATCTGCTCAGCCACCTCCCCATCCGAACTGCAAATGTTAACCCAAAATACAACACTATTGAGAACTGGCTCACCAACCAACGCCTACTTCTGAACTCCAATAAAACTAAACTTCTACTCTTCTCCCTCACTAGTAGCTCTACCACACTTTCATTCTCTGTCACATGTAACAATTGTACCACTATTTCCCCAGATCATCACACCAAACTGCTAGGGGTTATCATAGACAATAATCTCAAATTTGACCTATAGGTCAACAAAACCATATGGAAAATCAATAAGAAGCTTGGATCACTGTATAGAAACAAGACATTTTTATTCCCATTGACTAGGACTGCAATCGCCCAATCACACAAACTCTCTACTCTTTTATATGCCTCACCTGTACTCTCAAACCTCAACAAATCCAAACTAGGTAAGCTGTCCCATAGCTACAATCATATTGCTAGATTCACCACTGGCTCCACCTATAGAACTCACCACTGCCAGAACCTTAAACAACTAGAGTGGCTAGAACTGCCCAGCTTAATTCAATTCAATCAACTCTTAATAGCGCACACAATTTTGTACCACCCTGAGGATACCCCCTCACTTAAAAAATATTATTAAGCCATATAGCAACCTGAGATCCCTATGGTCAGCCGATAAACTACTAGTCCAAACCCACAAAGCTAATAACTCTGCTGGCGAATCCCTGTTTTACACTTTCCTGGAATTCGTTGCCAAACTATATACCCATACAATCCTCCAAAAGTCTCGTCCAAAAACCTCAAACAGTATCTCAAAGTGAATTGGCTATGCCCATGTACCAACCCTGATTAAGTTATAAACTGAAAGCAAATTCTGTAATTATCATAACTTGTAACTATGTCACCAAGCTCTGCTTCCAATCTGATGTCTCTTACATTTAATTGTCTCTGTCCATGAGAATTGTGAGTCCCTAATAGGGAACAGTACTAAGCCATTGTATATAATCACTTTGTTTTTATAATTGTTTGCTAACTTCTGTGTAAACTATGTAAGTTTGTCTATGTGGAGCTTTTCTCCCCGGGCCTTCACTGAAAATGGTCATGTATCCAGTCGGACTATCCCAGTAAACAAATGTAAAATAAATCAATAAATAAAATTAATTCTATAGTTATGTAAAGACTCTCCACAGCAATGCCCAGATTTACTCTGAGCTACTGCACAATAGTACCTCCTATACCGAGCTAACAGATGACAATATACTGGTCAACAGATTCAGTGCCAACTTTACCCCTCCCACCACCAAAGGACCAATCACAATACCAGTAGATTGCCAGGCACTCAATATTACTGCTACACAGGTTAAAACAGCACTGTCCAAGGCCAAAACTACAGCTTCTATGGGACCTGACAATATCCCTGGCTGTGTTGTACATGAACTACAGAGTGAACTGGCACCTCACATGTGTGCCCTATTCAATCACAGCCTCACCTCAGGCTTTGTCCCTACCAAATGGTGCACTGCTACATTCATCCAACTCCACAAAGGAGGAGCAACTACAGACCCTAGGAACTATCACCCATTAGCCTGACTAGTCTGATATGCAAAGCTATGGAATGCATCATCATGAACCTAATAAACAAGGATATAGTGAATCTCCAAACTCTGGATCCCACACAGTTTGGTTTTGTGAAGGGTAGATCATGCCTGCTCAACCTAGTTGACTTCTTTGAATCAGTCATCAGAGCTGTGGATGATGGCAAGGTGGTTCATACAACCTACCTTGATCTGGCCAAAGCCTTTGATACCATTCCCCACTCAGGAATCATAGAAAAACCTCACTAAGCTAGGCATCAACCCCTATCAACCCTATATCACTAGATTGGTTGCAAACTGGCTCACATATAGAACTGACAGTGTGAAAGTAGCTGACTCCAAGTTAGACTGCTAACCAGTCACGAGTGGAGTCCCACAGGGATCAGTCCTGGGTCCTCTCCTGTTTAGTATCTACTTCTCTGAAGTCCAGGGCAACATAAAGGGACTCTGGCTGACAAAGTTCACAGACGATTGCTAGTTGGGAGCTATTATTAACTCCCCAAGTGATGTTGACATCGTACAGAAAGGCCTCACTGTGACCGATGACTGATGTTAGAACCATGGCCTTAAGCTCAATGCCAAAAAATGTGTCATTATCCCCTTTGGGAAAAACCCAGTTCTCATGAATTACCACATTGATGGTAGTCCACTGAATACAGAAGGCATTATAAGAGATCTAGGAACACAGGTTGACAGCAACCTCTCTTTTGACCACCACACTGCCACTGTGGTCAGAAAGTCCATCTATGTGGCACATCTCATTACTAAGGATTTTGATTTCAGGAAGAAAGAGGTAATTGTCTCCCTCTACTCTGCACTCATTAGGCCAATCATCGAGTACAATGCCCCATTTGGCATGTACCTCACTAGACACCAGCAACAACTGGAGAGACCACAAAAGAAACCTTGCAAAGAGGATCCTAGGCCTTAAACACTTGACCTATATGGACAGTCTCAAAAAATTCCAACTATTCTCTATCTCATATCAGCTACTTAGAGGCGATCTCTGCTTGACTTACAAAGTCATGTCTGACCCAGCTCTGTTGGAAATGCTACATCTAAAGAAATTCCAATCCCTTCGCACCACATGCTCCAGAGACCTCAACCTCATTACCACAATCAACAGAACAAGCTGGAGGGGCAGGTTCATAGCCCAGAGACTGCCCAGGCTATGGAATAGACTTCCCATACATATCAAACAGAGCACCTCACTGGCCCTCTTTAAGATAAATCTTGATGAATGGATGGGAAATGGAAAATTCACCCCGGGGATCATTCCAGTGGCTCTGCTTGATGGAGGCACTTGGAACAAAGGTCAGGTGACACAATGCCAGGGTAACCCTATGGGCTAGTCTTGTAAAGGCTCCAGGGCCATTAGCCTAATACACACCTATGAACCTATGAACCTATGAATTAGAGCAAAACTCATTTATATCAATATTAATAAGTGATAATAGCCTATAATTTGCAAGATATATGTGATCCATATTTGATTTATGGATGATAATTGTTTTCAAATTATTCATATGGATGTTGTAGATACCATATTTACGTATATAATTAAATACTCATAGTAAATTTTTAGAAATGGGCTGAGCAAAAGTTTTATAGAAATCGGCTATTAAACCATCTGGAAAAAACACAAATGCAGAGCACCAGAAGTTCACTGAAAAGAGCTTTACTTCCACCATTAAAACATCTGTTACCTCAGCCTTTCGCCTTCAAGGATTCAAAAGTGTACACAAGCTGACAATATATACCAGGTGAACCACACCATAACTGTGACACCATTATGTTCTTAAAGTGCCCAGTGCATATTACAACAAATCATTTTTATGTAAGCCACTAATTACAAACATTAATACATAAACTTTAACAATAAATACAGTCAATAAATTTTGATATGCCTAAAATATAATTTAAACTAATTTAAATTCAAACAAGTTTGTCCTGATTTATTTAATTCAATTTAGCTTAAATTAACTTCCAAATTCAGACCCCTTGGGTTAAGTGTACCAAAATTCAAAATTAATTTATTTTCCAATTTATTTAATTTTTGACTGATGTCACCTCCCCTATACAAAATAGGTTGGGCTAGAATACTAAAGAAAAATAAACTATCACTTCCGCTATGCACCTTATTAAAATGTTCACCTATGGGACTCCTAATGCTTTTATTCCAATTATCCCCCAAATGCTCCATAATTCTAACTTTGGCAGCCATTTTAGTGTGTTCTATATACCATTTAATGTTGCTGCACACACATTCCATTATATAAACCACCCCACAAAACTTACAAGTGAACCTTCCTTTAGAACTAAAATTCCACCCATTAATATTACTACCAGAGATGTTCCTCAATTTACCACACACTTTACAACTCCCAAAAGCAAATGAACCTACTAATTCATGAGGTACATTAAACAATGCCATATTTAAAAGCTCTTTCAAATTCAAATATCTCCTATATGAAAATTTCACAACACTTGGAAATAAATGCCCCACAATTTCATCCAAACAGACTATGTGTCAAAATTCCAAGATCAGCTTTTTCACTATTCCAGAAAACATAGACTATTTAGACACAAAATACAAATCTTTTCCAGAATTAATAAAATTCATACCATTTCCCAATATTTTTGGATCTACCATTACCAAATTAAACATTGCTCCCACATACACTCCTTTCATTCTCAGAAATACGCCTCAAGACATTGTCTAAGACCTCTTCCTTTTAACCCCTCTTAGACAACCTCATCTTAACATCCAACAAAAATTCAAACTTATACTTATCCTCTGAAGTATTATGAGCTATACATTTTAGTGCACTATAAGGTAGTGATTCCATAACATGAGGGGGATGCATACTATCAGCTTGCAAAACATTAACTGTAGTAGGCTTCCTGAATGGCTTATATTTTATTTATTTTATTTTATTTATTTTACATTTGTTGACCGGGCTAGTCTAACTGGATACATGTCCATTTTCAGTAGAGGCCCAGGGAGAAAAGCTCCAAGCAGCAATAATGACAACAATGCAGTAAAATTAAAATTAAAATTGGTACAATGTTTACATTTAAAGATAGGGTTAAGCAGAGTTATTTATAAACATTTATGGTAGAATAAAATACCATGACTAGAAACAAAAAAAAAACAGAAAAAAAAATGTTTTTTTTTTTTTTTGAGAAACAGCAAGATGGCAAGAGATATCAGTCAGGGTTAGAGCAGGGGCAAAGCCAGTGGTATTTAAGATATTCTTTTAGATGCTTCTTATAAAGCAGAGTAGAAGTAAGGTTGGAATGTTCAGAAGGAAGATGGTTCCAGCTCTTTCCTATGGTGTTTGTGAAGAGTGAGTCTCCAGCTTTGTTGTTGGATTTAATGGAAGAGATTTGAAGTTTATTTGCTGAATGTAGGGTAGCAAGGTTTTTGTAAGGGGAGATGAGATTAGTGAGTATAGGGGTATGCTTGCAGTAGTAGAGTATCTTATGGAGGATAACAAGTTGTTGAAAAAGTAGTTGGTTTTGTAGTTCTAACCAACCCAGTTGTTTGAGGTTGTGGCAGTGATGAGTTCTATATGGGGTACCAGTAGCAAATCTGGCTATGTTATTATAGCTGGTGGAGAGTTTGGAAAGGTTGGTTTTAGAAAGGTTAGTATATATAGCAGAAGCATAGAACAGGGTAGAGATTAGATGGGTTTGGGCTATAGTGATTCTGGCTGCAGGGGTAAGGAAGGATTTTATTCTGTATAAGGTCCTTAGTTTTTTGTTAACAGTCTTTATAGTGGAATTAATATGGTCATTGTAGCTAAGGTTGTTGTCAATTGTAACACCCAGCAGGCGGGTTGTAGTATCAGGGGATATGATAGTTCCATTGTTAGAGGTTAATGTGAAGTGTGGTTGAGGTGACTTGTGAGTAGGAGAAAAGAGCAATAGTTTAGTTTTCTTGGGGTTGAGAAGAAGGCAGTGTTTTGTGAACCAGTTCTCAACACTGTTAAATACTGTTTGGGTGAGGCACTGGAGAGAGGTTATGGACTTTGCTGAACAAATTAAGGTGGAGTTATCTGCATACTGTATACAGGTGGCTTGAGAAATACTAGTATGTAGATCATTGATAAACAGAGAAAATAGAAGTGGTCCTAGAATAGAACCCTGTGGTACTCCAATGTTTACAGAGAGGGATGAAGAAATATTATGATTCCAGAGAATTGCTTGCTGTCTATCTTGTAGATAGGATATAAACCATTGTAATGCTTGTTGGTTAAGTGATTGGGCTTTTAGAATGTTGATACGTATGGTATGGTTCACCATATCAAATGCTTTTGGAAGGTCTATGAAAAGAGCAGAAGAAAAGTAGTTATTATTACGATTTTTGTTTATAGAGTCTGAGAAGGATAGCAGGGCAGTTGTTGTGCTATGGTAGGGCCTAAAACCATGTTGGCAATTGGCAAGTAGATTATTTTGTAGTAGGTAGTCAAGCAGTTGTCGGTGTATACATTTCTCCATTATTTTAGCTAATGGAGAGAGTAAGGCAATAGGCCAAAAGTTACAAAGCTCAGTTGAAGACCCACCTTTGTGTAAAGGGATTATATGGGAGATCTTCCACAGAGAAGGGATTTTGCTTTCCGAAATTGTTCTATTTATAAGTATAGAGATGGGGTGTAGGCTATGGCTTTAGCTGCGATTTGTAGGTATTCAGCTGGAAGACAGTCTGCGGAGGGGGTGCATGGCTTCAGCTTTTGAAGGAGGTTACAAATGAGGGATGTAGGTACTGGGTGTATATGGAAGGTAGGTGATGAGGTATTAGGTGTTTTTGATGGGAAGGTGAAAGTGGTAGGTAATGTGTTAGCTAGGGATAGGATGGCTTCAGTAAAATAGTGGTTAAAGGCATCAGGAATCTGGTTAGAGTTATTATGGTCAAAACCTGTAGGGTCAGGAGTTTTAGAGAGTCCTGGGTGAGGAAGTTTGTTAATGCTAGACCATAATTTTTGGGGGTGTTGATGGTGGGTTTGTTGTAGGTGGAAGTAATAGTCTTTTTTGTCTTTGAAAATGTCCTTCTTGGTTGCATTTCGTAACTGTTTAAAGTAGAGGTGATCTGTTGGGTTTCTGGAGGTTCTCCATTTGGCCCAAATTTTATTTCTGAGAAGGATCTTTTGCTTGGTTGCCTTTGTGAGCCAGGGGGCAGTTTGGGTTTTTATGCGGGAAGAGCGAGAGGGAGCATGGTAGTCTAGTATTTGGAGAAATCTAGTATTGAAGTAGATTACTGCTTCATCAAGTTCAAACTGAAACATAGGAGACCTGTCCCATGCTATGAGTTTGTTTTGGAAGCTCTCTGGATTAAAGTATTTTTTGGAGCCTGAGGTTTTAAAAATATTTGTGTTGGGGGTATAAGATTTTTGTTTGATGATGTAGGTTAGCATGTGGTCACTCATATCATCTGGGAGTGTTCCTGGCTTATAAGAATCAAGATGACCATTTAGAAGGATCCAGTCTAAGATGGTTTCTTTATTGTTTTGTTTATGGATTCTAGTAGGAGTGGTTATTATTTGTGTAAATCCATAGAGATTTATGTGGTTGGTAGGATTGGGAGAATTACAGGTTTTCCAGTCTATGTTAAAGTCTCCTAAGATAATGGTTTCTTGGGGTAGGTGGGAAGTGAGGTAACTAAGTAGGTTTTCTAGAGTATTGATGTTATTTCCAGGGGGGGAGGTAAGTGCAGATTAGATAGATAGATTTGGAGTTATTGATTTGTAGTTTTGAGTGAGGGTTTCTGAGTTGGGAATTGAGGGAAGTGACAAATTGAAGGGTGAAAGTTGTAGTTCAGATTTATACAAAATGGCTACCCCGCCACCCTTTTTGGTGCTGCGATCACATCTCAGGATGTTATATCCTGGAGGAGTGATTTCCTGGTCGAGAGTAGAGGGCTTTAGCCATGTTTCAGAAAGACAGAGAATATCAGATGAGTGAACCTCTAGGAGTGCATATAGGTGGGAAGTTTTATTGTTAATGCTGCGGATGTTAAGGTGAGCTATTAGGAGGGAGTTAGGTGCTGTCTATTTGGCATAAAGATATTTGAAGTAGTTAGGTTGAGGGGCTTTTTGGTAATGTCAGTATTGGGGCCTGGGTTAGGATGAATGTCACCATCTAGTAGTGGGTGTGGTTGCGGATATTGTATAAACTTGTAGATTTTATCATAATAATTTGTGTTTTTTTGGTAAGAATGTAAATAATATGGGTAGATCTATGATACTATGGAAGTATATAAATGGAGGTAGAGGTTATGTTAATATGGTTGAGATAGTTATTGAGAGAGAGTGATAGAGTTCCTTGAAGTGGGTGGAGATGTTCTTGAAGAGAAATATGTTCAAATGAGGTTAATGTGTAAGGTATTGTAAGAGAAGCAAGAGTTGTTCTTAAGAGTAGCATATATGGGTAGAAGAATTTATGTGTTGGGTCCATGTTGAGGTATAGATGTGTTATAAGTGAAGGAAGGATGGAGGAGTGAAGTAGATAAGGGAGATGGAGGGAGAAAGAAGGAAAAGTGGTGTGAGATAGCATAGGTTAAAGGATAAAGGTACTTATAATTGAAGTAAGATGGATTTAATAGCTTAGTTGAAAATAAAAGTAATATGGTGTAAGCTAAGAAAGAGGTTAGGGTGTGTTATATAAATAAGGTCAAATTAAGTAATTAAGATGTACAAAAGGTAGTAGGAGGGAGTGCTAAGAGGAAGTATTGAATAGTCAATATATTGAATAGTCAATGAACTATCAACATAAAACTCCACATCCAGAAACTGCATTGAGGAATTTCCTTCCACCATTGAAACCTTCAAACCATGACCATTACCACTCCGCTCCACCAAAAATTTTCCAAAGTCTGAAGGGTGCCACTTACAAATAAAAAGAACAAACCATCAGTAAACCATTTGTATAATACCACATGCTTCCTGTAAAATTCAGTACAATAAACAAACTTTTCTCAATAAGAAAAAAAACATATAGATGATTGCATACATTGGAGCATATAGGGTACCCATAACCATACCTCTCCTTTGGAGAAAGATTTCATTATTAAACCTGAAACAATTATGGGTCAAACGAAATTCAAGCAGTCTGACAACAAAGGCAGTATGAGGACCATCTCCCATCATGTCCCAAATAGCATCCAAACCCCACTTAAGCTGTATGTTAGTACATAGTGAACTCACATCTACTTAAACCCAATAAATGTTCTTTTGCCATTTTATCATACTAACTACCTGACACAAGCATTGAGTATTTATAACATGAGCCAGAATTTTTACCAAAAATTCTTTAAACACAGAATCCAAAAATTCCAACATTATGAAAATAAGACCGAACCCCAGAAATGATCAGCCTACCTGGAGGATCTGAAGGATCTTTATGCAACTTGGGAGCAGCATAAAAAAATGGATCAGGGGGTTTAGATACATATGGAATCTTAATGATGTAAATAGTTTAAATGTATTAGACTGCTTTTTTTCAAGATGAAGGATTTCCATAATTATTTATATAATGTTATATTAACTTCATGTATATTGTGATCATTTCAATATATTGAGATTAGTTCTTTTATTTGTCTCAATATAACAGTATAATGTTTTGGACAATTAAAGGATTTTTTCACATTACTATTTGAAAGATTTATATTTAAATAAAAATTCAAAATTACCTTATCTTTAAGTAGTCATAAATTAGAAACATTTAGGATTCTATTGTTAGTCTTTAAGTTAGGATTTAAGTGGAGTGGTTGTAATAGTATAAATGTATTTTTCAAGTTAATCAATTCAAAAAGATTTTGAAAAATTTTAATCTATGTATTAAAAATTGATGTAGTTTGGGATTTTTTTAATTCTCTTTTTTTTTTTAATTAAAGGTAAGGCTTTTAGGTTACACTCCAATTTATATACAACGTTATACCATAGAAGGGCTCCACAGAGAGGATTTAGGATTATATTCTGCTGTTTGAATTATTTTACTAAAATTTATTATATCATAATATAATTTAAAATCTGTAAGCCTCAAACCCACAATGCTTTTAGGATGAACTGGCATTTTATAACTAATTTGAACCAATTTTGGGAACCGTATAAACTTAGCAAGTTTGAAATTGATATTGCAAAAAAAAAAAATAATAAATAATTAATTGCTTGGTTGATTCAATTAAATTGAAATAAAAGTTTTGGTAATACATTCATCTTAATAATAGCTACCTTGGAAAGCAGAGAGACCTTTAGTATATTCTAATTTATAATATCATTTTCAATGTTTGACAACATTTTTGCCACATTATTTTTAAAAAGAGAGGTAGGATTCTGATGAAACATTATACCCTGATATTTTGGTGAATTATTAATATTAGTTGATAAGTCAGGAATAATATAAAGTAAACTGTAATTATGATTAAGAGGAATGATAGAGGATTTAAGTAAGTTTATTTTGTAGTTAGAGAACTTAAAAAATATATCAATACTATGGAACATTTTAGTTAAATCAGTACTAGGCAATTCAAAATAAATATTTAGATTATCCAAAAAAGTTTTAAAGGGTATGGGAATTCTACAGATCTCTGGTATTAAGTGATACATATTTTGAATTATCATTAAGAGAAGAGGTTGCATATAGATATTATATAGGTAAGACGAATGGGGAAACCTTGGGTTGTACCATTTATTATCTTGATTAGGGGCAAGACAACATTATTAATAAATAAAAAATTATATGCATTTGAATAAAGAATTTTATAAGCTTAATAAAAGGATGTGGAAAACCAAAATGTGGCCGAACTGAAAAGAGGAAATCTAAGTTTAATCAATCAAATGCTTTTGAGGCATCTAAGGCAAGTGAAAACAGAGATGAATTATAATGTTTAGATAGAATAATTAATGTATCTAATGTTAGTATATGGCTGCAAGTTTGTCTAGATTGCATGAAACCCATTTGAAAAGGTTATATTATTTGTGGCACAATAGGTTTCAGCCTGTTTGCTAGAATTAGAGCAAAAATCTTTTATATCAATATTAATAACTGATATTGGCCTATAATTTTCAGGATCTCTGGGATCCATATTTGATTTAGGGGTGAGAACTGTTTTAAAATTATTCATTGTCAATATCATTCTTACATATATAATTAAATACACATAGTACATTTTTAGAAACTGGCTGAGCAAAAGTTTTATAGAAATTAGCTATTAAACCATCTGGACCCAGTGATTTACCCGATTTAAGGTTATTAATAATATATAAGATTTCTTGTTGATTGAAAGATGCATCAATATTATCTTGTAGAGCCTTATTAAGTTTTGGAAAGGATAGATTTTCTACATACCTTTCTTCTCTTACATAGGGAAATTAAGCTTATATTTTCCATAAAAGTTATTATAAATTTGAACAAAAATTTCCATGATTTCTTCTCTAGTTTGTAACATTGTTTCTGATATATGATCTTAGTTATTAAAGGTGGAGTTATATGGATTTTTATTATTCTTGCTAGGAATTTAGAAGGTGTTTGGCACATTTGGAGTATCTGACTAAGGTTTTTAGTTCATAAAATGATTATTGTTTAATATTTAGCATATACAGTTATTTTTTGGAGGTCAACTATATCTTTCACAGTTTCTTCATGAAAGTTAATTTGTAGGTCATGTTATAGTCTATTGAGTTCACTTTTAATTCTGATTCTTTAAGATTAAATAATTTCTCATAATAAGTGGCTTTACTTATAAATATGCCTTGTTTTGGGACTTCAGAGTTGCCCATTCAATATCTAGTGGAATTTGTGAATTGAAGTCATGTTGAAGAAAATTTTCTAATAGATAAGAGATTTCCTTTTTTTTTACATTTTCTTTTTTGGAGTAAACTCGGATTTAATGTCCAATTATTAACTCTACTTCTATTCCAAAAAAGCTGGACAAATTATTGCCAAGTGAAATTTTGGAATGGTCTGGAAAGAATCTGGATTCACCAGTGAAAGTGTAATTGAAGTTTAAAAAGACTTTGAGATCAAAAAGAAGTAAATGCAAGACCAAAATTTGTGACACAAAGAATAATATGTATATTTTGAGTTAGGCTATTCTTCCTTTGAAGATTTAGTTCCGCAATCGATGTGGCTGCATAATCACTGTAAACTTAATTCTTATTTGTTCTATCCACATTTGGTTCTGCCACTGCATTCAAATCCCCACCAACAACATAGTAATGGTTGGGAACAAAGGTTATTTTAGATAGCAACATGATAAAGGTTTGCTGTCCATTACAGGGAGCATAGATGTGTAATAATTACATTGGTTTATCCAAAAACGTGCTTTTAACAGTTAACACCACTTTCCATTGGTGTCAGTATTATAATGAATTACTGATTCTTTGCAAGATTTTTTAATTATAATGGCAATGCCTGAACAGTTTGATTTGGAACCTGATTCTATAACAGTATTAATTAATCTTTTCTTAGTAATTTTGTACCATTGACTTGACATCATGTGCATCTCTTGTATAAATATAACTTCAGCTTTAGATTTATAGAATAAATGCAAAAATAATTTTCTCTTTTTATGCAATTGTAGACCTTTAACATTCCAGGATTCTACTACCCACCTATAGAGTATTTATGATTTCTAGATTGAAATGTAATTAAGATTAACTTGACAAATAGCATCAGAACAATCTCAAAGGAAAAGAAAGAATTTATCAGTATAGACAGGTGGCATTTACCTCTCCCTTACACAAAGCCATGCCTAAACACATGTATCAAACACCAAAAAGAGAACTTAGCTAGGTCAAACATGGGGTATTGAATACAAAATAGCTTAAAAGAAGACTTTGTTATATACCCCTTACTACTATGCATAGAAACAATAGAAGAATTAATAAAATATTTCTCCATTTGGGAGTATATCAGAAAAAACTCTCCTAAAATACTAACTATCCCATCACACAGCTACCGTATTCGAATTTTTACATAAGGCATGGAATGGTAAGACATAATAGGAAGTGCCATTATTAAATAGCCTTTTAACACTATTGTTACATATAGTATTAATAAATTTGGCATAATTTCCACAGCTGTAAAATTTTAAGATCAATCAGAAAGGTATAGAAATTCACATATAGTTCTAATTTCTATGAGCAATGTTTAGATTTTGCTAAATGTTTTATGTGTCTCATGATGAGAGTTTGATAATTACACCACATCTGGATGTTTAAACCAGATGACATAATAGTTCCAGTTTCAGCATTAAATAAACCATGAATAAAACTGCCCTCTCTTTAAAAGAGAGCATTACATAACCAGAATAATACCTCTCAACCTCTAACCAGGCCGTATATCAAAATGCACATGCATAGAATAAATTTACCATTAAGGCAATAGAATTTTTGATAAATGTTTAGTAAGACTCAGCCATAAGAAACACAGACCAACAACATCAAATCAAATTGAACACCAGGATGTACTCATAGAAAAAAAAAAAAAAAAAAAAAAAAAAACAATAAAGATTCATTTAAAGAATCCTTTAAATGTTACTCCACTAGCAGTACACCTAGCGAACACCCAACCAAACTAGTTTGAGTGACATTGAAATGTAACAAAATGAGTATTTCAGTTTCTACAGACACTGAAATAGATAGGAGAGCAAGAAACAATGCAGGGTGTGTGTGACAGGTTCTGTCACACACCCCCTGCATTGTAAAAGTGCCGTACGACCACAGCTGTCAGTTGTACAGGCTTCTGCAGAATGCCCAGATGCCTGCTCTCCTACTTCTCAACTTCCTAGAGCAAGAAAGCTGTACAGAGTCACTTTTTAAATATTGCACTGACAAACCTGGAAAGTTGATAGAATAAAAGGTTTGCAGTTGCACAGATTTTGTGAAGGGTATGACGTCTGAAATCCAAATGTCTGTCAGTATGTTCTGACTTAAACCCTGAATGATTTGCCAATGATTTGCTAGAAAACCACAGTCACACTTCTTAAATTTGTAAGACCAATAATTGAAATCTGTCCCTATGTGTCCCTTTACAATTTCCATTACTGTGATTGACAAGGAGTACAGATACCTGTAAATAAAGTAAATCTATGAATTTATATATTTTTTTCCATTCTAAGGTATTTTTAAGTGTAGCTGAGTGGGTGTGCATGTTATGGCCCTCTGTTCTGCATTGCTGAAACATCCCATAGGAGATAAATAAAAATATACAGCTGAAATCTTCATGCTGAGATAGTATAGTGGTTAGAGTCCTGGCTTTGCATGCAGGCCTTCACAATTCGAATACCAAGCCAGTCACTTTATTTTTACATGGGAAAGCAGTGTTAAAATTACTATTTTATTATTTTAATTTTAAATTTGGCGGCTGTGATGGTGTAGCGGTTAGCATTGCCACCTCACAGCAAGAGGTTCTCTGGTTCAATTCACAGCTGGGGTGCCTTCTGTGTGGAGTCTGCATGTCCTCCTTGTGTCATGCAGGTTTCCTCCAGGTGCTCCAGTTTCCTTCCACATCCCAAAGACATGCAGTAGGTGGACTGGACACTTTAAATTGGCCCTAGGTGTTAGTGTGTGCGTGTGTGCCTTCTGTGGAAGGTTGGGCACCGGGCTGGCAACTCAACACCATAAAACTCCACTGCCAATCATGAGGGGACAAATGATCTGCTGTGGCGACCCCTAACCGGGAAAAGCTGAAAGAAGAAGAATTATTTTAATTTTAAATTATATAGTAACTGATATCTGTCAACCAGGATAGTATAGCTGGTCTAAAATTTAAGTGCAAGTGCATATAACATGTGAAATCACCCATGTATACACACACGTGTCCCATACAGTATAGTCATAGCCCATGGTAATGTAATGAAAGCATATAGAGGGGCATCATGTAAAGTAAATTATATACACTTACTAATATATCAGTAATGATTAATGAAGTCATAACATGATATTTTTTTTAAATGAAAAGTGAGCAATGGTTAGCAGTGCTCAGCTCTGATTAGTCGGTGTAAGCATTGTTTAAATGGGAATGTTAAGCAGCAGGCAGCTCAACTAAATGGATTTGTGGACTGTTAACTGATGCTCAGCAATTATCCCTTTAAGCACTGATCAATCCAGCTTAGCGGGTTTGCACATTGGTAAGGTCTCCTTGGCATTTTCAAAATGGTCCAATGATGGCAAAGGGCAGGAATATGGCCTTATTTAAACTGTGCAGATGGGAATACAGCCATAACCTGTTTAGTTTGATTTCTGCAGGACATGTCTGGCATTGGAGAGAGAGTGAGCTTTTGGGCACAGTGCTGAAGCATCCTGGAGTCCAGGGTCATAGCTGGACTCCTCATAAAACACCATAATAAAAGACTGCTGCAGGGCCAGTGCCAGGGCTCTCAGTACAAAGTGGAGGCATGGGATGGTCTGGCACATTTGTCACACTAATACTTATCCATAGGATGTCCATTAATAAAAGTACTATTTCACTGTAATAAAAATATACAACAAACTGTTGTGTTTACTCTGGTATGTTGTTGTAGAAATGAATGAGTACAGGTCCTTAACAGCAAATATGGCATTGGCAGTATGAAATAATTGAGGCTGTTCTGGGAAATAGCTAGTATGCATTGCAGTCTTGTGTTAACCTTTGTTTTCCAGATTGTATTATTTCAGAGGACTAATACACAGTACAATAACTACACAGTACAATAACTATCTGCCATGCATGAATTTCAGGATTACAAGGTCAGACTGTCCAACCCAAACAGTATTAGTCAGAAATCAGTCAAGCAATAAAAAGCAGTTTCCATGTAGCTCAGTGAGATGGAAAACAGCATTGTTGTTCATTTTAGCACACCCAGGCAAGGTCCGAATCCAGGGAGTGGTACTGAGATGTGTGCATATATGCACAATAGAAGCCCTGAATATTTGTAGAAACAGTCAGAAAGTGTTAACAGATATTCCTCCATAGGTCTTACAGATAAAGAAATGTGTGCAGTAGCTGTATGAAAGGTATAATAATACATCGTATACAACTGTTCCACTGTCCAACTCCATATGCCAGCAAATGTCAGCAGGACAGGTACATACACCATGCCCTCTTGCCAATACATGTCTCTCAAGTTTCATGCTGTCATGGCTAGTGCTCTCTGCTGACAATCACCTTGGATACAGATAAGAATCCAGGTGAACTATACTAGCAGCAGACTCACACAAGATCATTGCAGGGTACCCCTTCTATGTCAAGTATGTAACCCTGACATGTAAAGGCCCCCTCCAGTAAAGAAGCCCCAGTGTACCCAGCCTGCCCCATACCATTACAGATTGACAGTCTAACAAGTATATATATATGCCATATATATATATATATATATATATATATATATATATATATATATATATGCCACAGAAGCTATGGGCCACAGGTAGATGTAAAGTTAGGGCAGACCTGTAGAGTATTGACCAGTACTGTTGTGAAAAATACGAGCCAATACAGTTGTTAATGGATGTTTTATTCTCTCCCCACACCCATCATCTGCATCAATAATTATTATTCATATACTACGGGTATGTTGTTCTCATAATCTATTGCTGGGACATGTGTTCTATTATTGTTCATATATTTCATTAATTGCATATTAACATACCTTGTTCAAATACCATTATTGGTAGCCTGTTGCAGTCAATGTAACTTGAATGCTGTTAAAATGCTCACTGCTATTCCATTTATGCATGTGTTCTGTTTGCTATGCAACTGTTTCAAATCTGTTGGTTTGGGTTAATGGGAACATCCACACATGGGGTTATAATTAATTTTTAAATGTGTTGTTCATGACTAACCAATATGTCTTGGAAAACCACAACATCATAGCACATTTGGGAAGGCAGATCCTGGTGGATCTGCCTATACCCCATCTGGCCATGGCACCGGGTCCCAGCACGTCTGGGACCCAACCCGGAACATCCACCTCTGTTAGTCCTGCACCACCTTCAGGTGGAACCGCCTCAGGGGATGGGCCCCATCCCCCCTCTGGGCATTGACGCAGAGAGAAGCACGTCACCATTCCAGGGGATGGTGCGCAGAATCATCCGCTCCGAGTTGGGTGGGCAGCTGTGCCAGATGGAGAGCACACCTCGTGGGGCAGGCTGCCCCTCTTGTCCAGCCCCCCAGTGCAGCCACCTTTGGGACTGTGAAGGTGCACTGATGACTTCCCATGGGTGGGACCTCAGTCCTACTGTATCCATTTGGGGGCTCAAGGGCCTCTGATTCACATCTACCCTCTCCATTCAAGGTGTTTAACCCCTCATGTGTCATATACCACCCCTGTCTGCTGTCGTATGTGTCTTGTATGTCTGCAAATGCTACCTATCCTACCCAAACTACCTCCCCAAACATACCTACAGCCCTTCTCCAACATCACACTCTCACCTAAAAAAAAGGGCATTCGTCCCGTAAAAAAGGTATTGTCCCATACATGGCTGTATATTTCACCCCCATATACATTGAAATTAATCAGTTTACCCACAAAGTATTCTCCAAATGTCTGCCACCAACACCCCTCCCTGTGGGGTGTGAGGCTGTAAATTCCAAATTCTACACATTATTCACAGCTGTTGCTGCAGAAGAAATATAGCACTATGATCCTTTCCTACACCCATCCTGCACATCCCTAGCTGGTTTTCCTAATGTTTTACACCTGCTAGCACTCATTTCACCACTTTCCTATCACTCCTTTTTTTTCTTTAATTAAAATTAGTGTGGGTGTAACCAGGAGTAAGCGGTGTTCAGTGAAGCTAAGAGGGTTTAACCATCTCTTAGCATCGCTTAGCTTCACGCAAAATGACACAAACCCACTTACAACTGCTTAAAAGTGCCTTAATCACTCTGGCTTCATCAGCCCTTGTTCTGCCCTGTGGTACTCTTATATATATATAAATGTACATATATAACTACAAATATATATATACATATATATATATATATATATATATATATATATATATATATATATATATATATATATATATATATATATATATATATATATATATATGATATTCCTGATAAATTCCAGGTCTGAAACACAAATGAATGGCATTATTTATTGATGTCAATGCTCACATCATCCCGGTGAGTTGTTAGAAACCCACAACTGTTATGGGAAACAGACCAAACATATGAGCCACACATCTGGACAGCTTCTAGACATGTGGACAGTGCAGAGGTGTGACTGCAGTCATGTAACAGAATAGAGAAAACAGTGACAGCTGCCAACCATTTCACCCAGCACCATATGAACCAAAGTAAGACCAACACAACACTACCCCAAATATGTTCTGGAGAATTACCCATGTATTTCCAAATATATCGTGCACTACAGGGATGGAACTGTAGGGAAAAGTAGATACTGGTGCAAAAATGTCCACCCACAACCATTTTCACCACAGCCACAGCAACATACTAGTACCCCAAATGTACTCTAGAGTAGAATGACTGTTTGAACAAGCATATTCTGACTGTCAGTCACACACTGCACTACTGGCCCAACTCACAGTCTACTGGGAATCCTGAGGTGTTACAGGACATTACTCAGTCTGCCCCTACAAACATATACACCTGATAGACCACCAGTAAATGTAGCAGCATGCATAGTCAGGTAGAAAAGGATCTATGACAATCACATCTGCTACTCCCCTTACTCAGCCCAACAAACATTTACATTCAACGCTGCTACACAATCTTGGCAGTCTGTTAACAATGGCCAGACATACATAGCTCTCAATTGTACAGACTTCCAAAGAATGTCCAGGGTGTGGGACCATATTTATGGCCACTACCTCATACCAGATCCAGGAGTCTGCTAAGTCACTGGGATGATACCTGAAGTGCAGTCAGTAAAATAATGATCTACCATACCTCTGATCCTCTTACTGAAAGACATCTGAACAAAGCATGACATACTTGGTGGACAGGAAGCCAGAAAGAGGGACATATCTCACATAATGGTGTTACAAACTGACAAACTGAAACAGTTGCTGGTGTTACAGGCTTTGTTGTAACATAACATCTCCTGAAGAATAAGATGTCTGAAACACTAATGGATGTCAACATTTACTGACTACAATCCTCACATTATCCTACTGATTTCACAAAAACAGAAGTTGTCTGAGGAACAGACCAAACATAACAGGCAAACATCTGGGCAGTCTGTGGACAACAGGACAGTTAAGAGGTATGTCAGAGACATATCATTGTCAGACGTCATGTCACACAGAAAATGCATGTCCAGACAAACCCTGTTAATCTAGCAATCCTCTATGTGCATAACAGCAATACTTACTTACAATCTGTACCCATTTCTGGAGCATTGCCCCCCATGTTGTTGGGCTGTCTCCACATGTTCTGTCCTGAAAGGTATTCCCACCAACTGTCTGTGAAGCTGTAATTCCCATACCTCCATAATGTCCTCCACACAAGCAAGGAAATGGGGCAAGGCCCACATTGAGGACTTAATTATAGCACTGTGTCACTATGGCATTGGCTAATGGAAAGACAACACAGCTGCTTTGGATGCAAGTATCAAGTGGGAGACACCGACTGGTGTACAGGCCATCATCTGCTCATGAGCATTACCTACAAAGGGCAAGCTGCTGCCTATGCAATATAGGTCTGAAGTCATCTATACAAAGAGAGACTGTGACTACATGAACCTAATCATTTGCATTGTTGTGAGGAAACTCATCAACACTATAACAGGTATGTCAAGCATGTAAGCTTGTAATGGAATGCAAAAGGGGGGATACAATAATGTCAAATAGGACATTAACGACTAGGCTGCAACAAGACTTGCTGGACTCACATGCTGCTGTCCAGCACCTATGGCCATTCCCACTCGCCTTGTCTGCATTGACACGGATCACATATCTGTCCCTGAGTCACCCCAGCAAAGGTCAGCTCATGTATGACTACTACTTTAGTGTATGTTGTCCACTTCTGAGTGTGACACTGTTAGGCCATCTACCTGGGATGTTGTAATTATTCATATGTCACCTGTGAATGCTACTCTGCTACATATGCTTGTCTTACAAATGTAAGAGACATATATAGGGTATGTGCATAGTACACAGCAGATGCAGACATGTGTCTTGAACTGTATGTGATATACTCTGCCCATACCTGACAAATATCCAGAGTTTCGCAGACTGACCACATGTCTGCCGAATATTTGTAAATGCCTCATACAGTTGTGCATTGTCTGGCACATCACTGGCAACCCATTAAAGACTGAAGTCATAATATAATAGCATACACTGGATTGTCAGATGTCATATCCTGCAGAATATACCTGTGAATACAACACCGTCTTTGCTTGCAACTAAGTGTGTTTTAGCTAGATTCATAATGACACTATTTTCTGGCCTTTGCCCACCAGTGATGTGTGCCTTTGTGCAGATGTCTTGCTCTAACAGGAACCAGGTGTCTTAACATGAAATCTATGTCAATGTAAGCGCACCTTGTCCTGTAGGATTCAGTCATTTGTGCAGTCACTGGCACCTGCTTTGTAGCTGTGGAGAGCACACTAACCTTGCCAGGTTACTCATCCCATCATACATTTAGACCCCAAATAGAGGTCTGCAAAGCCACAGGAGGTGGAGTGTTGAACATTATCATACACATACACACCTCCAGGCTGGCCAAACAGTATGACGCATGGGAGACATCCCATGTGCAGTTCACAGTTGACAAATCACCTACTGAAATCATATCTAGCTACAGGCCTCTAACCATGACTATGAGCACCTACCACACCTATTGGGACCTGCTGAAATATGTCAGGATTGAGTCTTCTACCCTGCCCCTGGGTGACTTCAACTACCCAGACATAGTGTGCACGACCTATGCCACATGAACATGAATGCACAAAGATTCCTCAGCTTTTTTAATGGCAATGCGGTGTATCAGATGGTCAACACTCCTATGACAGGTGGAAATAACCTGTACCTGGTCCTAACTAACATGAGTAGCCACTGTAGCACTCCTACAGTGTCATACTCCTTGATAATATCTGACTACATAGCCATCATTGTTCAGGTCACCATCTCCCCTGCCCATCTCCCCTTTACAGTGTCACACAAAATTAACTTTACACAAATGACTATGAACCTTCTCAAAGCAGGTAGAAGTAGCTTTACAGCCAATGTCCCATCAGTTGGAATTAGCAGTAGTGTCCAGGCCCACACCACAATACTATGTGGGCACCTACATAGCTATATGGACTCAGCACTATCTGACAAGACAACGTCATCTCCCTCAATGTAGGGTAAACATCCGTGGTGGACATCAGCAATATACAAATATCATAATAAGTGGAAATAATTGCTGGACAGGGCCAAGAAGAAACAGGTTCCTTATTGGAAGCAATGTTACCTTGGTCTGCACAAGCAAATAAGGTCACAGGTAATTTACCTTAAGGCTATCTTTGAGTGCAAATTGGGCACATCCACCAAAGCCAATCAGTAGTCCTTACACAAATGTATCTGCAATCCCAGAGGCAACACACAAATCTGCTGTGTAGTGGTGGTCAATAACATCACATACACATACGGCATAGGTATAGGCAACCAGCTCCAGACAGGTGAAGTGTAAACATCACCCGCTATCCCCCCATTGGTAGACATGTGCATGCACAGCACCTGCCCCCATCCACTCATCATCAGGAAACAGGTCTGTAATGCCCTCTTAAAGACAACACACAGCAGTCTTCATAGCCCTAATACCATCCCTGGCTGCATCCTACATGAACACATGCATAGGCGTTCAGATCCATTCTGTATTATAGTCAACCACATCCCAAACACTAGTGTCATCCCATCTGCACAGAGGACAGCCACTGTCATCCCTATACACAAAGGCGGAGCAATCCACTGACCCAGCCATCCATATGCACATCAGCCTAACTAGCCTGCTATCCAAGGACATGGAAGGCAATATCAAGCACATTACGAACAGGGACATCAGCAACATCTGTGAGCCCACACAGCATGGTATTGTCAAATGGAGATCAGGCCTGTTAAACCTGGTTGGCCTCTCTGAAGTAGTCAACAAACACAAGGATGAGGGAAAGCTGGTGAACAATGTTTATCTTCACCTAGCCCAATCCTCTCACAATAATCCCTAGGTGGCCAAGATACATACACCTACACAGCTAGGCACCAACCTATATGTTATCAGATGGGTGGCTAACTGGCCCAATGATAGTACCCACTCAGTCAAAGTAGTGGAACCCACCTCTAGTAGTAGAGTCTTCCAAAGCTGTGTACCCCAAGTATCGGTCTGGGAGCCTCTACTGTTTGAGATATACATATCTGAGGTACAGGACAAAAGCAGTGGTTTGTGGCTGACCAGGTGTTCAGATGCCTGCAAGCTGACCACTGTCTTACATTCCCCTACTGATGTGAGCATCCCCCAATTAATGACTGGTGCAAGAAGCATTTCCGCAAACTGAATGCCAGGAGAGGCATCATTCACCATACTGCGGCAGATGTCATCCACACTACGTATGACAGTAATAATGTACTGAGCATGCAATCAGGTGTGAGGTGACTTGTGCACCAAGGTTGGTAGCAACCTGACAGTTTCCCATCTTGTGGGCACCATTGTACAGAAGGCTGTCTACATGGCCCACCTCACAAATATGGGTATGTCATCCAGGAATCAGGAGGCCACAACATCCCAGTACTCCACCCTTATCAGACGCATTACCAATTACAATGGCTCCTTTAGCATGTACCTTGCCAAGCAAATGCAGCACTTTCAGAGACCACAGAGGTTCCTGACCAGGCATTTCCAGGGTCTGTAACACCTATCCTATGCAGGTAGGCTGAAAGCCCTGTCCTTGTACTTATTGTCATACAGAATGATCATAGGTGACCTGTGTGTGGCATACAAGGCCATGTCTAAACCAGCCTTGATGGTGTTTCTGCATATCTGTAAGACAAATTGCACTCATCATGCATGCAAGGCCCTCACCTGGTCTGTGACATGTTTAGTACTTGTTGGTGGGATGCACTGTCTGTAAAATACACTCCCTCCCCATGTCTAGCAGAGTATGTGTATAGCCCTCTTGAAGAAGAAGCTGGACAACTTCATTGGAAATGGATGAGATACCCCTGGTATCCTGTGTAGCTGGACAGGGGAAACAGGTACTGGCTACTTGGGCACAGGCAAGGGCACAGGCAAAAGGCTAGGCAGGGGGCATCAGGCCAATAGCCTGGTATATGAGGCCATGCACCTAGTAGCCACACACCTGTTGTGTTACATGTGTCCTGTATGTACTGTAGTCTGTCATGAATGTCTGTAAGTCTGAAGATGTATGTATGTGTATGTACTGCAGTGATAGTGTATGATCTTGTCCCTCACATCATTACATATCATTACACCATGTCATTGCATGTGGTCTGGTCAGCAAAGCTTCTGTATAGTCAGCAGTCACATAGCTATGTACATGCACACTGTATAGTTCAAGTTTTGGTCAAGTGGTCTGGCCTGCTTTACCACTAGGCTCACAATCACACAGTGGGATTTGTCACCCTCACCCAGTGTTGTGTGTCACCCTTTGGATGTGGAGAGATGGATAGAAGTGAAAGAGATGGACCACGGCAGTGCCTATAAACCTAGCTGTGAGTGTGTGTGTGTGTGTGTGTGTGTGTGTGTGTGTGTGTGTATGTATATATATATATATATATATATATATATATATATATATATATATATAAATAACAGCAAACATAATACTATAGAGTATTAATTTACATATGTTGTGTTCCTCTCGCAGGTGAATACAGGGGTTGGTGTCCCTCCCCCACACAACCTGATGTCAATGTCTTAGTAGACTTCCAAGACTATGGTCATCATAGTGAGGCACAGGTGGGGTTGTCGGTGCCTGGATCTGTGCCATTGTTTGGTATCCCACTTTCACCCACCATGTCTTCGCACACAGTCGGTATGCCCAAACATGCCCAGTCCCCCACAGCCACGGATAATGGACAGGATAAGGGTGGCGGCATGGAACAGGCTAGTGTGTTGAGTATGGTGAGTGTGAATGTAGACACCAGCCATAGGCAGAGAGCATGTGAGGTAACACACAGGTGGCTGGACAAGGGTGCTCAACAAAGGACTGCTGCCCATCAAGCCCCTGTCACTAGTGCCACACCAGGTGTCACCAGACGCATGTTGCAGTCTGTCATGGAATCACAGGAGTGTAGTGACTGCAACCCCAGACAGATGCTCAGGGTCATGCATGCAGTGCTCCCTGCCATGCGTGATGCCCTCCATGGCAGTTGTGATGCCATATTTCATCTTGCCAATGTTGTGGATAGACAGTGGGGGTGAGACATTGCCCCTGCTTGACCGTGGTGATGTGGTGGGAGTAGGAGATCGGCCAAGTGGATGTAGGTCAGTGACATGATCAGCTGTGAGCCCACATAGCCATGCACATCCACAGTCCATAGTGGTAGTACCAACAACACTACTAAAGGGAGGGTGCTGTCCAACCACACTGAAGAAGGCCATGGGCATGTTACCCTGGACAGTCCCATCAAGGACATGGGTCCAGCAGACAACAGTCACCATCAGGGAGTAGTACTGCATCTGTCCTTGGGCCTGGTGGTGCCAGTGATACTCCTGGCAGACCCAGTTACTGTATCCCTGCTGGGAGATGGTGAATCATACATCCTGCCATGTACAGTCCACAACTGTCCAACATAGCCCTGTGTCAAGCATCTAGATTTCTTTTAGGTGTGCAGACACACACACATGATGTCAGCCATATAACCCAGCTTAGGCCTCTGGCAATCCAGCACCACATCCTGTGCATGTGATGATACATGTGCCACAACCCTGTTATCCATACCATCAATGCATGGACATGCTCATATCAGTCTGATGCACAGTGTGACTATGGTACAGTGTAGTAATGTCATGCTGTGTAAGGTGCTGCCTGCTGGCAGTAGTTATGGGTACACTTTGAGGTGTATGTACCTTGTTAACCATGATGAACTATTGCTTTTAGTACTGCTGACTGACTGTAGTGTCACGTACTGTATTCTGATTGTGTTCCAGGTGTCTGTGTGTCTGCAGGCTGTGGGACTGCTGACAGTAGCAATGATGAGTAAGGTGGAATGGAAACACAGTGACCTTTAGATAGCCAAGGTACAGCTGTACATGTACATGTTTACCAGGTATGTTTACATGCAACAATGTGTGACGGGAAATTGTGGCAGACAGTGTGACTTTGCAAACATACTCTTGACACAGCCATCTAGCGTCCATATATGTCACTTGGGTGTTTCATCAGATCGCAGGCTCACACATAAGGAGGACATTAATTGAGTACTGGCACTAGGTCCCTCACCAGCTTAGCCATTGCATTCACTGCAATATATTCAGCTATCAGCACCTGTTGCCCCTGCGATTTCTTTCACATCCACTCGGCTGTCATGCAGTTAATAAGGGGTTTGCCTGGTACTGTATATGACAGGTTTGGGATATGTATTCCTGACACAGGTCAGCCTGTGTTAGTCTAAACTGACAATCACCAGCATGTGTGCCTGCTATCTCATATGCATGTCTGGCCGCTCACTCTGGTAGTGCACACAGAGTCATAGTCCTGTACATGGGGCAGCTGATGAAGGGCTGAGCATGGCCCCTACTTGCACAGTCTTACAAATGATAGCACTAGATAAATAACACATATAACACAGCGGTACTGTATTGTGGCAGTGTCTGCAACTACTATTGAATGGGTGACAATTGCAAGGACTGTTTGGATTGGCAATGGTGGATTCAGAGGCCCTTAACATATTAGGACCATATTAGGACCATCTCTCTCTCTCTCTCTCTCTCTCTCTCTTTCTCTCTCTCTCTCTCTCTCTCTCACACACACACACACACACACACACACACACACACACACACACACACACACACACACACACACACACACACACACACACACACACATGCACACAGCTGCATGGGGACATGCATTAAGACACGCATGCACATGGAGGTGACACTTATCAGAATGGTCTACCCATCTATTAATGTATAATACACAGTGATACTACCATTGCACCACAATGGCTTGCATGGTGGATGACATCTGTATGGGCCGACACTAGGTTGGCAATGGTAGAGTTCACAGGGTGGAAGAGGCATACAAAATGGTATAGCCATCACATGTACACACTGAAGACAGCCACAGAGGCTGTGCATACAGAAACCCATTCACACTTACCAATAGACATATCAGTAAGCCTACGTAGGCACTTGTATGTACTATAGTGCTGCGTACACAGACATACTCCACATGCATTATATGCCTGGGACATAACACACAACCTCTTACAACAGGTAATCTTGCAAATGCCTTCATGGATGGAGGGGTAACCCACCAGACATAGCAACTGGTCTTGTCTACTGCTCCTACACACCTGCAAAAGTGATAGTGTGACAGACTATGTATCAGCATGATGTGTCCATCAGGTATGATGTCTGATGCTGGCATGTGTGTCAGTATGGTAACTGTGACATGTTTGGTAATAATATCACAGGACTGGTCATTGTCAAGGGACACAGACAACATATAGTTTGCAAACATGTGGATATCCCATGTACATTTGTACAGATGTCTGTTATGGCCTGTATAATGTTACATGGTGCAAGTCAGGCAGATGCCATTAACAGGGTCTTTAAAGTAATGTCATGGGTAGGGGGTCAAAAGGCCTTAAAATGGTATAACCTACGCACACAACAGACACAGGGGATAAGCTCCACACACTACTATAGTTGTCAATATTGAGATTAGAACCCCTACCTATCTAATTATTTCCACTATAGTATTACACAGTTATTGAACATGTCACAGAGCTTAGAAGGTGGACAAGTGTATACAGGTACATATAGGATGAATGACATCAGCAGGCCTTGTAAAGTAGGGCAATGGGATGTGTACTGGGTGGTACATGCCTCAAAATGGTATAATCCACACACCCAGAGGATATGATTCTCACACAAACACAAACTGTAAGTCTGTTACACACACAAACACACACACACACATACACACACACACACACACACACACACACACACACACACACACACACACACACGATTTTACAGTTACCAGTAATAAGATTAGAACTCCTATTTATCTATTTATGTATACTACAGTGTTGCACAGCTATCACACGTGCCATGGTGCTTAAAGGATTTAACAGTGTCACAAGGTATGTCTAAGGTGATTACATTAAGATCCCTTGTAAAGTATGGCAATGGGAAAAGTAATGGGTGGGAATGGCATCAAAACTCATTACCCTCAAAACACACACACACACACACACACACACACACACACACACACACACACACACACACACACACACACACACACACACACACACACACACACACACACACACACACACACACACACACACACACACACACATTTGCCACAACTGAGTGTAACAACCCTGCCTATCTAGTTATCTGTACTATACTGTTACTTTGTTATTACATGCGCCACAAAGCTTATAGGGTTGAGGGCTGTCCAAAGGTACTTCTAAGGACAATGACATCAGCAGGACTGCTAAAGAAGGGCACTTGGAAGTGTTGTGGGTGGGAATGGCCTAAAACGGCTTCACCTACAAACAAAAAAACAAACACACTCCCTCACTCTCACACACACACTTAAGTTTGCCAGGACTGAGATTAGAACCCCTACCTGTCTAGTTATTTGTACTATAGTATTGCACAGTTATCACACATACTACAGAGCTTATAAGACTGATAGGTGTCCAATGGTACTTGTAAGGTGAATGACAGCAGCAGATCTTGTGAAGTTGGGAAATGGGAAGTGTACTGAGTGGGAACAGTCTCCTAATAGACCTACAGACACACACACACACACACACACACACACACACACACACACACACACACACACACACACACACACACACACACACACACTCAGGCAGTTAATGTGATTTTATAAACCCCACCTCAGTACTATTACACAATTGGGCTCACCTTTTATGCTGGCACATGTGACTGGTTACAACCAATATGCTACTGTTGACAAATGGACATCACTCTATGCCATTCAGGGTATCTGTCTGTGTGCTTCATTCTATGTGTGTCCTCATGTGTCTCTCTCTATATTACTGTCTGTCTCTCACTTTCCCACATCTATGTGTATGTATGCTTGACATATTGTTATCTGTTGCCCATATATATGTCTGTGTATCACATGCAACAGAGGCAGATATATCACATATGGGCCACCTACAGCTAGCTGAGGGTAATCCTGTCTGATGGGTGTGCATAGGGACAGTTAAGGTGTACATAGCTGTCTGTATGCAAAGACATATATACACAATACAGTCATATAGTCCAATGTGGGTTTCAACATGGTCTGTGATTCTCTAAGTGTAGGAGCATGCCCAGTGTGACCTTCTATAGTGAGAGTGGAAATCCATTCCAGAGATAGGTGTACTCTTGTCCAGGGTTTTGTGTGCTACAGCCATACCTCTCAGAAGTAAACAGGACTTTCCTAGGGGTAATGGGTTCATTAAACAGACATTTTCTGAGATATCTGTAGTCTGACACTGTGATGTATTGTGTCATTACCTAGTGACAGATATCCTCAGATCATCACAGTGCATTACCAGAGGAATACAAGATGTATGATGCACAGACCAATATTATGAGCCTGTCGATATACATTATTGCCCAACAAGGCCAGCTGGGAGGTGTGGCTACAGCCGGTTGACTGATGACGCTGTGTAAAACAGTCCAGCAACTTGGTGATATACTGGCTGGGGAACTCCTGCTTGTGTGGTATCTTTCTTACCTGAGATGTCATATGCTGGTGTGGCTATACCTCTCAACTGTACACTTTTTGGCAGATTGTCCAGATGTTTGCTTAGAGGTTTCATCTAGTCTACATAAACTTGTGTTTTTATGGCAAGTTAGTTGCATATAATTGAAGACTGACATTACAAAATAATGACAGACATTACTGTTTCAGACTACATAAACTTCAGACAATTCCTGCTAATGTTAAACCCCTCATCTTACCAACTTTCTTAGTATGCAAGGGCAATATTTACTGTATGTGCCTATCATTGTGCCTTTGTCCCACTTTTATTTATGACCTTGTCCAGATGTCTTGCTGTCAGAAGTTGGGAGGTATGGATGTGGGTACAAAGTGCATTTTACTGTGCAGACATGTCCATTATATGTGTAGTATATTCCACATAGCACTGTGACTTCCAGGTATGTCAGTGGCAGGGCAGTAGGTGTAGCTGAGATATGTAATAGTTGGCACTGTAGTTCTCTGAACATGGCCATGTTAAAGACAGCACTGTACCTAGGCCACTACAACACAACAGCCGGGAGTAAGTGCTGGTTAAATCCTGACAGTATTAACCACACATACACATAGCTCACTGACCCCTGGATAAAGTTATCATGTGTATTGGGACAGTCCTGGAACTGTGTGCTCTGCTGCTATTTCCCTGCAAACATACATGTTACTGCATTTCTGTTGGAATATGGTGGGGGCACACCTACCAACTGTACACATTTGCATAGACTGTGCTGATATTTGCTTTACATTTTGGTTCCATTTAGCATACTATTGTGCCCTGTCTTGGGGACTAGAGACATATCACTAAAGGCCACAGGTCAGATTGTAATGGCATACATTTGAGTTTCAGACTTCTTACCCTTCAGAGCCTTAATGCAACTGCAAGTCCTACTGTGTTATCACTGTGTAATTCTGTAGGGGATATTTCAACATTGTTGCCATTTGTGGGCCTTTGCCAGACATTTCTTTATGGTTTTCTACAGCTAACTTGCTGGGTGAGGCTGAGGGGGGAGTATGGGACCCCCACACTGATATCCATGCCTGTGACCTATGATTCCCCAGTTAGTTGGCCCCCACATATACTGCAGTTGGATTTGCCACCTTGGGTACTACTGCATAGTGTGGGGACACCAGTATTGGGCAGACATTTCCTGGTGTCCACATAGCTCTTAGTTTTCTGCTGCTATCCCAGTAGGCCACCCCATTCCCTTGCATGCATGCAGTAATACCATAAATATGCTACCGAACATACTAATGCATTCATTTATTGTTAAGAATACTGACTTATCTTGTGCCTGCAACAGTTGTGTGGATGGTGTTTGAGGGTAGCCTATGCTGGATGCGCACAGTACACTGCCTATACATGGCAAGTTACAGGTAGTGTGATGTGTGTGTCATCCATTTTTATTGTGTGTGCAAGTCAAAGAGGGGTTCAGTCCCTGGGTGCCTACAGGGTCAGTGTGTGTGCTATGTGTTGCCTCTTTGTCAAGGCCAGGCCATACAGGGCACACCTCCATCTGCCTACAGGAGCTGGCTCAGGGGGTTCTCCTCCAAGTCCCTCTGTGTCTGTGGGGACCTTGGCAATGGTGGGGGCTGTGTAATTAGCATTATTCAGGGGTATCCATGCTAGAATAGAGCAGCCAGGCTCGTGTATGCTCCCAGCCTGGTTTAATGAATCACACAGGCTCCGAACTCCATGTTCCGGCCACGCCTCCATTCTGACATGGGATTTTGGTTTACTGAATCCCGGGGACAGAGATGTGATTTTACATTCAAATGGCTTTGGTTGCGAACATTGAGGTATTGCCATAATTTAAGAGTATAGAGTTATGAGAAAATGGTGTTTAAAGGTCAGTCACCATCTTGAATCCCCCCAGAATTATTTTTTGCTAACTGGATACAGGATAACTTTTAAAGTCTCGAGCTATGTTGGAAAAGTACATTCAATTCCCCCTTTAGCACCACAGTAGCACTCTGAAAAATTGTGTGAGATGACATTAGGCAGACTTTTGCAAAACATAAGAAAGATACTGAAATAATTTTATTTTATTTTTGTACAGGGGATGGAAGACAATTGTTCAACAAGCTTAAGAGTGACAAGACTGTACACACCTGCTAAAGGAGAAGGTACAGTGATAATATAAACCTTTATTTATTTTTAGAAAATGATGGATTATTTGAGCAATGTTTCTTACTTTTCCATTGCATCCAAAAATTAGGTTTATATTTCTAAAATTGATTTATTGTTTGAAGATGTGGGTCTGGAAAATTAATGAATTATTTAAAGGTTATAAAGCTATTTATTCCAACTATTTTTGGGATCCCCAAATTGTAAGTCCATCCAGGATCCCCTTTAAGGCCAATTGTGGTAGGAGATCCAAAACAGAGCCAGCTACTGGTTAAGTATGAGGATTTTTGGTTAAATGATTTCTTCAGGGGCAAGGAACATGTTGTGCTTGATTCTTGGTATTTTTTAAAGGCTGTTGGAGAAAGTGATTTTTCAGGCCATGTATTACTGATGGCAACAGACATTAAAGATCTCTTCCTCGTTATTCCCCATGATATTGGATTGGAGTGGTTTTATGAGTCATTAATGAGGTTTGGTAGCCTGTCCAGCTACAAAATTAATGGCATTCATTTATTCATGGAAATGGTGTTGTGCAATAATTTTGTGTATTCTGAAGGGGGAATACTACAAGCAGATCAAGGTGGTTGAAATGGGGGCTGCATCACCCCCAGTTTTTGATAACATAATTTTATGTCAGTTTGACATGCCATGTGTTTTACACAGGGAAAACAGAACTGGCACTTATAAATAGAATGTATCAACAAATATCTTCAGTTAACTCCAGCTGTGAAGGGATACAATGCTCTCCACACATTTAGACCAGCTACTGTGCAGAAGGAGAAAAAAGGTGGAGGTGTCTCAGTCTACATTCAAAAGAGATTCACATCTAGGCTGGTAAAGCAGCATGATGCAGTACATTTTCTTCATGTCCAAATAACCATCAGAAAGATCCCACACCATATATTAACTAGCTATAGAACTTCTTCTATGACAAAAGAAAGCCACAACACCTATCTACAGAAACTAGAATCACGCAGTATTAAAACAAACATAATTTTCTAAACCATCCAAATATAGATTAGGAAGCCTGCACCACCACTAGTGCACAACCACAGACATTCCTGGACTTTGTCAATACAAAAGCCCTGGAACAATTAGTCAGAGTACCCACTAGGGAGAATAACATCTTGGATCTTGTCCTTATTAATATGGGAGCATCATGCACTGTTCAATGCATATCTTCATCACCTGTTAGCTCTGACCATAAAGCAGTCTCCTTCAAACTAAAACCAGAGATCCCTCCCACCCAAGGCACCTTTAGAAATTTCTATAAGATAAACTACCTATTCCTAAGTGAGCACTGGTAAGTTTCAAATCCCTACCAAATGCAGTTAACTCCACTGAATACACAAAACTGTACATCAACACACTAACCAGCATGTAAACAGCTGCCCAGGTGCAGCTTTACCCTGTAGGAACAGGTGCAGAGCAAATCTCAGAAAGAAACCTACATGGTGAAAGCATAATATCAACAGGCTTTATAATAAAAGGAAACTATTTTTTTAACACATCTTTATTGTATTATCACTTGTGACATATTATCACTTGTGACATAGGCAATTTTAAATTTATACAAAAGTAATTCAAACTATATTATCACATTAACATTAGCAAACACTACTCTTCCCATATATTGCTATATATCATACAACCCAAACAACATTACACAAGTTATTCAATTCCTGCCCCCCTTTTTTAAATAGGAAACATCTTTAATAAACTATCACATATGACACAAACAATTGTACATTTTTATAAATGAAAACAAACCCACCGACACAATCTTAGGTATCAGCATTTTACACCCCAAACCACACTACAAAACTCCCAGCTGCAAACATTATACATCCCTTATAATCTACCCAATCATTTTAAGTCATACATTACGTAGCTCTTTTAAGTCCTGCCGTCTTTAAAACCTCATTCCTCCCCTGTCTATGTTGTTCCCACAGTGTTTTTTTCCTATGTAGTTTGTCCTACCATTTTCTAAAGATCTCAGTTCCAGTTCTTTTTTCTCTGTTACTATATTCACTACTTCTAATAAAGTTGCTTTAGATTTTGATTTCCATTTTCTACTACAGTAGGCTCCCTCTTATCCAGCCTCTCTTTAAGTTTCCTCCTCTTTAACCGGCCATTAAATTTCTGCTATAGCCTTAGCAAAAGGCAACAGAGGACAGCACTTCTGTCTCCTCTATGCTAAATAATGACAGACATTTGTGTTTTATACTTCATATTCTTTAGAAAAATGCATACTAACATAAATCCTGTTATTCTGGCTGATTTAAAACCTATAAATGCTATTGTGTATGCTTTTTCTGATTAACCAGCCATTTGTTTATCCAGCCTAAGGTCTGGTCCCACTGAGACTGGATGAGAGGGAGTCGACTGTATTTAGTTTCTTGGCAGCCACCATAATTAATTAGGCACAGGAAGGCCTTACTTTGTCTAGACAATTCTGATTCTGTATCATAGCTCAGAAAAATCATCTCCCTCATCACACCAATCCACCCACCCAGCAGCTCCGACAGTGCATCCTGCAGGGAATACTTAAAGTCTGCCAATCCACCGTACTCCCAGAAAATATGTTCCCAAGTATGTCTTTCTTCTGCACCAGACCTCCTGCTGTCTACCTGAGGAAAAATTCTCTGGAGTCTACTTGTGGTATAAAAATATCTATGTAAGCATTTCCAAACAAAATCCTAAACCTTCTAGATTTTGTTGTATATTTGCAATATTTTCCAACCATCTTACCTACATTCAACTTACTCATGCCCATAAACTCATCTTTAGTCCCTCCATCTGCCCCTCCTTTGCCTCCTCTTTCAAAATGCACCTACCCAACAGACTTTGAACTGCACAAGCCTGCTCATCCTCCAGGCAAACACCTACAATCCTTTTCCTTAGCTCATCTCTGGAACTCCCCATTATCTTTTATTTGTACTACAGACAGCCACTCTACCTTTAAGACCCTGCTTCATTCCTATCTCAAAACCCTCTGGGAATGTTCCTGCTCTCATCCCACATGACTCACCTCTTTTTCCCCATTTCTCACTCTCCTTTACTTCTCGCTTCTCTTCATCACACTGTCTCTGACTACGACCATCTTCATTCTTCTCATTTATTATTACTCTTGCTCTACTTTTTTTTCTTATTGTCCCCCCCTTCTTACTTCCAACAATTAACACCTCTTATTCCCCCATCCTACTTTAACTCTGCTAAGATTTAACAAAAACTGTAATGTCAACCCTGTATTATTTCACATTGTAACAAATCTAACAGGAATATGCACCAAAGGATTTTTCTTATTTTAATTGACTTATGTGTGTGTATGTGTGTGTGTGTGTGTGTGTGTGTGTGTGTGTGTGTGTGTGTGTGTGTGTGTGTGTGTGTGTGTGTGTGTGTGTGTGATTTTACCTTTTGCTTTTCTGACTGTATTTTCACTGCAATCGTGGATTTTTTGTCATGTTGTGTAATACCATTGTTCTTCAATATTATTACATAAATGTAAATGCACTGTCTTCATACTATATTGTTGTTTATGGAGCTTTTCTCCCTGGGACTCCAGTGAAAACAGGCTCTTCTTGGCCAAATGGACTATCCCAGGAAACAAACTGTAAAATAAATAAATAAATAAATAAATTTGGGAGACGTACATATATCCCCCATTGTTTATTTGTGAATTGTTTATCTAATCTCTGCTCCCAATCCTTTCTAACCTCCTCTGAGTGAATCTTATAGTTATCATACAATAGTTAATATGCTTTACTAATTATTACTTTTTTAATAGCAGCTTCTGTTCTAGATTCTACTAAAACCTTTGCCAATGTTGGTCTTTCATTTAGGATTCCCCGTATTTTTCCCTTTGCCTGTACTCTGATATAATTTTGACAAAAAGTAAGATGAGTACAACCCAGAATGTTTGAGCCCTTGCCATTGAAATAATCAAGCTACTCAGGAGTTTAATAAAATCCACCATACCTAAGTCTGTGGCTAAAATAGCTAGCCAAGCCAAAGGTAATCACAGGGCATTTTTAGATATGTTTGTAATCACAAAAGCACAAAACAGCAATGCACTGAGCTGATTGTAAATGGTGTTACCTATGCTGAAACTGAAGATATGGCTAACCTACTGTCGATAAACTTAGCTCTAACTTTACCCACTCTCACTTCTGTCTATCCCTCAAGATACACCTGAATCTGGCTCACCTCCAACTGTCACATGAAACCAAGTCCTAAAAGTGCTATCAAAAACTAAAAATACTGCATTGATGGGCCCGGACAATATCATTGGGTGCATCTTGTATAGATAGCAAGAAGCACAATTTAGTCACACCTCTACAAACACTGTTCATTCTCAGCCTTCATACAGGTTTTGTAGCAAGTGAATGGAGAACAGCTACAGTCAGTCCTCTGCATAAGGGAGGAACTTCCACAGACCCAAGCAATTATAAACTCACAAGTCTGACCAGCCTTGTATGAAAAACAATGGAAAGACGTTCCATGGAATTAATCAGTCAAAAAACAAGTAATCTCCGTCGTATCCCCGAAGTCTAAAAACAACCCACTAAAGTGTAGTGGGTCCAAAAACAAAACAGTATAAGAAACTTCTCTATGTGGAAGATTTTCAGTCCATATATTTCTTGTTAATCACAGTATATTAATCAGATCAGACAATAGTAGTAGAAGTAGCGAACTTAAACTCGTCTTAAGTCAAATCAAAACAAAACAAAACAAAAAAAATAATACTAGAAAATATATAATTGTACAGCATTACTAAGTATGCAAAAGTAATCCAAGTAAGGCAGGCAGTCTGTTTCCAGTCTAAAAACCTTTTATTACGTACACAGACAAGTGATCCAAGTAAAACAAAAATAGAGTAATAATTTCCTCACACACTTTCTAAATATATATATACTTTTTATCAGGCATGGGAGTGGTTTATTGTGCTATAAAAAAAAGTGTTATTGGTACACATGTTAAATTCACAACCCTTCCCCCATCATTGTGACATTCGAGCTGGTCCTGCCCTACTTAGTAGCTGTCATAATAATATATAACCCTTATGTACTTTAAATAAAATTTATAATGGTGTGGTACCTCTCATTTAACCAGATTATTAAGTAGATTTATAATCTGTGATTTTATCCAAGACAATATACTACATGGCTGGAAATTTATCAACCTTAGTTCATTTGGCAATAAAAAAAATATATATAAATATATACATATACATTTTGCATATATTTTTATAGATTGTTTTTAGGGTTCTTGTACACAGACCTGAAGAAGTCTAGAAGGATGAAAGTGATCTTTGTTAACAACAGGATATAAAAATAGAAATTGATTTTTACATGCAAAATGTATATGTATATTTAGAAAGCTTGTGAGGAAATTATTACTCTATTTCTGTTTTACTTGGATTGCTTGTCTGTGTACTTAATAAAAAGGTTTTTCGACTGGAAACAGACTACCTGCCTTACTTGGATTATTTCTGAATACTTAGTAATGCTGTACAATTATATATTTTCTATTATTATTTTTTGTTTTGTTTTGTTTTGACTTAAGACAAGATTAAGTTCGCTACTTCTACTACTATTGTCTGATCTGATTAATATACAGTGATTAACAAGAAATATATGGACTTAAAATCTTCCACACAGAGAAGTTTCTTATACTGTTTTGTAACAGAGGAAACCTCCAAACCCACCAAGTTTAGTATACATGACCTGCACTCGATTCATCAAGGATGGGTCATGCTTATTCACCTGGTGGATTGTTTTGAAAAGGTCACCAAAGGAATGAATGAAAGCAAAAAAGTATACACCACATACCTTGACCTGGCCAAAGCTTTTGACACAATTATCTACAGAGGCATAGTAGAAAAGCTCAATAAACTTGGAATAAACCACCATGCCACATGCTGGATTGTCATCTGCCTCACAGACATACCTCTCAACCTGGAAACATCAAAAATCTGGACAAGGCCCATGAAAAATAAGTACAAATCTGTATACTGATTAACATCTAATTTGCATACACAATTACATAACCCCACCCACTTCACTGGAATTGTGGGATACCAACTTTCAAATGCAAACTGAAGAAAATACAACCAAAATATGGCACCAACCAAAATATGGCACCAGAGTCCCCCTGCAGCCATTCCAATGTCCCATTACCTGATTATTTCTCCCCATTTACCATAAACACTAGTGTGTGCATGCATACTGCTTTACTTCTACAATGACAGACAACCAAAATATGGCAACAGAGTCTCCCTGCAGCCATTCCAATGTCCCATTGCCTGGCTATTTATCCCCATTTACCATTTACCATAAACACTAATGTGTGCATGCATACTACTTTACTTCTACAATGATTAGTTAGATTTTATTTTTTACATTTTACAGCACAAAGCACAAGCACTAACAGACATCTGCAATACCATCTCATAATGAAAACAGACTTGGCATTAAAACTTCTCTGCCCTTGAAACTCACATTAATTGAAACAGCATTGAAACCCACAACACATCCAAAGAAAATGCAACTGGCCAGTGGTGGATAAAGATTACCTTTGGGCTGTTTTCGCATCATTGGCCCCTTGCGCACAAAACAAGAAACATGTGTTCTTTTCTTTGATGCACCTTCCTGACTATTAAATTATATTCCTTGTATAATATAGTACACTTAAGAGCGTATTTTAAATGTAACAGATTGCCATCATTAGTTAGTGAATTCAGTTATCACTGATTTGCCAGAAAGCAACAAATTTTAAGAGGAACAGACAAAAGAATTAAATAGCCACAGTTTGTTCATATGAAGCAAAGCAAAACATCAAATATCAAATATAAAATATACACACCAGACAGGTTCAAACGCACACAAATAAATACATGCATAGTTTGAGTTTATTCCATCATAAGGAGCATTGCAGCACAGCAAATATATAATGCACACAAAATTAAAATATACAGTTTGAGTTTGTTCTGACACCTAAATGGAGCCATAGTTTGTTCAAACATCACCGGACTTGTCAGTTTGTTCAAAAGGAGTGAGTGAGCGGCACAGAATGGACAACTTGCAGCAGGAATCAAGATAAATTAAATAAGTACACAGTTCACCTTGCAGCAGGAGAAATTAAGTTAAATAAACACAGTTCAATCAAACAGAGCAAGCGAGCGGCCCAGAACGGACACCTTGCAGCAGGATAAATTAAATAAATACACAGTTCACCTTGCACTGGCTTGCAGCAGGAGAAATTAAATTAAATAAATATGCAGTTCACCTTCCACAGTTCAGTCCAACAGAGTGAGCGAGCGGCCCAGAATGGACAGCAGCATGATAAATTAAATAAATGCACAGTTAATCTTGCAGCAGGTGAAATTAAGTTTAATACACAGTTCACCTTGCACAGTTTGTTGAAATGGAGTGAGCTAACCAAGTGGCCCAGAACGGACACCTTGCAACAGGAAAATATCACGCACACAGCAGCATGCTCAAACAGATGCCTTGCAGCTGGAAATAGCACATCGCATCATGCTCAAACAGGAATAAATTAAATAATACACAGTTCGCCTTGCAGCAGGCAGGCAGTAAGATAAATTAAGTTAAATTAATATACAGTTCACCTTGCACAGTTTTAGTTTGTTCAAACGGAATGAACGAGCAGCCCAAAACAGACACCTTGCACAGCAGGATAAATTAAATAAGTTTCCGCAAACTATCACACACAGGCAGCAGGATAAATAATCATTCGTAAAATACACACCAGACTTTGCATAGTCGTTCACGTGGACTTAATACACTTTTTGAATGGAGCAAGTGGCCCACCAAATTATCATACACACAACAGAGCTAGACCCTAGAGGAGGAATTTGAACAGACTTTTACACAGTTCTCTCCTTACCACCTGGAAGCTGAGCGTAAACTGAAAGTGGAGACATTCCCTCCAAAAAGGTTCAAACTAAATCACTGACCAAGAATGAGCAATAGCTGATATCATCACGCGCACCCTGCAAGCTGGTGATGCATGGTTATGTCAGCCAAAAATTTAAAGTTGTAATGCAAAAAAAAAAAAAAAAATCGGGAATTAAAGGGGCCACTCGTGAATTTGTGGCACCCCATTATTTTGCCCTCAAAACTGGAAAAAAATTAGGAATTCTGTATGGTTGAGAGGTTTGCTCACAGATAGGATGCATATAACCAAACTAGGGTAAGTTACCTCTACAAATAGACTAGTCTCCTGTGGAGTCCCCCAGGGTTCTGTGCTTGGAACTCTTCTGTTCGGCATTGGCATTTCTGAAGTAAAAAACAACACCGAAGGGCTCTGGTTGACTAAGATTACAGATGACTGCGAATCTCTGAATCCCCAAATGATGTAGCTATCCCGCAGGAAGGTTTGTTTCAAATAAATAACTGCTGTCAAAATCATGGTCTGAAACTAAATGCCAAAAAATGGATTATTGCATCCTTTGGGAAGTCATCTACCCCAAGAAACTATCACATTCACAATGCACCCCTAAGAGTTGACGCAGTTTGGGATTTAGGAATGTATGTGGACAGTGACCTAACTTTTGACTAACATGTGTCTATTGTTGTAAGAAAGCTCTTTTATATTGCACAGCTTATAAAAAAAGGGATTGTGTCTAGATATAGGGATGTCATTGTCCACCTTTACTTTGCCCTCATTAGGCCAATCATTGAATATAATGCCCCTTTTAGCTTACATTTGTCTGGACTCATGCAACAAATGGAACTCTCAAAAGTTATCATACTAAAAAGATACAAAGCCTAAACAACATAACCTATATAGAGCAACTCAAAGCCCTGCCATTATACTCAGTATCCCACAGATTGCTAAGAGATGTCCTGTGTCTGCCTTACAAGGCATATTCTGACCCATTACTAATGGATTTACTGTATATCAGCATTCAAATGGCATCAGAAATAATCATTCTATGCATCTAAACATCCTCTGCACTGCAACATCAACAGAACTGTTTGGAAGGACAGGTATATTTTGCAGAAGATACTGATGCTGTGGAACAGACATCCCAGCCACATAAAATAAAGCTTATTCATGTTCATTTTCAAGTGCAACTTTGATCTATGGATGGGAAACAGAACATTTACCCCAGGCCTGCCTCCTGTACTACTAATGGAGAGAGGCAGTTCTTAAATACTTTATCCCATGCATGGATCCCCTACAATTATCTATGGTATGATCCCACTTATACTCATTAGGAGTAATATATAATTATTGACCATGGAATGGATAAGACTAATCTATAACCAAATTGGACAGGTTATTTTGAGCAGAAAAAGAGAAACTGGCTAGGCATAAAATTGCCTACTAGGGTAGCTAGTGAGATCAGATCATAAACTAATCTCGCTGGAGGTCCTCATCCCACCCCCACCTGAAATAAAAAAGACCACAGTGAAAAACTTCTCAAAAGCCGACTTCACACTTCTAAAAACTAGTGTGGTCTCCTTTAAGGCCCCTGAGCCAGTGGTAAACATTACTCAAACCGCTGAATCACTTACAAATGCCTTCTACCAGCACCTACAGGACAGCATGGATCAGGCAATACCAAACAAAACTAAGACTCTTTGTACCAAAGGCAAGCATCCAGTCTGGTGGACCCCAGCCATAAACAAGCTCTACAACAAAAGGAGGAAGCTACTACAAGATAGAGCAAAATCCTGGAAAGATAAGACACCTTTGATCATTATAAGTAAAAAACTAAGAGCTCTCATAAAATCATCCAAGGCAAATTTTGAGAGAAAAATCGCCAAGGACTCAAAAGACAATCATAAGGCCTTCTTTAGCTATGTTAGAAACCTAGGAGGAAACTCCCAGATATGCTCAGAATTAGTTCAAAATGATGTGAAGATTACTGAACCTACACACATTGCCAACATACTGGCTGACAGGTTCAGTGCAAACTTCTCCCCAAAAGGAGAGATATCTATACCAGAGGATTGTAGCCCCCAAACATCTCCAACGCCCAGGTGAGAACTGCTCTCTCCAAAGCAAAAACACAGCATCCATGGGACCGGATGGTGTCCCCGGCTTGTGCTCCCACACAACTCAATGAGGAATTAAACCCGCAGTTAGGACAGCTGTTTAATCTTAGCCTCTCCTCACCATACGTACCCAAAGGAGCGGCGGCATGCACTGTGGTCCCACTTCACAAGGGTGGTGCCTCCACCGACCCTGGAAATTACCATCCCATTAGCTTGACAAGCCTTATCTGCAAAGCCATGGAGAGGATCATAATGGAACTCATAAATAAAGACAAAGGGAACATGCAGACTTTGGATCCAACCCAGTTTGGCTTTGTCAAAGGCAGATCATGCCTTTTAAACTTGGTTGACTTTTTCGAGACAGTCACCAAGGCCATTGATGAGGAAAAGCAGTCCATACAGCCTACCTTGACCTGGCAAAGGCCTTCACACAATAAACTCATCAGCTTGAATGTAAACCCATACATCACAAGATGGGTTGCAAACTGGCTAAGTGACAGAACCCACAGGGTCAGAGTTGCTGGAGCCATGTCAGACTCAAAGCCTGTCACAAGTGGTGTCCCACAGGGCTCAGTCCTAGGTCCACTCTTGTTCAGCATCTACTTTTCTGAAGTACAAGCAAACGCAGGAGAGTTATGGCTGACAAAGTTTCCAGATGACTGCTAACTGGGCGCCATAGTCGAAAACACATCTGACACAGATATCCTTCAGAAGGGCCTCACAGAAACGGATAACTGGTGCCAGAGCCATGGCCTAAAGTTAAATGCCAAGAAATGCATAGTCATACTCTTCGGGAAAAACAAGGTTACCCCTAGCTACCATATAGGTGGCAATCCACTGAGCACAGAAGAAGTCATTAGGGATCTGGGGACCCAGGTTGACAAAGCCTTCGCTTGACACACTCATGTTAAATTAGTAGTTAGAACCTTCTACATTGCCCACCTGATCATGAAGGGATTCACATCTAGATCAAGGTAGGTCATCGTCCCCCTGTACTCATCACTCATTAGACATATGATTGAGTACAATGCCCCATTCGGAATGTATCTGACCCGACACCTGCAGCAGCTGGAAAGGCCCCAAAAGTTCCTCACCAAAAGGATAAAGGGTCTCAAAATATGTCTTATGCTGCCCGACTGAAAGAACTCCAGCTCTATTCAGTCTCATACCGCTTGCTCAGAGGTGACCTGTGCCTGACATATAAGGCCATGTCAAACCCTGATTTGATGAATATGCTTCACCTCAAAAAATCTAGATCCCTCAGAACCACAAGGGCAGGAGATTTAAACCTTGACACGGTTATTAATAGAACGTGCTGGAGGGACAGATTCATCACCCAGAGACTCCTATGCTGTGGAACAAAATCCTGGTACATGTGAGGCAGAGCACCTCGCTGGCCTTGTTCAAGAGGAATCTTGACCAATGGATGGGAGATCGCAGATATACCCCAGGGATTACTTCAGTGTCACTGCTTGACAGAGGCACAGCAAAATAATAGGCATAGTTTTATTCAAACTAAAGGGGTGGCGAAAGCCAAATAACTATGGGCTAGGCTTATAAATGCCCTTGGGCAGATAGCCTAGTATGAACCTATGAACCTATGAACCTATGAGCTAGCCTAGTACTTACTTATGAACCTATGAACCTATGATAGAAATGCCTTAAGTAAAGTTTATGGAAGGGTTTTAAGAAATTTTTGTTTTATATACAGGAGAATGTTATGAAAAATGCCAGGGATGGCAACTGGAAAACATATCTGGAGTCTTGTGAACTCTATTGGCAACTATTATTAAATGCTACACAGGTTTTGGGGATATATGAAAATGATATATTAGTAGTACACTTACAATTCGGGATGGTAAATTATGATGGGTACTGTACTTGTCTCATGCATTCAAAAGTGATGATGAAGTGGTGTATGGGTTCAAGATATTTATTGTACAAAAACATTGTCAGGAACTGTAATTAGAACTTGTTTTTAAGCTAATTATTTACTCATTACTTCAAACACTCTTGCATGTGCATCACCATTCATGACTGCATTCATTCTGACTGACGGTACAAAATGGTACTGTTCTTGCACATGCTCAGTACTTATATGCATGTGCTATCTAGCTACAGAGACTAAATAGGAACATTATACATAATTATCTACATCCTCCCTCTTTGATTTGTTCGACATACAGTAGGAGAACAAGACAGTCTACATGCTAGATAACATCTGAATATTAACAACAATTTAAAACAAGTCGCTGTGTATTTTGGATTGGGCCTGGAAATTCAACCTAATCTCATTACATAAAACCTTTGACTGAGCTTAACAACAGGGACAGTCTCTGGGGAATTCTTCTCAATAGGAACTTCAGGAATTGCATAAGGATTATTTGAGGTAAGTACACTGTCCTCTGAATTTAGAACAAGTGTAAGGTCGCTCTGAGAAATAGAGTCTTCCTCACTGGGTCAGAAGCTGGAAGTATATATCTCTGGTTTCTTCTAAAATCCATTCCCTCTGTACAATATACGATCTCAGTTCCTCACAGACATTTTTGATAATATCCACTCGGTCATATGCTTCGATTGTTTTGTTTACATCCTTATGATTTCTCCTTGTTTTAATGGTCTAAGAGGTTTGCCAGCTTTATCGGAGTACAACTTTTGTGACTGATGTTTCTTCAAATGTTGGGTTTTGATTGCTTTGTTGTTCTTTGCACTTGGAATCAATAGATATTTACTAATCAGTAAGGCTGTTCTCATCTATCTAGACATTAATCTCTGAGCAGGTGAACCAGGTAAGTTACTTTGGGGAATGTTTCTCTGAGACTGAGTAGGTTAAGAAAAACATCAGTACCATCCTCTTGGATTTTTCTAACAAACATTTCGCACTTCGGACTGCACACTCAGCTCATCCATTTGCCTGGGGTACTCATGACTACTAGGAACATGGACAACGTCCCAAGGCTCAGCAAATTTCTTGAACTGCTGACTGGAAAACTGCATACCATTGTCAGATACAACTTTGTGCGGACTGCCAGGTACAGGAAACTGTCTCTTTAATTTTGTAATGACAGTGCTAGATGTTAGATTAGGAAGAATGTCAATTTCAAACCAATTCAAGTAAGAGTCTACTAACACTAAGTAATGTTGACTATTCCATTTGAAAATATCAGTAGCAACCATCGACCATGGTAGTTCAAGAATCTGGTTTGGCTGAAGTGTCTTTTTTTTGTTGGTGTGGTTTAGTACTATTACAAATAGAACATGCTAGAACTTCCTTCTATATCTTTTGACAGAGAAGGCCAAACTACTATGCCTCTTGCCCTTCTTTTGGTTGAAGCAGTACCAGGGTGACCACAGTGTAAAATATTGATATATTCCTGTTGTAATGCTGTAGTAATAACTAGTTTAGGACCTTTCATGATGATACCATCTTCCATCATGAGCTTGTCTAAGTAAGGAAGATATTTCTGAACATCAAGTGGTGGACTAATTTGTCACACTGGCTATCCTTGACTGATTACATGTGTCAGCTTCTGAAGAATTGGGTCTAAAGCTATGTGATGTTTAAGTTCATCAAGATATGATGAGGAAACATTTTTGACTCCTATGACTTCTAGCTCTGGTTTCTCATTGTCATACTGTTCTGCAATTTGTCTCGATGCTCTTGACAAAGCATCTGCAAGGTAAAGATATTTGCCTTTTGTATAGACAATAATGAAATTGTACTTTTGCAATTTTATCACCATGCATTGCAAACTTGCTGGGGCTGTATGTATTGTCTTTTTCAGAACTGACACTAGAGGTTGGTGATCAGTCTCTGTTTGAACAGGTTTGCCATAAATATAATCAATGAACTTCGAACACGCAAACACTATTGTCAAAAGCTCTTTTTCAATTTGTACATACTGCATTTCAGTTTGGGTTAAAGTTCTGGATGCATAGGCTACTGGTATACCTTCTTGAAGACATGCTACAACAAGACCCTACTTAGAAGCATCACATGAAATAGTTATTGGTTTGTGAACATCATAATATCTCAATATGGGTGGGCTGTCAAGTTTCTGTTTCAGAACATCAAATGCTCTTTGGGTTTGTTCTAACCAGGACCAAATTACATTTTTACATGTCAGCTCTCGTAACAGTGCTGAAAGCTCACTCAGGTCTGGGATGAACTTCCCTAAATAGTTGACCATATGTCAAAAACATTGCAAAGATGTGACATTGTCTGGAACTGGCATCTCAATAATTGCTGCTTGCTTAGATGGATATGGTTGTACGCCAGAACTAGTAAACAAATGACACACATAAGCAACTTCTCTCAGCTTGAATTTACATTTCTGAGGATTCAGTTTAAGATTGACTTCAATTGCACAGTCTAGAACTTTCTGAAGGTTTCTATCATGTTCATCTTCACCATTGCACCCTACAATAATGTAGTTTACTATAATAGCACATGGAAAACCTGAAAACATTTGTTCCATGGAGCATTGAAACAGTTCACTGGTAGAATTTATCCAAAATGGCATTCTCAAGAATCTGTACCTTCCACATTGTGTACTGAAAGTAGTTAACAATGATTTGTGATCCAGCGAAATTTGCCAAAATGAACTTTTTGCATCTAAGGCTGAAAAAATAGTGGGATTTGGCATCAGTGCTGCTACTTCTTCTACTGTGTGCATTGGATGATGAGGATGTTTAAGCACTTTGTTTAAAACTCTGGGATCAATACATAATCAAATGCCATCTGAGCTTTTCTTATGTGCTACAACCATTCAGTTGGTTCTTTGACTGGAGTTATCCCACCAAAATTCACCATTTTGTCTAGTGCTGTTTTTACTGTCCTCTACATTGATACTGGAATCTTCCTTGCTGGTCGGACAACTGGACTTACTTCATGATTTAACCTCATAGAATATATGACTGGTAGCTTGCCAAACTCGTCTTTGAAACCATCAGCATATACACAAAAAATATTCTGTGTAAAACTACTGTGGTTGTTCAGACTTACATGGTGGACTTCTTTGTAAATGAAATGTCCCATTCTCAAACTATCTTTGAGGCTTGTTAGTGACTGCACATGTCTTTTACCTACATAAAACTGCAAGTCATAGCTGTTTCCAGCAGAATGGCATGTTAGGACTACTGTGCCATCAGTCTGAATCTCTTTACTACCATAAGCAACATATTTTGCACACTTTGCTGAATCAAGTTTTTCAACAGCTTTCGTCCTGACAAACATTTGTGCTGATATACCATTGCACTTGGACCCAGTATCTACTTTAAGCTCTACAGGTTTTCTTTTCCATTAATCTGAACAGTACAAAATATTTCACTCTTTGCTGCCAGATTAACATTTAGCTGATAATTCACTGTATTAATCGTTTCATCAATCACAGATATATCATCAACATAAAAAGTTTGCTTGTGGCTTTCTAATTGATCTATTGCTTCTTTGGATGCTGTCTTGCAAAGCTTTTTTTAAATGATTCAACTTTTTACATTTGTAAAATTGCTGACCAAAAGCTAAGCAACTTTTTCATTTAGGTTCATGGTTGCTCCCAATTATGACAGTTAACAATAAAATTAGATGCTGTGGTCGCATTTGGTTTATGGTTAAAATTGGGTAGTGCCACATTCTTCAGCTTATATCTCTTATTCATCTTATCTTTGTGCCTCAAACTATCAGCATTTACACTAACAGACACTGTATGAGAGACAGTATGCAAACTTTTCTCATTCGTAAGCATATTTGTGTGCTTTTCTGTAAGCTCGTATATTTGACAAATCTGTATGGCTTTATTCAACATTAAATCACTATCTTGAAGCACTGCATCATTATTAACAATACACAGAAGTGTGTCCTTTTCAACCTCAGCCTCCATACACGTTTTGTACCTAGTGAATTGAGAACAGCTACATGCATTCCAGTGTAGAAGTGAGGACTTTCCACAGATCTATACTTCTGACCAGTCTCACATGCAAAGCCATTTAAACACTTATGGATCTAATCAATCAGGACTTAAAACAACTTCAAACACTGGACTCCTCTCAGTTTGAATTCATCAGGTACAGGTCATGTTTGCTCAGCATGGTGGACTTTTTTCAAAAGATCACCAAAGCAATGGATAAAGGCAAATGATACACAATGCATACCTTGACTTGGCCAAAACTTTTGATACAATCCCTTTCTCAGGCATTGTAAAAAAAGCTGCATAAACTGGGAATAAATCCATATGTCACTTCTGGATTGCCAACTGGCACACAGATAGGATACAGAAAATCAGCACCCGGGAATTTACCTCCACAAAGAGAATGGTCATCAGTGGAGTATCCCAGCATTCACAGAGGATACCTCTCCTGTTTGATATTTACTTCTTTGAAGCAAAGCCAGTAACAAAGAGCTCTGTCTGACTAAGTTTGAAGATGACTGCAGGAGCAGTCATTAAATCCCCAAATGACTTAGTCATCCTACAGGAAGGCTTGTCCCAAATAAATAACTGGTGCCAAAATCATGGACTGAAACTAAATGCCCAAAAAAATGTATTACTGTATGCTTTGGGAAGTCATTCACCTCAGGAAATTACCATACTGACAATATGCCCCTAACATTTGATCCTGTTGTTTGGAATTTGGGAACTTATGTGGATATTGACCTAACTTTCGACCAACATCTGCCATTGTGATAAGAAAGTCCTTCTGTATTACACAGGTTATAAACAAAGAGACTGTGTCTGGCTCTAGTGATATTATTGTCCTCTTTTACTCAGCCCTCATTAAGCCAGTCATTAACTATAATGAAACCTTTTTTCATGTATCTGTCCGGACATATGCAATAACTGGAACTTCCACTGAGATTACTTACTAGAAGGATACAGGACCTAAACGCTATGACTCAAAACCTTGTCACTATACTCTGTATCCTATAGACTTCTAAGAGCTAACCTGTGTCTGGCATACAAAGCAACATCAGCTGTATTACTGATGGATTTAGTGCACATCAGCAAGTCACATGGCATCAGAAATAGTTGGACTAGGGATCTAAGCCTCTTCTGCAACATCAACAGAATAGCTGGAGCAGGTATATCTCACAGAGGATACCACTGCTTTGGAACAGACTGCCCATCCACATAAAACAAAGTCCATCCATGTCCATATTCAAGTGCAACTTGGATCTATGGAAGGGAAACTTTCACAGAACTGCCCCCATACTACTAATGGACATAGTCAGCTCCTAAATGCTTTATCCTGTGCATGGGTCCCCTCAAATTATATATGGTATGATCTCATTTACTCTCATTTGGGATAAAATATAATTATTGATTATGGGATGGGAAGGCCAATATAGCACCAAATGGGATATGTTAATTCAAACACCAAAAAGGCAAACTGGCAAGTCTTAAAATGGCTCACAAGGGTAGCTAGCCTAGTACTTATCTATGAACCTATAGCTATATGTCTATATATATATATGGGTCCCTATCTCTTCAATTTCCACACCATTTCACTGAAAACTCATTCATTTATTCGGAAGGTTCAAGATGTGCCCCTGTGCCCTGTTGAGGGCTTCTCCCCACACTGCTCCCCCCCACACCCCCCTAACTATATATCAACCCCAGGGGTGCACAAAACCCAGGGTGCAAGACTCAACTGTCGCATTTCATTGAATTTTCTGTCCACAAAATGAGTGTCAAAGAAATGAAAATTGTGGGTGAATAGGTGTAGATACTGACTTATATATATATATATATATATATATATATATATATATATATATATATATATATATATATATATATATGGTTAAACTTCAAAACATCTAAAACTCATAACATCTAAAGTCAAAACATTGAGACCATAACATTGAAAACACAAAACATCTAAAACACATAACATCGAAAACTCCGAACATCGAAACTTTGTGTGACAACATCGAACACTACAAATCACATGAAAATAACACCCCCTCCACCTATAACAACACCAAACTAACAAACCTACTTTTTACTACATTTCTGCAGGAGGGAAAGCCACCCTGTACCCCCATGTGGGGGGTGTGCCCCCCCACCCCCCCGTAAATGAAATATACTAACTACGAAATCGCACTACAGTGGGAAAAAGTTAATTGTCTAACCTCACTGTATTGTGATCACCATAAAGAATGTACACATAATGTCTATATCACTTGCCTGTATGGCCTAAAAACCACATACAGAGTGGCAAAATAAACACTATATAAATAGTATACATTTCTACACTATATAAATAACAACTATAGAAATAAAAACTACAAAATCTCGTAGTGATGCGACAAGAATAACAGATTACACTATAACATTTACACGTTTGATGTTACACTATTCCATATTATGCATTTTCAATGTTATGGAATTCATTGTTATGGGTTTTAGATGTTTTGAGTTTTCGATGTTATGGTCTCAATGTTTTGAATTTGGATGCTATGAGTTTTAGATGTTTTGAAGAAGTGTAACAACATATATATATATATATATATATATATATATATATATATATATATATATATATATAATTTGCAACTTTGTTTGACGTTTTGTGAATAATATTTTCAACATTATTTGTATAGCCTCACTTCATTTTTTGTGATGTGTTTCCTAATCACAGAACAAATAAATACAGATTATTCATTTTTGATGATTATGCATACATGGAAAGAAATCTGTAATTGACAGTTAGCTTTATTCACCCTGCTTATTGATGCCATAAAACCTGTAACTGTTGTGTTATTGGCTTCATGTCAGCTTACTTGTTTACATTTTATTTTTCTTTTATGTGTTATTATATTCTAGGCCTTCCAGTTTCCCACAGCAGTGATTCTACCCATATTCCTATACTTTTATCGGTATTAACTTTTAAAAAGAAAAACAAAATACAGTTATGTGAATAAATAGATATTTTTATATAAAACTAGGAAGAATATAAGTTCAGTGCTGATGTCACTCTTTTCTGACTTTCAGTGCAAAAAAAATCTACTGTTATATTTGGTTACTTCTTAAATTCTTAAGAAAAATCAACAAAAGCAATGTGTCTTGTTAAAATCCATTTAATTTCTGACTGTCTAGTCATGAAAACTAAAGAAAGCATCACAATAGTTTGAGCATACAAAGTATTTAGAATAAATTAAAAATAAATGCAAACATGCAAACGATAATATTATAGTTTGGTGGAAAGTAACATTAATAACTGTACAAGCTATTACCTTTACTTTTGTATATGCTTTGATGGTGCAGAAATGAATGAGTGAACATGAAAAGGGAAATCTTGCCTTATTTCCCTATGCCTTTATCAAGTAAAATATAATAAAACATCAATGTATTCAGTAATAGGAATTAGCTATGCATACTCTCCAAACATCTTTGAAAGCTGCTTCAGGAAATTAAGAAGCAATAAAAGCCAGAATTAAATGATTGACTGAGGACCAAATAAAAAAAAAAAAACAGTGAGACGTCTCTTCTATTTGCTCATATTTTATTTATTTATTTATTTATTTCCAGTTTAATAACTGGGGAGGTCCACTGGGCCCAAAAGGTCCATTTTCAGTGGAGGCCCGGGGAGAAAAGTTCCATAATAAAAACAATTACAGAAATTAAAACAAGCAAGCATAGAATCATACATTTAAAAACAATTACAGAAATTAAAACAAGCAAGCATAGAATCATACATTTGTACAAATTATCCATAGAATAATGCAAAAGAACACATACATATGAAATATGTGAATAATATCATTTTTACAATCAAATTCAGAAATATGACCTAAGACAAAGTTAAAATCTACCCTTAACATATAGCAGAGGACTAAACGGTCTGTGATCTTTCTTACCCATTTACTTACATTATATGTTTCTGATTTTTGGTACTTTGGAGGTGTTTATGTTCAGGTATGAGTGTTTCTTGTTTTGATGGTTGCAGTGATGACAAGGGAATGTGATTCAGCTTATAAAACTATTGCAATAATATGTCATTATGCTTCATTTTGCAAACATCCAAAATGATATGCAAAGAGCAAGCAATCGGAAATCATTACATTCTTCTCTTGAAAATCTCTGACAGTTATTATTATACATGGCTGAAAGAATGTAAGCAATTTGTAATCTTGATACATGAATGTACATTACTAGGAGTGCAATGAATGAGTGCAATTAGCATAATTAACACTAGTAATTTATTTAAATGCTGATTATGAGTTTAGGCATTTAATCTTTTTTAACTATAACATAAATCTTACTTAAAAAAATAATCTTTGTGAAAATGGCCAAAGAGCTAGGAAAATTCATGTTCCACTTTCTGAAACTCTCCTAAGATCTGTGTTATTTAACAGTAATACACCAAGAGCAGTCTGATGAAAAATCCACTTATTTCTCATCCGAATGATAGTTCATCAGGAGTAAGGTACCTTTAAATGACATATTAGTGTCTGTAAACACAAGTATCTGGCATGGACTTCGAAACTAGAAGCTTCTAATCACCTTTGAATCAAAGTACACCATACTGCCTAATGTGCAAATGACTGCTTTGTTAATCCAACAGGGATAGCCTTATTTCTATATTTTAACATGAGACAAATTTTATGGTAAATACACATGTAGTCCTTGTCATTAGATTATACACAGGATAATTAATGGCCACACACACTTGAAAAATGGCTCAGGTTGCATTTGCAGAATGTGCAGATAATCAGGTATTTTACATTACTACTCATAAACAAATTTACAGAGATTTTCAGAGTAATAGAGATAATCAATTCGCTGCATAGTTTCAGTGACTAAAACTGAAAAGCTTCCTTTCAAAGGAGACAAAATAGTAATTGTCATGATGCCAGATAGCTCCGCTCCCTGAGCTTGGTGCAGATATTTTATTGAGAGCATTGTAGCCCTTTTATTTCATGATGCAGTCTGTGAATACAAAAAACCCGTCCAACGCTTCTTAGAATTTATAAACTTGAACGCCCTGGATCAACTGGTCAACACCCCCACCAGAGGGAACAACATATTGGACTTAGTCATCACCAACATGGGCGACCAGTGTTCCACACCTGACGTCAACCCCTCGCTGGTTAGATCAGACCATAGACTAATCACTCTGGATATTCACATTCTGCCCCCAACCTCAATCAAGGAAACCACCATGAAAAACTTTTCAAAGGCAAACTTTGCGTTGCTTAAGATGGAGGTGGAAAGGTTCACAGCCCCCAAGCCAATGGACAGTGCTGTTCAAGCTGCTGAAACCTATACAAAGGCACTCTATGATCATCTGCAGGAATGCATGGATTGTGCTATCCCAAGTAAAATCAAGACTCACTCCTCCAAGAAAAGGAAACCAGTCTGGTGGACCTCTGCCATAAACAGGCGCTACAATAGAAGGAGGAAACTAGTACAGATAAGAGCAAAATCCCTAGAAGGAAAGACATCCCTGACCAGTATCAGTAAGAAACTACGATCCCTCATTAAATCATCCAAGGCTAGCTTTGAAAGAAAAATTGCCAAGGACTCCAAAGATAACCACAAAGCATTCTTTAGCTATGTCAAGAACCTAAGTGGAAACTCTCAGATCTGCTCTGAGTTGGTGCAGAATGGCACAAAATACACTGAACCGACTGATATGGCCAACATTTTGGCAGACAGGTTCAGTGCAAACTTCACACCCCTCTCACCCCCTAAAGGGCCCATAACCATACCAGAAGAATGTAAGGCCCTGGCAATCACTGATAAACAGGTTAAAACAGCCCTATCCAAAGCCAAAAACACAGCCTCAATGGGACCGGACAGTGTCCCAGGCTGTGTCTTACAAGAGCTTCAAAATTAACTAACCCCTCACCTAAACACACTGTTCAAACTCATCCTCTCTACAGGCTATGTACCCACAGAGTGGCACACAGCAACAGTGGGATAAAAGGTGGTGCCACAACAGGCCGCAGGAACTATCACCCTGTAAGCCTGACTAGCCTGGTCTGCAAGGCAAATGAGCGCATCATCATGAAACTCATTAACAGAGACATTGGGAGCCTCCAAACTTTGGACCCCACCCAGTTTGGCTTTGTTAAGGGCAGATCATACCTCCTAGACCTGGTGGACTTCTTTGAGACAGTTACCAAGGTATTAGATGAGGGTAAGGAGGTCCACACAGCCTACCTAGACCTCACAAAGGCTTTTGACACCATTCCCCATTCTGGTATTATAGACAAACTCACCAACCTGAACATTAACCCCTACGTCACAAGATGGGTTGCAAATTGGCTCATGGACAGAACCCACACAGTGAGAGTTGCAGACTCTAGGTCCGACTCTAAACCAGTTACAAGTGCCGTCCTCAAGGGCTCAGTCCTAGGACCCCTCCTGTTCAGTATATACTTCTCAGAGGTACAGGCAAGCACATGAGGACTGTGGCTGACCAAGTTCACAGACGACTGCAAACTAGGGGCCATAATTGATTCTCTGGCTGATACAGACACCCTCCAGAAGGGCCTCACTGAGAGAGATATCTGGTGTCAAAACCATGGCCTCAAGCTAAATGCCAAAAAGTGCATAGTCATCCCCTTTGGAAAAAACAAATTACCTGTGAACTACCACATAGGTGGTAGTCCCCTAAATACAGAAAAAGTAATAAGGGATCTGGGGACCCAAGTAGATAGCAATCTCTCCTTTGATAATCATATTACCAAGGTGGTTAGAAAATCCTTCTACGTGGCCCACCTAATCTCAAAAGGGTTCTCATCCAGAACAAAGGAGGTTATTGCACCTCTCTACTCATCACTTATTAGACCCATTATAGAATACAACACCCCATTTGGGATGCACCTTGCAAGACACCTGCAACAGCTGGAAAGACCACAAAAGTACCTCACCAAGAGGATTACTGGACTCAAACAGATGACCTATGCAGCCCGACTAAAGAAACTCCAGCTGTACTCGGTTGCATACCGCTTACTCAGAGGTGATCTCTGCTTGACATACAAGGCCAAGTCCAACCCAGAATCGATGGATATGCTCCACCTAAAAAAAAAAACAAATCCCTGAGGGCCACACGCTCTAGGGATATAAACCTTACCACAATGATAAATAGGACATGCTGGAGGGATAGATTCATGACCCAGAGACTCCCCATGCTTTGGAACAAGATTCCAATATACATCAAGCAGAGCCCCTCACTAGCACTCTTCAAGAGAAACCTTGACGGGTTGATGGGAAACAGAAAATTTACACCGGGGATCACTGCAGTGGCTCTGCTGGACAGAGGCACAGGGAACTAATCTAAGGGGGTGGCGAAAGCCAACACACTCTGACTAGGCTTATAAATGCCCTTGGGCAGATAGCCTAGTACTTACCTATGAACCTATAAACCTACCTATGATTCTTGTGCTGTCAAGAAGTGCTGTCCAATACCTTTGACAGACCATGCCATAAATCCTGCATCAAAGACATCAGAAATGGACTTGCAGACCCTTCAGACTACGTTCACACATTCAGTTAGATGTACGTCAAACAAACTGTAGCTATATGGAGCAATATGACAGTGCTGAAAAATATAATGACCCTGATCAGCTATTTAGGTAATCCTGTCAAGCTATGCCATTACTACAGATTTGTTTGACAATGGGTGAGGAACTGAAGGATGTCTAGAGGGTGGAGATATTCAGTACGCCAATGTCGTGAGATTTGACCATTTATACATCAGTATGCGCTAAATATGTCTTTTATCATCTGACGTTACTAGAGAATAAGGTGGAGCAAGGACACCCCTATGCAGTCCTAACATTTTATGATGCTGTCTGTTGGATAAGAGAATATTTATGCAGCTCAGAACTATATCACATTGCCAGTGGTGATTTCTACATTGGTTGAAGGGTGCACTCTCTGCAATGGACAGTATAGGGGAGATCAAATTATGTATGTAAAGGCCATGAAAAGCTAATGGTTTATTTATATGTATTTCCATCTGTCTAATTGTTTCTTTAACTGTCCCAATGACATTTTTACAAAGTCCTGCACAAATGGCACAAACAATGCAAATGAAACTGACATATAAGTATAAAATGTGTCTCAGAAAAAAATACAAAATGTTAATATAGGTTCATAGGTAGGTACTAGGCTATTAGCCCTAGGGATTATGTAAGCCTAGCCAACAAGATTCCCTGGCTTTCGCCACCCATGAATGCTATTTGCCTGAGCCCCTGTCTAGCAGGGCCACTGATGTGATTTCCAGGGTGAATTTCGTATTACCCATCCACTCATCAAGATTTTTCTTGAAGAGTGCTAGTGACGAACTCTGCTTGACATAGATAGGTAGCTTGCTCCAGAATATGGGAAGTCTCTGGGACAGGACTCTATCCCTCCAGCATGTTCTGTTAATTGCGGTGATGAGGTTTAGGTGTCTAGAGTGTGTGGCTCTGAGGGAATGGGATTTCGTTAGGTGTAGCATGTCCAGCAGCTTAGGGTTTGACATAGCTTTGTCTGTTAGGCAGAGATCACCTCGAAGTAGGCAATATGCTACATAGTAAAGCCAAAGTTTTTTGAGGGGGTCAGCATAGGGTAAATGTTTGATTCCCATAATCCTCTTTGTGAGGTATTTCTGTGGTCTTTCCAGCTGCTGCAGATGCCTTGTAAGGTACATTCCAAATGGGGTGTTGTACTCTATAATGGGTCTGATGAGAGCTGAGTAGAGGGAGACAATGACTTCTTTTTTCCTGGATGAGAACCCTTTCATGATGAGGTATGCCATGTAGAAGGATTTCCTGACTACTGTGGCAATGTGCTTATCGAAGGAGAGGCTACTGTCCACGAGAGTCCCAAGCTCTCTTATCAAGCCTTCAGCATTAAGTGGGCTGCCACCTATGTGGTAGTCCATGGGTACAGGGTTTTTACCAAAGGGGATGACAATGCATTTTTGGCATTGAGCTTGAGGCCATGGCTCTTACACCAGGCATCAGTCTCAGTGAGACCCTTTTACAGGATGTCCACGTCATTTGTGGACTCGACTATGGCACCAAATTTGCAGTTATCTGTGAACCTTGTCAGTCAGAGGCCCTCTGTGTTGGCCTGTACTTCAGAGAAGTAGATCCCAAACAGGAGGGGACCCAAGAATGAACCCTATGGTACTCCACTTGTCACAGATTTGGAGTCAGATTTGAAGTCCGCAATTTTTTCAGTGTGGGTTCTGTCTGTGAGCCAGTTGGTGACCCATCTTGTGACGTATGGATTTATACCCAGCTTGGTGAGTTTATCTATGATACCAGAATGGGGGATAGTGTCGAAAGCCTCAGCAAGGTCGAGATAGGCTGTGTGGACTGCCTTACCCTCGTCCATGGCTTTGGTGACTGTTTCAAAGAAGTCGATCAGGTTCATAAGACATGATCTGCACTTCACAAAACTGAATTAGGTGGGGTCCAGAGTTTTGAGGTTACCAATATCCTTATTTATGAGTTCCATGATAATATGCTCCATGGCCTTGCAGACCAGGCTTGTCAGGCTAATAGGGTGATAGTTCCCAGGGTCTGTAGTGTCTCCCCGTTTGTGGAGTGGTACAACTGTTGCCATGTGCCATTCAGTGGATACAAAGCCTGTTGTGAGGCTATGATTGAACATGGTGCTTAGGTGGTGGGCTAGTTCATTCTGAAGTTCATGTAGAATGCAGCCAGGGATATTGTCCAGTCCTATGGCTGCTGTGTTCTTGGCTTTCGATAGCACAGTTTTCATCTGTTCAGTTGTGATTGCAAGGACACTGCATTCTTCCAGTATGGATATGGGCCCTTAAGGAGGTGGGGGGGTAAAGTTGGCACTGAACCTATCAGCCAGGATGTTGGCGATATCAGTTGGTTCCATTAATTTTGTGCCATTGTTCTGTAACTCAGAGCAGATTTGGGTCTTGCCATTGAGATTCTTGACATAGCTGTAGAATGCTTTGTGGTTGTCCTTAGAGTCAGTGACAATCTTATTTTCATAGTTTGCTTTGGAGGATTTTATGAGGGATCTCAGCTTCTTGCTGAGGCTGACAAGGGAGCTCCTCCACTCATGGGATTTTATTCTCATTTGCAACAGTTTCTTCCTCCTGTTGTAGAGTTTGTTAATAGCAGGGGACCACCAGATTGGTTTCCTTTTTTGTTAGAAGACTGCATCTTGGTTCTATTAGGGGTAGCATGATTCATGCACCCATGTAGGTGCTTATAGAGTGCATTTGTATAAAATTTGGCAGTGGTAACTGCATTGTCCATCTGCACCAGTGTTGTGAAATTGGCCACTTCTGCCTTAAGAAGCACGAAGTTGACTTTGAAGAAGTTTTTTACTGTGGTTTCCTTAGTGGGGGTGAAATGTGGATATCTAGTGTGATTAGTTTATGGTCTGATCTGACCAACGAGGAGTTGACTTCAGGTGTGGAGCACCTGTCACTCATGTTGGTAATTACTAGGTCTAGGATATTATTGCATCTGGTAGGGGTGTGGACAAGTTGATCCAGGGCATTGGAGTTTACGAATTCTAGGAAGCATTGAGAAAAGGAGTTAGTACAAGCGTAGTTTTCCCAGTTAATGGTGGGGTATTTGAAATCTCCCAATATTAGGGTGTTTGATTGGACCCTGATATTCTCTATTATGTCAAGAAAAGAGGACTGGGAATCCTGGGGCATGGTGGGGGATCTGTAGCAAGCTACAGTATGGATTGCTGTTTTGACCAGAGTTAGTTGCACTTGGATAATTTCAAATGAATTATGTTGGGCAACTAGCCTGGAGGTGTGGTTGTCCTTAATGAATATGGACACACCTCCACCCTTGGTGTTCCGGTCCTCATTTGATGGCTGAAAGGTATGGTATGAGTTATATCCTGGTAATGCAGGGGTGCTCTCTGGAGCCTTGAACCAGGTTTCAGTCACTCCACAGATATCAATATTCTCCATTTTAAGGAGTGCCTTGAGTGAGTGCATTTAGAGGTTTAGACTTCTATCGTTGAGTAGCATTACCCTCAGTTTTTGCTTGCCTGTATCAGTTATGGTGGTGGTTTTGTTTTTTTGAGCTTTGCCTAAAAAAGGACTATAGGAGCGGCAAGAGCCTTAGCCAGGGCGACAGGTGCAGGCCATCTCTGGCAAAGCATCGTATGTGAACAATAGTAACAAAGGATAAGCACAAATAGGTAATATCACAATAAAGGTTAACCACATGAAAGAATACATCAAAATATCACCATATGTCATTAAATTAAGACAAGCACAACTCAATAGTTCATTTGTGTTATAGGATTTCTGTCACTAAGTGACTAAGAAGACAATAGTGTATCTTGGATTATGTAACACTCTTCCAGCTTGAAGTATTTCATATAAAAAATTATATACATTTCTCCTAATGTGCTAAGCAATATAAGTAGATTTATTTAGCATTTTTCTAAATGCATCACACAACAGGTACAATGATATATTATAAGGCTTCAAATTCCTCTAGAAAATAACATCATCCTTGTAAACATGCATGCTTACTAAACTGTTAATTTGAGTGAGTGTTGTTCCATTGCTATATACAAACATAATCCATCTGTTTTCAGCTTATCACTGCCTGGGTTTTGAATACCTAGTAAGAAATTATAATCTATTTACTGGCAGGAAGTAAACAAATTCACCAAAAGAAAATATTTGTTTATTGCATGCTTACAATACACATATAACCTGCATAACAGGCTCATGCTGGATGAAATGGCAGCCTTTGGCTCAAGGATTTTATCACCATTTTAAAATGTGTGCATCTTCTTGGCAAGAAAAGAGTAAGTCAGTGTTGTGAATGTTAGTTTGAAACTGTAAGTGTAATTTAAATATTCAGTATGTAGAAATGCACTATAAAAACTAAAAAAATATGTATTTAATCATGCAAAATAGAATGCATTTAAGATTTTTTTCTTGGCCTCTTAATGCGGCATCTTAAATACACATATTTAACATTTTATAAGAGTTTATGCATTACAGGTGATTGCATTGTATTTTATACTTAATTTAGCTGGCAATTTGTTTATTTTTTTCTTTTTCTCTCAATGCACTTGGACTGAATCATTTTAACTTACATTATTTGCATTGAATCTTAGAATTAGGTTCTGAATTTTGATGTGGTCATTCTGCATGTAATATTGTCTGTTCTTTTAGCTCAGATCATGGCTGAAAAAAGGTTAACAATACAGTCCACTTATGCAGTGAACACATAGTAAATAAAATAAATAAATAAATAATGCGTATCTCAAAGACTGAGCAAGCAAGATCATAACTGAAAATGTTTAATAGACATTAAATAATATCTAAAACTGTTGTCTCAGTAAAAACCTATTTGGAACATCCATTATAAAATCATCACCCCATTGATACAAAAATATTAAAGCTAAAGTCTTTTATAAACAAGTTAACAATATAAAAGCATATTCAAATGTAGAGCAAATTTAGTATTACCAATAATATTTATAAGTACAAACAAAACATGAAAACACATTCCAATAGTCATTCCAGCCATGCATGTCAAGCCTATTATCAAGCCAAGTTTTCATTTCATCACTTAGATGTTGAAAAGAGTACATCAGTCCAATGGAATCTGCTTCCAGAACATGAACATTGTAGCCAACCAAAAACTAACAGTGAACCTTATCCATATCATCATGGCTGTGAAAACATTCTTAGGAGATGATGTTAGCCCAAGCACCCAGCAGCCAACATCATTCCTGCTGGGTCTAGGCTTTCTAGTAGCGCAGTTCATCTTATAACTGGTATCATCTCAAAGAAGTTGCCATGTAGGACAGGACCAAACCGTATAGTTGGAAATTGTTTGGGTATGGCACTAGTATCTGTCACGGTCCCACTTTCATCTTTTCTACATTCTTCCTGGCATGAAATCTCACATATAAAGTAGTTTTAGCTGTGCAAACCTGAACAGCAATGGAGGAAGGAATGTAGAGGTAAAATACTGTATTATTATCTATTTGTTTGGTTCCACTAATATAAGCAATGCTTCTTCCCATGTAATCTTTGCACAATGCAGATATGATCCTTACTTGCCTAAGATCTCTACATAAAGAGCTTTATTCTTCAGATGTTGATTTATGTAGCACATTTTTCCTATAACTATCAGAACAACTAGATTTTCCCAAGCTTGACTTGGATTGCTTTACATATAGATGTGGAGAGATCTTTTTACTTGTAAATATTGCCACCAGCATATATGAACTAAAAAAAAATGTATCTTGAAACTTCACAAAGTCCATAATGTTACTGTTTTGTGGGTCCCAGCTGTCCTTAAGAAATAGGATTTTATTCCTAAGGCATGTAAACTGCAAAAAGTAGTGGTGTTTTTATTTTTAAGATCTGATAGTCCCTGAGGTACGGTAAAGTATTTTAGGTTAATGTGGTATTCTTGGCATCAAAATAGCATTTTTCACTGCAGACATATAAACCTCCTGAGTCACAAATTGTGTGTATTCATATTACTAACTGCTTTACTGTTTAAATGGATATCGTGTAAATCTGGATATATCTAAGCTGGTGAAGGGTTAGGTCTGTCTCTAAGAAATTGTCAGTACAATAATGTTTGAGAAGTATTTTTAAGTTTGGGAATAACTAAGCTTCACCCTGCCCTTAAGCATATAAAGTCTTCCTAGAACATCTTGGATGTTTGCTATGTGAAAGGAAATTGAAAAACATTTTTAAGTCAGTGTATAAATGTGAATTAATTAATTTGGCATGATGTAATGAAGAACAGGAGTTTTGGAAAGGGTATTGTTTTTATCACCTGGTTTCTACTAGTAAAGGGTAAACAGAATATTTCCCAGGGACATATTTTCTCATAACAATTCTTTCAGAAGGGGTTTATTATTTAGATCTAACATTTTCAAGAGATCTAAGGTGAGAATAATGGCGAGTAAATTACATCATAAGTGGGTGTACATCTATTTTATTTGTTACATCTGAACAGGTTTTAAACTGAAGCATTATCATTTTATCAGTGTTAATTCAATGTTAATCCTGAGTGCCTTTCAAAATGTTGGAAATGGCATATCAATTGACTTAAATTATTTTAATACTTGATTGCCAGATTATGCAGTCATCTGCGAATAATGTTGTATTTAGAAATCTGAGTGTCTGACCTAAATAACAGCTTGACTGAATTTGCTGGACAGTTATGAAGCAAAAATCTCTACAACTACAATGAAGAGCATAGGAACATAGGGCAAACTTGCTTGTTCCCTTTTGTAATATTAGATGTATTACACCAAATGCTAAGAGGGTACCAATAATATCTAGTTTTTCCAAATAAATTCCCACCATACAAAGTCAAGGGCTTTGATAATTTCAAGAAGGATATCTGCCATCGCAATTTATTGGGTTTCCACTGACCACTTCTCATTATAACAACCTTTGTTGACCAGAGAAATTATTTTGGAGATTAGTTTAATCTTTTTGGCCAGCATTGTGCAATGATTTTGAGTTCTATTAATAAATGTGAGAGAAGTCTAGGGTAGTTTAAGCATAGCTTACCTTTGTCTGATTTTTGGAATATAAAGACATTCTGCAATGACTGTATTATGAGGGAAGGAACACTTAAATACTGCCCTGTATATAATTCGAAAGGTGTATTTAGGGCCATTTGAACAAGGGCCACTATAAGAGTTTTCCACAACTACCATCATAAACTCTCAGTAGGTAATCTCTTGACCTAAACCATGGCAGACCTGTTGATTTAAGAACTAGAAATTGCTTTAGAGATTCTCCGATTCATGTCCAGAATGGTAGTATTAATTAAAAAAAAAATTAGTATATTCATATATATATATAGAGAGAGAGAGAGAGAGGGAGACAGAGAGAGAGATTTCAAAAGAGTTGTTTTCTGCCCTGATTCTGAAGGACCTGCTCAGAGTGTAATTGGCTTACTTTGGTGTAAGACATATTTATAAGCAGGCTTACTATGGGGACCAGATTCCTACTGACAGCCTGCTCTTAGGATAAGTGGTCACTTACACTAACAGCAAGTTTTTTTGAATCAAGGCCATTGTCGTTTTTTTTTCTAATCTACTTATGGCTACTAAATGAAATTCCTGAATTATTTCCCATTTAATTGAAACTCTATTATTATGTTTTCTATCTGTACTTGCTATAAGGTTTGTCTGCACATCATCTAAGTATTTTAGTAAGAAAGTAAAGTGCTTTGGGTTCTCAAGTTTAGAGCCATATATATTTGCAACTAATAATTATGCAGATCTTGCTTGCATGATAAATTATCTTCCTCATGTTTTCTTTAATTCTTTATCCTGTCCTAAAGATCATTGTAATCACAACCAATTCTGCTGATTTTAAACACTTTTCTTTGATTTTATTGAAGTTTTGACCCTTTTACTTCCCAGAAAATACATTTTCAGTATTGTTCATCACTGGAGATGTTTGAGGAATGGTTTCTTTCTTGTGAAATTAGCAAGTTGATATGGTTGGCTTTATGGGGAAAAACTGTGGCACTTTTTGGCAGGACTCATTTCTGTTGGAGGCAGATTGTTGTTGGCAATAAGCAAACAAGTTGCACCGGAAAGATATTCAAAAACAGAATAAGAAATACCTAACAATGAATTCACTCAAACACACACACACACACACACACACACACACACACACACACACACACACACACACACCACTGAGGAAACAAGCATAGCACATTAGATTTAGTATATAAACAAACAAACTGCATCTGGAAAAATAATGCAGATGTTAATTATAACACTTTTACAAAAGTATGAAAAAAGAAATTAAAAATAATAAAAAAATAGAATTATAAATAAGGTGCTGAACAACTATAACTTCTATAAATACTCCCTGTCTAGTTTAGACAAAATCTTCCTACCAAAAGTGTGTAGTAGATACTTACAGATCTATGAAGAGAGAAAGGAAAGGAAATAAATAAAAAGGAGGAAGTTAACACAAGGCTCTGGTGTTCCAAGATGTTGCTCCTTGTAAATTTCTACAAATTGAATTGATTAGCATCTTTCAGACATCAGAAATAACTGTTGTAATTACACGACTCTTGTTAGAACTATGCTAAAAGGTTGAGATAATAGCACTTGCAGTTTTTGACACGATAGCCTTTTGTTATACTGCATGTGACAAAGGCAGGACCTGCTGACTGAGCACAACATTTGAACATGCTTAGTTTCTTATGAGAACTAAATAACTTCACTTTTACCCCTTGTTTAACTTGCCATCAAGGCTGATCTGAAGTATATGTGGCCATGTGAATGGCAAAGAGAATAAAAGGGAAGATAAGTCATTACTAGTGGATACAAAATAGTACAAGCTGTTCATGTTCTTATGTGTACACTTGCTAACGAGCCCTTAAAATTTTCATTCTAAAATATATTGACTTTGATCTTTGTTAACAGCAAAAATATGCTGTATCAACTTAACTAAATATAGCAAGCACAAATAAAAGTGTATTTAGTGGATCTACTTTCAATTAACGAAAGTACGAGCCACCGAATGGCAAAAGCATGAGCTCACACAGCACCTAAAGCTGAGTTTAATGGAAACTGACAATGCTGAAAGCTTAATCATTGAAACTCACTTTAACAGACTATAGTTTACAAAAGAATAACAAAACAAACAAACAAAAAAAACTACAACAACACTACGCTACATTACTCAGGGGGCAACCAGGAGAAATGCAAAATGTTATAAAGTATTGTAGATGGCTTACTTGATAAACAAACTGATATGGAATATTGTGCCATAAGAAAAAATGCTGGATTAATAGGATTACAAAATGGAATAGTAAGAAGAGATGTCTTCAAATATGTAGAGTAATGAATTATGAATTGGTAGTATAACTGGAGGTGTGGACTTAGTACACCAAACTGGTCAAGAATAATATATAGCTCAGTTACCAATTAGATAAGACTGCCCAGAAACATGATAGCAAAATGTTGCAGTTGAAGATTAAAGAAAGTGCTTGGAAGAAAAGCAGCAGTCAAGGGAGGAATGGTAATGGGAGGGTGTAAAGTCAAAGTAGCAAATGATCACACTCCTCAGTTGTATACTAAGAGAAAAAAATGCCTTCAGCTGAATGGCACAGTATATATTTGGGAGCATTTACCCAGGTGGTGCATTGAAAATAATATGGAAGGGCACAGTATTCTGGGACAGAACAAAAGAGGAAGACATTCATATCTATAGAGATGTACTGCATATGAAAGCTGGGTGGTGGTCTGTGGAGAGGGATAGTAGGCCAACAAATGCAACTGGAGAGTGAGCATTAGATGTAGAGGAAGAAAAGTATATATACAAACGAAATCAAGATAAAAGAAGGATCAGAAATATTGAAGGATCCAAAGTCAACAATATTAAAGGAGAAGGGGAAACTAAGAGTGGCCCATCAAAGTAGATAGGAAAAAAGGTATACCAGAAAGGATAATAAAAGAATGCATGCAGCAAATTTTATAAAATGGGTGAAGATAAGTGAAATGGAGAGGGAAGAAAAAGATCCACCCTAAAAGACATGAGGGAAAACAGGTATGACTGAGAGGATGACTTAAATGATTAGAACAGAAATCGGGAGGAATGTTCCTATCCAGGACCAAAGTCATGAAGCAGTTGATATTGTAGGGAGGAAGTGAGTCACAGAAGGCCAGAAAGAATGAAGGAGACAGAGAATAGGAGCTAAAGACTGCTGGGTCAAGAGAGGACTGGAGTGGATATAAAATAAGGAAAGGAATAAAAGCAGTTAAGGTAATTATCTATTAAATGAAAATTACAGAAATAGAAAGGAAACTTGTGGAGTGATAGAAGACAGGCATTAGTGTAGTGAAGGACTCGAAAGGAGAGGCTGGAGGGGGTTGGGCCTTTTTCTGAAGATATTCTGCAAAAATACGGAGTAGGAGAGGGTGATTGGTTAATTCTCAACTGTTCCCTGCAAAGATTCATGTACAAATGCAGTTAGGGTTGGAAAGGGGTGAGGTAAGATGAAAGGCAAAGGGGAGTATAAAGAAAGAATCCATATGAAATGGGGGCATATTAAGAAGTTGGAAAAAGGCAGAGAAACATAGGATAGGAATATAAAATAGTTTGGGAGAAAGAACAGTCCAGGCAGTAGCTGAGAGGTTGAAGAAGGAATTGGTAAAAGAGTTTAGGAATTATCTTTGAGATGAAATGTTAGCCATGATGTGATTCTTGAATAAGGTGGGTTGAGCTGAAGATGGTTATGCTAGATTAGTGCACAGATGGTATAGAATCTTAGTAAAGGTACTAAAAGGGGGCTGATACAGATATCATGCTGATTGTAGTATACTATTGCAAATGCAGACCAATTGCATATTGAAAATATGAGGAAATTAAACATTTATGGGGAATGGCTAGGGGAAAAAGTGGAGTGAGACATTTCACTGGGAGATTCCAGATTCATGGCAATTCTGTCAGTTTGGAATTGAAACAACCAGTAGAAATTTTGGAATTAGAGATAGTGGTGGGGGACGTTAGGAGGAACCAGTAGAAATGTTGGAATTAGAGATAGTGGTGGGGGAAGTTAGGAGGAAAATAGAGCATGAAACAAAGTTAATATGGTGGTACACACAAAAGTGGGGAGTGAAGGCATGGATGGATGCATAAAGTACGATTAGAAAACTGGGAGTGAATGGAAAGACTGTGCAAGAACTGCAAGAAGAGATGGTGAGCTCAACAAAACATGACACAGAGAAGTGAAAATGGGGGAGGAAAGTGACAGTGATCATAAAGTGAGAGAATGGTTAAGGGGTAAGATATCCACAGAGGAAACAAAGGAAGATGCAATAAATCGAATATCAGTAGAAAGGAAAAACATTTTGAAAAGTGAGAGGGTTTGCTGCAGTAAGGAGTAGAGGGACTTGGAAAGGGTATAACTTAAGTTAAGAGTACTGGTAGGGAGGAAGACTGCCTTAATACATGATAAATAGTTATTAATATAATATGTCTAATGCCATGTATAAAGTTTATGAGCCCTGCTTGGGAATCTATGGTGTAATAACATGAAAGTATTTTAAATGTTCAAAAATGAGGAAAACAAAAAAGTAAAAGACAAAAAATTAATTTTCAGTAAAGATCAGGGAATCATCGCCTTCACTTTTAGGTAAACCAGTCACACTAATGATGTTACATCTGGCCCTTTTTCCTAAATCTTTCAGATTAACTGTGACATACCTCTCAGCTTCTGAACATTAAAAATCATAGCACTAGCCTATCAAAAAATACTTTTTTACTTTGCTGAATAGAAGCTCTTCAGATGCTAGCCCCCTAAGAGTTAGTATTAAGGAATTTTTGCATATGATTATTTTATTTATTTTAATTTGCGGCCTTGAACAGGTACATTGTTAAGAAGAAACTCAGAAGAAAATAAGTGAGTATAGGGAAAAATAAGGCAGAATCTGAGGGTAAAAATCATAGTACTCTGTCATAATCATTGCAGTTGAGAGGTATGGTGAGACATTGTGTAGAAGATTAAACTTTTGTGAGAGCTCAGGTGTGCTTATTTAGTGGGAAGGCCAGACTTCTACAACTGCTATAAAATAGCAAGCAATTACTATAGTAAATACTCCTGATTATTTAATATGCTTTTATTACTATAGTAAATACTCCTGATTATTTAATATGCTTTTATTACTATAGTAAATACTCCTGATTATTTAATATGCTTTTATGAGCTGCTCATGCACTGCAGTATCCCGTGTACAGTTGGTTAAGGACCCAAATACTTGTCACATTGCCTTGATGTGTATTGTAACTCAAGATGCCTTCTTCAGTGGTTTTGATATGACTTGATTCTCCAGAGTGGAGAAGACAAATGACTAAAGAAAAAGTGTGGTATTTGTATAACATTTAGCAAAGCACTTCTGAAATTTGAATTTAATAATTTAGTTGATTAGTTAATTTAATTAGTTGAGTGTTATGCTTATTTAGTGTATATAAGATTGTTGTCTTTACTATTTGTTATACTCTTGCAAGGTTTGATTGACCAAGGTGCTACGTGAGTAAAGATTTCTGATCAAACTACCCATTCAAAATGTATTTATTTAATGATTTATGTGATAGACAGTTTGATCTACCTGGCAAATATTCCAGAGGCAATGTACCATGCAATTTGTTGTAAATTACAGTAATACATTGACAGAAATGTAATTTGGTGTTTCCTGCTAGGGTTAACCTGCAGGTCAGAGCATCTGCACAGTGAGCAAGCTGGAGCAAGGCCCCAAAAACTGACCCCCCCCACCCCGAGCCATAAATGAGGCCTATGCCAGAGGACTGTATAATGGAGGATGAAAAGACCATCTATAGGCCTTTCTCTTTTATTAGAACTGTGTAAATATACTGCATGATCAAGCATTAATATCACCCAAGATAGCAGATAAGTCTGTGAAACTAAAATGTATAGTACATAACTCACCAGAAATTAAATCTCCATTGTACAGATCATAGACCAGATATATTAGCAGTTTAGTTATGTTAAAGGTAAAATATTTTTTCACTCCATTCCTTAGGGAGCTAACTGTAACATGGGCAGATAGATTATTTAAATGAACTTTTCCATGCTAAACATGGGATGGAAGGACATAAATCCAAATAAAATGCTTCCCTTGGAACCAAAGCTACAGTGACTGCAGTAATGCAGGACACTATTTTTTTCTTCTGAGCAAAATCAGTTGATGCTATTCAGTTCCGCTGCTTATGTTTCTGGTCATATCCTATATAAATCACGTGAAGGAAATAGAAAAAAAAAACAAAAAACACTTCATCTGTTTGTCCATGACTCAGCAAACAGCAGGACAGCATGTACAAACACACAACAGCCAGTGAAGATTAAGAAAAGACTTGTTAAACCTGCTTAAACAAGATGAAAATGGCAGCTCAGATTTCAGTGCAAGGTGGTGTGTCTGAGAAATTAATGCACAGTGAAACGACATCCATCAGGAATGGTTTCTGCCTAAAACAAAAGAGGATAGTGGCAATGGATGCAATTACATCTGACAATTAAAGCATTAATTAAATGTAAGATGGCAACAAAAGAATGTTAGAGGGATGCCAATGCACATAGACAAAGACAATGTCATTATAAAAAGACAATGCACTATTTTTATGTGCATAAAACTGCCAAGCTGTCATCTTGAATTCTATGTTCAGTTTTGGAGACGCTATCTAAGCAGTTGCCCAGAAAAGCCTTAGTCTGATTAAAAAATGGAAATTAAAACAGTTCAGAATTCAAAATGAAAGTCGTGCAATACAGATTATTGTAGCATGACATATGTTATCATAGTAGTGGGAACAAGACGGAGGCATTTGTGTGTCATGAAACACTAATGTGAAAGAAAGAAGATTCTTGGAAAGGAACTCCACAACACAAAGATAACATGGCTATGAATTTGATGCCAGATAACTTAGGGTATGAAAAGAAGCATTACTTTCACACAGGGTTGTTGATGCACTGAACAGCATTCTGTAGAAGATGGTGAAAACAGAAATTGTTGATCATTTCAAGACAGTATCGGACATTTCAAAGGTCATCTTAAACCCAAAAACATGAACAATGTTAACAGGTTCATAGATATTTACTAGGTTAATGACCATCAGGGCCTTTATAAACAACCTAGTCCAATTCTGTCCCCATGTAAATTGTCTATCAGGAGAGTATGTTAGTTTGGAGGTGGCTAACGGCTATGTGGAGAGGGGGACATATTAATATTTTACTGACTGTCTGCCTCTGTCCATTACAGACATGGCGGCCAAACCAGGAGTGAACTGATGATTTCTCATCCAGAGGTCAAGGTTTCATTTGAATAGGGTCAAGAATAAACTCTGCTTCACATGGATGGGGAGCTTATTCCATAGTGTGGGGAACCTTTGAGACACATATCGGTCTTACCAGAATGTTCTATTTATGTTGCAGGAAAAGTTTCATTTAAGTTTCTTATTCTCACTGTAAGTAACTGGGCAGACCAGCTCTAGCAACCAGTTTCTATTTGGTGCAACACCTAACATTGCTTTATCATGTCTAAGTATATTGCATTTATCAGTCTGAATTGTGTATGTAATAAACTACCTTTTCTCCTGAAATATAATCATGATAGGTAAGAACTTAGTATTACTAGGAAATTAAAATGAAATAAATGATAATCAGAACAAGTTCTCAACTTATTTTTTCACAAAATGTTAATGATGAAGTAGGACAAACGGCAAAAAAGGCAGTGGTTATTTATGAACTTGCTACTTATTGCAGTTAAGGCCATTTGTGCTACCAGAGTTTTTTTCTGTGCTTGCAAACACTAAAAACAGTTTACCTGTTGCTTGTGGAGCACTGTCCTCCAAGCCCAAAACAAAAAGAAAGTAAAGGGAAATCAAATTATGATTACCTAAAATTCACTACTAGATTTGGGCATTTTTGAACAAGAATCATTCATATAATTTCTTACCTAGCAGCATAGCTCTCAACTTTGCACAAGAATCAGTGTCAAAGTCAAAATAATGGGGGGGGGGGGGGGACAGGACGGCAAAGACACAAAATTAGAGACAGTTTTTATTATGTTCAAGAAACAGTCGGAACACAGAAAACAAATTTCTTATTAAACGAAATGTCTGAAACTGCAACATATTGATAAAAATATTCAAAATAATTACAAAAATATTTGAAACAATATCCAAATTACATAAAATGTACACAAAAGGGAAATCAAACATATTTTTTCGCCATGTGCTACTTTTTCATATTAACTAAAGCTATTCAATGTATCCAAAATATGCAAAGTGTATGCGGTATTATAGTGCAGTTATTTCACAAAGTACAGTCATTTCAAAGAATATTTCACAAAGTACAGTTATTTCAAAGCCTATTTCACAGAGTACAGTATTTCAAAGAGTTTATTGTGCATTTGAATATTATTGCAAGTACCTGGTGTGTGTGAATGTTCATACATATTTACAAGGGCAATTTTGCATTGTTTTTACTATAATCTGTGGGCATTGCAGAAGGTTTATGCAGTCCCGTACTGCTTGTGTTTGATAACAATTCTTCTACTTCTTTTGGCTTTTTCCAGGTAGGGGTCACCACAGTGGATCACTGTCTGCTCATGATTGGCAGTGGAGTTTTACAGTGTCGAGTTGCCAGCCTGGCACCCAACCTTCCACAGAAGGCACACATGCACACCTAGGGCCAATTTACTGTGTCCAATCCACCTACAGCATGCCTTTGGGATGAAACCGGAGCACCCAGAGGAAACCCATGTGACCACAGGGAGGACATACAGACTCCACACAGAAGGCACCCCAGCTGAGGATCGAACCAGTGAACCTCTTGCTGTGAGGTGGTAACGCTAACCACTACACCACCGTGGCCAACCCTTGTGTTTGATAAAATATTGCAGACAATTGGAGAGTGTTTGAGCAGAAATATGATATTTTCATGCAGGCTCCTTTTTCTGACAAAGACACATGTACAAAAGCATTTATTCTGCTTAATTTAGCTGGTTCAGAGGCCATTGAAAGAGAGTGTTCATTTGTGTATGCACTTGCTGTGTTTGCAGGGGAGGAGGAAGACTGCCATATAGTTGTACTGGCTGAAATAAGGGAACACCCAGTGTGCTTAAAACTTAAATTCAGAGAAATGTGTAACCCCCAAATGAATATTACAATGGAAAGACACTTATTGTACACAAGGGATCAAACACCTGGTGAAACATTTGCAACATATATAACTGACTTGAGAAACAAGGCTAAAATGTGCAGATTTTCTGATTTGAGAGATGAGTTGATAATGGACAGGCTTGTGTGTGGTATTAATAATGACACAGTGAGAAAGATTTGCTTTGAGACAGTGATTTGATGTTAAATAAAGCCACTGAGATTTGTTAGATATACGAGCTTACAGAAAAGCACGCAAGTATGCTTACAAATTAGAATAGCTGCAGAAGGCACAATGACAAAGGTCATGTTGATAGTATACAGCACCCAGGTAAAAGAAATAGGCCCAAGCACGTGGTAACTACTGCAGGTCCTGTAACAGTCTCCGGCAAACCCGAGTCTTTTCAGCGAATTCCAGAGCATGCTGAATGAAGCATAAGGGTGAGTCAGTAAAGTCAAAACATGTGCCCCCACCCAGGTTTATAGTCAACTGTTGCAATTGTGGTGGAAATCATGAACCCAAAAGAGAAAAGTGCTTAGCTTTTGGTCAGCAGTGTCATTCTTGCAATAAGTGGAATAATTTCAAAAGGTTTTGTAAATCAAATAAGGCACATTCTTTTATTAAAAGAGGGCATTCCAAGAGGCAAGTTGATCAGTTAGAAAGCTGTAACCCGACTTTTTATGTTGTTGGTAAAGAATGAGGTCATTTGTAATGTTTGGATTAATAAGAGTCCTGTAGATCTCAAAGAAGATACTGGCTCAAAGTGCAATGTTATGTCAGCAGAAACATTTGCTAGAGTAAGAGCTACAGAACAACTTGATTTGACAAAGTGTGTGAAGCTTGTTGCTTATGGTGGTGAACAGATTCAAACCAAAGGTTCAGTGGTGCTTTCATGTTACTCTGCTGGGAACAGCTATAACTTGCAGTTTTTCATTGTCAAGAGATGGGATCACTACAGAATACCAAAATTCCACAAAACCAAAATTCTGAATCCCGAGGACCAGAATCTCGAGATTGGGAAATATTGAAGGTAGTGAATGGGGATTGCCGTACAGTGCAGAATGGGAACTTTGCTGTTCTCTCCACTGTAGTGCAATCTCAGAGTTGGTATATTTAAGTTGCAGGGGGTGAGGTGCACAGGCCCCCATGTGTGGGGTGCAGGGGGGGGCTTGCCCCCCTGCATACATGTTAGAATAATTTGTTGTGTTTTATTTTTTTTTATGTTTTGAGATTCTGCAATCTCGAGATTCTGGTCCTCGGGATTCAGAGTGTCAGGATTGTGGAATTTCAGTATTCCATAGTAATCCCCAAGATCCCCACATGCAGTCATTATTATGCCTCAGAGGCAGTTTGAAAATGGGACTGCTTTCAATTAATAAAGAAGTCCACCATGTACGCCTGCATGACAATAGTTCAAATTTCACTCAAACTATTTTTCTGAGTATGCTAATACTTTTGTAGAAAAACTAGGCAAACTACCAGTTGTGTACTCCATGAAGTTCTTTACCATTCCAAGAGCTTACAAGCAAAGCTGTAATTTGGTCATGGTCAGAACAACACCAAAGAGTATTTTATGTCCTGAAACAGAAAATTGCTAACCCACCAAGTCTCAGCTACTATAATGTTCACAAACCAGTTACCCTTTCCTCTGATGCTTCTAAGTCTGGTCTAGGTGAAGTTGGTCTAGGTGAAGTGAAGTTCATTCGTCAAGAGGGTAGAACAGTAGCCTATGCATCGAGACTGAGAAAGAGCTCTTGGCAATTGTGTTTGCATGTCCGAAGTTCAATGATTATATTTATGGTTGACCTATCCAGATTGAAACTGACTACCGACCTTTTGTTACTAATTTGAGAAAGCCAATGCATATAGCTCCAACTAGACTGAAATACATGACGCTCAGATTGCAAAAGTACAATTTCAATCTTGTTTTCACAAAAGGCATCTTACTGATACTTTATCCAGATGACCCACAAAAAACACAGAACAGCATAACAATGAGCAACTTGATTTTGAGGTCATGGAAGTGAGAAATTTTTCTTCCATGTGTCTTGACAAGCTCAGAACTCGCACTGCTTCAAATCCAATTCTCCAGAAATTCAACCACTTGTTTACCAGTGGAAGTGCAATCTTATTTTCCATACAGAAGTGAGATTTTGTCAGACAATGGTATCATCATGAAAGGTCCTAAAGTGATTGCTCCAAGCTCCTTGCAACAAGAGTATATTAAGATCTTGCATTATGGCCACCCAGGAACTGATTCAACCAAAAGAAGGGCAAGAGGTGTAGTATTTTGGCCTTCTATGACAAGAGACATTGAGACAGTACTTTTGTCTTTTTCAGTATGTAATAGTACAAAGCCGCATCAACAGAAAGAACCACTTCTGTTAAGCAAGATTCCTGAACTACCTTGGTTGACAGTAGCCACAAATATTTTTCAGTGGAATGGTCAACATTACATGGTGTTATTCAAATTGGTTTGAGATTGACCTCCTTCCTAATCTAACTTCCAGTACTGTCATTACTAAGTTGAAGCAGCATTTTTCCATCTGTGGTAGTCTGCACAGAGTTATTTCTGACAATGGTGTACAGTTTACTAGTCAGCAGTTCAAGAGATTTGCAGAAGAGTGAGACTTTGTTCCTATTATGAGTAGTCCTGAATACCGTCAGTCCAACAGTTTGCCTGAATGTGCAAGTCAAAGTGCAAAACAGCTGTTAGAGTAATACAGATATGACAATACTGATGTTTTTCTAAACTTGTTGAATCTCAGAAACATTACTCATCATAAACATCTTGGCTCACCTGCCCAGAGACTTACCATACTACCAATCAGCAGTAATTTGTTAGTTCCAAGTATTAAGAACAACAAAGCAGTAAAAGCCCAACTGTTGAAGAAGCATTTGTCCAAGAAGTCTTACTGTGATAAAACCAGAAAAACACTCTGTTCTTCACAAAAAGGGGATATAGTGAGGATTCAGACTTCTAAAGGTTTTGATTGCATCGGATTTGTGAAGAGATTGTGTCAAGAGCTGAGATCGTACATTGTGGGATCACAAGGAATGGAATTCAGACAAAATCAGAACCCTTTGTTACCATTGTCTGAACCAATGTTACAGCATCTTGTCTGTGACAAACACTCTAGTTTTCAGAGTGACTTGTCCAATGTTCCTGTTCCACAGGGCATTCTGTCAGCAATCCCCTTTCCTGAGAAAATCACTGAGACTCCTTAAACAGAACATTCCCCAATGACTGTCCCTGTTGCAAAATCCAGTCCTAACTATTATGTCACAAGATCAGGTCGCATCTCAAAACCTACTTCCAGATGCACGGAAACCTGGACATGACTGTTGTTTTTCTTTAATAGTTTCTGTATAATTGCATACCTATTGAAATGTCATTGTTTATATAAGACAGTGCAGTTAAAGGGAGGATGTAGATCAGTGTGTGTGTGAAGAAGCTTTCCAGTGAATCAGCATATGCGTATAAGTACTGAGCATGTGCAAGCATGAGTGCTATTTTGAGTGAGCAGCCAGAGTGTGAGTATTCAAGTATGTAGTCAGTCAGTTAGATAGTTTAATGTTCCTGCCATCCAGCCTGACATATCTGTATACAATAAAGTACTTAAATGAACACCCAACATGCAACATCTTCTTAATGCACATAAGAAGAGTGACAGTAGAGTACTGTACCAGCTTGCAAGACAGGATGAAAGTGGTGAATCCTATAGTACGGGAACTCATGGAAAGAGTGCAAGATAGTCAACAGTGGGTTAGATGAAAGTGATGCAAAGAAATGTAATCATAGATCTCTAGCTCTCTCTCTCTCTCTCTGTCTCTCTCTATACATATACATATACATATACATATGCAGATCTAAGATCATTTTTCTTTAAATCACTTTCATCTAAACAAGAAAACAATATGAGGTGATTGCAAATTAAACAAATACATTACATTTCTGATTACCTAAAATAACCAAAAACATTGCTTTTATGTGGAGGGCTTTGCCACCATACCTCATTGCAACTGTGGAGAAACAGGATGACTCCTGAAATTATATTACAATTGAACTGTTGGAGTCTGACTGTAATATAATTTGACTACTGTAACCATCTATGAAATTTACCAAAAGTTCATGTCACTGCAGAGACAGTTTCACTTTACAATCCCAAAATACTGAAATATCGAAATTCAGTATCTCAAGACTATAAAGCCGATAGGACTAGAACAAACAGAAAAACATCTTATTTTATTGTATGGGATAATTTACAAAATTTGTTAAAAAAAATTTAATTTCAATAGCATGATATTTTAGTTTAATTAATTGATCTGATTGTAGTGGATGTCTTTGTAAATACTTTAGTTGTTTTGTTGAATATTATAATAATACCTATTTTTAATTACTTGTATAAAATTGTTATGATATTTCTCTTATATGTTAAAACAATAAACCTGATTTGAAAAAAAAAAAAGACTATAAAGCCGAACAGTGAAACACCCGAAACCCAAAAGTGCGAAATTCAAAATCACAATTGCCCACATACACATTCCATACACAAATGCACATACACCTTCCTCCATAGACTACAAACCAACAAAACACACACAAACATAACAAAACAAACATGCGTAGACCCTACATATATGCAGGGGGGCATGAACCATTACTTATATATATATACTAACTCCTAGGTTACACTAAAAACACAAAAAACACCACTACACATTCTACACTGCCCTTGCACAAAGACACATCACATATGTACAAATACCACCGCTCTCAACACTTACACACTCACAATCTTACCTACCTACCCTAACCCACACCTGAAAACTCCAAACACACTCACACAGACTAAAATCCCTACCCAAAACCCCCTAGTAAAACATCACTTACCTGAATCTCCAGCTACATCCACACACCACACCACACATCATGAACACAGGGAATCCCACGTCATATACGTGCCTCCACAACCACAGATTCCACATTTCCACATTCAGCATTTCCACATTCATCATTATGCACCTTCGCACAAGTGCAGTTTCGACACTTCGTCTCGAGCTACAGAATTTCAATATTTCAGTAGTTCCAGTAGCTCGAGATTCTGAAGTAAAACCACAGAGACACACACGTGTGTGTGTGTGTGTGTGTGTGTGCGTGCGTGTGTGTCTATATATATATATATATATATATATATATATATATATATATATATATATATACATACATACATATATATACATATATATATATATATATATATATATATATATATATATGGATTTACTTACCCTTTATTGAACATTACATTTATCGATGTGAATAATGTTGACACCAAATGATTGACGCTTTTCACATTAACATGATACAACAAATGTGGCAAGTATCAATCTTGGAGCAGGCAAACGTATTTAAGGAAAACACTGTTTTTTGCAGGGAGGCAAGCCCTCTTTACCTCCCCCACATCCACTACTAATTATATATTCTAACTCTGAGTTAGCACAATTCTTAGGTAAAGGGAAAATTCCTCAACCCCCAAGAGTTTTCCAATCTGCTACTTTTGTCAGCAGGTGTCAACCATCTGTTAAGTCAATACATTTGTGTGGACTAAACAGATGTCAACAAAAGTGCTGTTCAACAGAGAAGCAACTATCATATATACATTCACATACATAGAAACACACACATAAACATATACATATACACAGAGAGAGATGTAAATGATGACATATGTTAATATAGATGTTGCCATTAAAGTTCATAATGATTTGGAAAAAGAGAGCAAAACGAAGAGCAAGATAATTTTTTTAATTAATATTTACATTTCAGACATTGTCATATCTGAAGTTTGCAAATGTGTCAGTGATGTAAGCATTTGTCCATAGTGTTCATTTATGCCTTGTGTTTGTTGTAACTTATTACAGAATAAAGCTTTGTGTCAATTTTTTGCATTATAAAAAAAATGTTAAATGTACTGTTCTGCTGAAATACTTGTAATGCCAACCACTAGCAATGCTTTTACTGCATACCTAATTGGTATGTTGACTTTTTGACATAGACATAGAGAAAGAAATGCATTTGCAGACATAAATGCAGCTGCATGTGTAGATATATATGCAGCTGCATGTGAAGACATATTTGCAGCTATTCATGGCTGACAGTAAAGTCCAAAAGATCTGGAGGTAGACAGAAATATGAAAACATAGCTTTTTTTTTAATTTCAGGCATAGTTATATCTAAAGTCTGTGAATGTCTTGATAATATTAACATTTGTACATTGCATTAATTTGTACAATACTGAATGCATTTTGTCTGCTGTAACTTATTACATAATAAGGCAGTATGTCCATTTTTTGCATTATAAAAATAAGACATAAAAAGCCCTCTTCTGCTGAAACAATGGTAACAATAACAATTTGCTACTCATTAACTACAAACCTATTCTGTACAAAACTTATGAGAGGTAAGGCAGTGTTTGTCTGAGTGTGTGTGTATGTGTGTGTGCATGAGTGAGAATGTGTGTGTGTGTGTGTGTGTGTGTGTGTGTGTGTGTGTGTGTGTGTGTGTGTGTGTGTGTGTGTGTGTGTGTGTGTGTGTGTGTGTGTGTGTGTGTGTGTGTGTATAGGTATGTGTGTGTGTGTGTGTGTGTGTGTGTGTGTGTGTGTGTGTGTGTGTGTGTGTGTGTGTGTGTGTGTGTGTGTGTGTGTGTGTGTGTGTGTGTGTATATGTGTGTGTGTGTGTGTGTGTGTGTGTGTGTGTGTGTGTGTGTGTGTGTGTGTGTGTGTGTGTGTGTGTGCGTGTATATCTGTTAGTACATCTTATCTTTAGAACTATGATGTTATATTTATCTCATTTATGTACAAAGATAATGCAATAAAATACTCAGTTTAATTTCATTCTATATAGGCAAGAAGCAACATTTTTATAAGGAAGACTTCTTCAGCCCTGCGCTTCACGATTTGACCAGTAAAACCAGTTTTGTTTGCACCTGTCTTCTAGACTATTTTTGCTCTTTTTTTCTCACTCATTTAAAGCCTCTAAGGACGTTACATTTTAATTTAGTTTCGCACACACTTGCCAATAACATCTTGTATTATTGATCAGTTTTTACTTACAGAATTAACTCAGGAAAGAGCATTCTTTAATGATGTGCAGTCCAAGGTTTGCCAGCGTTAATAAGGATCAGTTTAATTATGGTGAGACATGATATAGTGCAACAACATTTCATTCTGCTCTTAGAGCTCCATGGATCATATAGGTGTCTTCATACGTCTTTGACATCAAGTGTTTGATCTAGTCAGTCTATCTAAGCAGTGGCCAATAAGAAAACTCACCCTGAAACAAATGTTTAACTTCCACTAGCAGACATTATCATTAGATAAAACAATAAAAAAGCCTCCCTATTTCTTTAAGACAAACTGCAACCTACCCACATCTTACAAGGTGCAGTCATCTGAATTAATTTGCGCCACTTGGCTGACTTCTTTAAAAAGAAACATGATGCTTAGCAATGCACATGTGCACCCAACATTGATTTGCTTCGTATAACTTAACCAAGTTTAGTACAAATGTCTTAAACATACTAAATGATTACAAACATTGTATTGAAATGAGAAGACTGCTTTTTTTCCACTTTCTCTTCCTATATATCTGTTGCACAAAGAAGTAATCTGACTGAATATGTGCTCCACAGCCTAATAATATTTCTACAGCAGTCACATTAGAAAGGCAAGCAAATCTTTTTATGATGATACAAGATTATAAGGGAATTTTATAGGAACACAGATTACATTTCTCACCATCACTTAACATTTGAATGAGTATGACAGTAGTTTTATCATTAGATGAACTAAGCTTGTCAATAGCCTTAGATTCCAAAGATAAGCATATTATGGGATTTGTCTCCATTCCATGTTTAGTATTAGTTTTGAACAAGAATGATTCACTTTACTCAGCAGCTAAAAGAGAAATCAAAAATCTAATCAATCTGATTAATGTCCTATTCAATCAACTTCCTATCTGGTAAGCTTTGAGGTGGGTGCAACAGAAATCTCTTTTTCTACCTCAGTAAATTGAGGTTGGTCTTACTGAAGCTGGATTTAATTTGCTACTGTTCTATCTGATAGTAGTGGCAAACAGTTTAAAACTTAGAATTAGATGACAGCTCTTCTGTACCTCTGATTTAGGGGCTTTCTCTCCACTCCCATACCCCATTTATAAGAATGCTACTGTACAAACTCAGGAAAAAATATGCCCTCTATTTAGAAATTGGATGCTTGGAAGTACAGAACTAACTCAAAAAATAAGCCACCCTGGTAGAATCACAAAATCAATTGGTTGTATAACAGGAGGAAGAAAATCAGAGGTGCAGCACCCAGCAGGATAAAAGCACTCTCATCAAACTAAACAAATAACTTAGAGGACAAAAAAGTCTACCAAAGCCAAATTTAAGGTAAGTTTGGCCTCCCAGTCCAAGGACAACCACAAAGCATTCTTTAGCTATGTCTGCAACCTCAAAGGCAATAGACAATTTTGTGCAGAGCTCATTGTAAATAGAGCCACCTATACTGAGCCAGAAGATATAGCAAACCTCCTGGCTGATAAATTCAGCTCCAGCTTTTCTCCTCTCTCCCCCTCAACCTTCCCTCAGGAAATATCATCAGATATAACTCCTTCTACTATCACTAAGGAACAGGTCCTTAATGCTCTCTCTAAGACCAAGAACACTGCATCAATGGGCCCAGACAACATCCCAGGATGCCTTCTAAATAGCATGAAACATGACCTATTAGGGCCTCTGGAATTACTATTTAACTGTTGCTTCCAAACAGCCTTCATGCCTCATGAATGGAGAAAGGCAACTATCATCCCTCTATACAAAGAGGGGCCATCTACAGAACTTGGAAACTATAGACCCATAAGTCTCACTAGTGTTATATGTAAAGCCATGGAAAATTTATCATGGAGATGATCAATAGAGATATAGTAAACCCCCGACAATGTACCCAACAGTTTGGTTTCGTCAAGTGCAGATCATGGCTACTCAACCTGGTGGACTTCTTTGAGAAGGTCACCAAAGCAATGGATGAGGACAAAATCGTTGACACTGTCTACCTTGACCTAGCCAAGGCATTTGGCACAATACCCAACTCAGGCATTGTTGATAAACTCAAGAAGTTAGGTACAAATTCATATGTCACCTAGTGAATAGCCAACTGTCTCACAGACAGAACCCATGAAGTTAGAACTGGGGAGTTCACATTTACAAAGAGGCCAGTCAGAAGTGGAGTCCCTCAGGGATCAGTCCTTGGACAGCTCCTTTTTGGCATTTACTTCTCTGATGTCAAGGCCAATGTCAGTGGTCTCTAGCTGAATACATTTGCAGATGACTGCAAATTAGAGGCTGTCATTGAATCTTTCACTGACACAAATGTTCTCCAGGAGGGGCTGACACAAACAAACAACTGGTGTTAGAGACATGGACTAAAACTAAATGCCAAGAAATGCAAAATAGTATCCATTGGGAAGTCATCCATCTCTGTTAACTATCATGTTGACAACAGACCCCTTAGAGATGACCCAGTACTCAGGGGCTTAGGGACACACATAGGCAGTAATCTAACCTTTGATCATCACATGTCTACAGTGGTGAGGAAATCATTCTATGTTGAGCAACTTATAAACTTAGGTATGGCATCTAAGTCCAAGGAAGTTATTGTTCCACTGTATTCAACATTCATCAGACCTATCATTGAGTACAGTGCACCCTTTGGTATGTACCTAACCAGGCATATCCAACAATTGGAATGTCTGCAGAGGTTCCTAACTAAAAGAATACAGGACATAAGTAAAATGTCCTATGCAGACCACCTAAAGGCCATATTCCTGCATTTTGTCTCCTACAGGCTTTTGAGGTGAGATCTATGCCTGGCATACAGGGTATTATCATAACCCACTCTGATGGACCTCCTGCATATCCACAAAACAAACAACACTAGAATTACCCATTCTAAAGACTTAAACCTTGCCTATGATATAAATAGGACCTGCTGGAGAGATAGGTATGTGTCCCAGAGACTACCATATCTAGGGAGTAGGCTTCCCATCCATGTGAAGTAAAGTTCCTCCCTTACCCAATTCAAGTGCAACTTGGACAATTGGATGGGAAACCGGAAATTCATCCCTGGTTTGGCATCTATGTTTCTAATGAAAACAGTTAACCTGTAATGGTTCTTCTTCCAGGCCCATGCTTACACTTATCAAGGGTATCAGAACTTGTCAGAGATTTGGGATGCATGTCTAGGCTTAAAAAGAACCTTGTGGTTGTTAGCCTAGTAAACACCTATGAACCTATGACCCTATGTAAGGGGCAGAGTCCCCATATGGGGGGGTGCAACCCCTCTGTAGAAACATTCAGACAAAATATATAATTTCTTACTTATACTGTTATTGTTAACCAGGGTTTGGTATAACTGTCCCTGATAGATTCTGCATGGTGCAGTTGGAGATGACTTGTCAAAACAGACACTCATGTACCTACTATGCATACTGCATGAATTGTGCTTCAGATATGTTTCATAATGCATTAACCATATGTTGACAAGGCATTGTGCTTCAGATGTTTCATAATGTCACTGCTCACACCCTCCCTAACAAAAATCCTCCCACCTAGCCTTTAGAGTAGCTATTATACTGCCTAACTTTAATTGTTATTCAACCTGCTTTCTTAAATTATTGTATAACTTGAGGACTACTGAAAAGTTGATTGCATTATCTTTAATTGTAATTCAACCTGCTTTCTTTTAATAAGTTGAGGACTACTGAAATGTTTCATTGTATCTGCTTTAATATTATCTGTCGATCTTCTGTTTCTCCAATTACTAAATGTCTTATTTCTACTGTAATTGCCTTATATGTATTGGAGCTTTTCTCCCCGGTCCTCTGCTGAAAAAGGGCTTTTGCTCAGTCGGACACTCCCGGTCAACAAATGCAAAATAAAATAAATAAATAAAATGCATTCATGGTATGTTGACACTATTGAAGTCTTTAGAAAAAAAATCTCTTCACAGATGGCACAAAGATCTGCAAAAAAAACTCAGTAAACTGGGTTATAAATGATATCAAAAGACAGGGCAATATTAGAGGAAGTGATGCATATGGGGCAACTTACATTTAACACAAAGATGAACAAAATGATACCTGCAAACATATAAATAAATAAACAATGGCATTTCTGCCTGCAAAAGGTTTACAAAAATGAAACATACATTTGGCATTCATATTACAGGTTAAATGTTTTAGGAAGATGCTATGGAAGAATGTGGAGTTCTAAGACAGATAGGCAGAGTTATTACCACTACAAATTGGAAAGTTCTTAAAACATGTTTATGTTTTTATGTATGCTATATTTCTGACTGGTTTCTCCATTTGTAGTCAAAACTTGTATCTTCAGCAGAGTTTAACTCACACTAGATCAGACAATTGTGTACATTTCTTCAAAAGTTCATTGATATGGAGTTAATCATATGTAATATAGTCAGATTTGGGGTCAGAGCCCCCAGAATACACCTTGATTATATGTGCCTTTTTTGGTATAAGGAACATGCCTAAGATTTCAGACAATTTCTCTCCATACTAGCTAACTGGGAGAGTCAATTAGTGTAAAAGATAGAAATTCCAGATCACCGACAGGGTAAAACTGTAATGGGAAATGCTTCATTAGCAGCTCATTGCTGTGTCTCTGAAATGAACACAATGCTGTCAGACCTGACAGGGCGAGTGCTCTTCTTAACAGCACATTCATCATGGTAGCAAAGCTATCTTACTACACAAACACACACACACATTCAAACACCCATACATATTCAAACACACACACACACACACACACACACACACACACACACACACACACACACACACACACACACACACACACACACTCATTCAGCATCATTTCATGCCCCAATAGACATGTACACATGCATCCACCCAACTATACCTTCTGATTCATCCTCCCCCCCCACAGCTTTACTGGACTTACTTGTACTTTAAGTATTCCCTTAAGAGCAAATAGGTGATTGCTGTCTTTTTGTAGTATTTTTTTTCTAAGAGTGTAAACTTTTATGCAACCAAACAACTCTGTGAATCATTAGGATAAGTAATTTGTGACCCACAAACATTTCCAGAACAAAGCATGCAGATAATTGTCACTAGTCACTCCCTTGGACTGCAGTGTTAGCATGTGGTTACAAGATGACTCTCTGTACTAAAGCCCCTATGAGGTGAAAATCTCACCGGTAGAGTGGGTTAAGAAGTAGGAAGGGTTAGTGCAATGAAACCTTCCTAGATAAGGCTTCTGTATCACACTAAGCCTTTCTGAATCCCACGGATGCTACTGCTGAAGAGTTGTTGGACTCTTTAGTTTTGACTAAACCTCTGACATTTATTCAGGAAGCACTCTTTATATATCAACAGTAAGAAATACTAGAAATAGTAGACAATTATTTTCACACTTCAGAGAAGCATATTTGAATAACAAAAAATATAAATGGATATGGTTAGGAAAAATATTGCATTTTATATGAAACATAGTATCTAATAACCTTTCCAATAGCACTCAACAAAGAGTCCAGGAAGGGAGGGAAAACTTGGGTGGGAAAATATTTGAAACCTGAGTTGTTCATTAAGCTGTTAGCAAATGAACCCCAGAAAGTTTATCATAAAGGAATAAGGTTTGCATGCCTGTTGAAAAAAAATATGCCTTGACATATAATACGATGTACAGATACTACACATTTTTTTTCTCATTTAGGTTATGTTACATGCATTATTCACACACACACCCCTATAAAATTCTGGCACAGATTACCTGCTCTACCAACTTTTCCCATACTATAGGGTAGATTCACTGCTGCCAGTCAGTCACTATAAGGCTCTGAAAAGGGTATCCAATTATACTGTGTAACAGTAATACTAATACAAATGATAGCAGCTGACCAAGACAGCTGGGCTTTCTGGAGTGGACTACATAGTGTCAACAAATAAATATAAGCAGTCCCAAAGGTTAAATACTTTCTTCAAGGACCAGCCACAATAAAATTTTTAAATATATTTAATAATGAATAATAAAAGCACATGAAATATCGAATATATATTCACATAAACCACAGAGTTGAAATCACAGAAAAGATTGAAAATAATATTAACAGACAGGCTCATATAAATTAAGGAAAAACAATAATAAACTAATCTTGCTATATATTCCTGACTGATCTAAAGAAATTACTGTTTCTTAGTAACTTACTTGGGCAAGGCAAGATGAAATATGTGAGCAGTCTTACTAGTTAGGTTCCCAAACAGAATACTCCTCTACTCAGAGATTACTGCTGTAAATATATTATCCAAGATGGCTTGCAGAATGACCTCATCTGGTCAACTGACTCTAAGTTCCCATAATACATCCTTTGAAGCTGAGACCGGAATTTAGCATAGATGGCTACAGTATACATCTAAATGTTTATGGCAGTGCCCAGGAGCTTCCCCTCTTTTACTGAGCTAAGGAACAAAAGCTGCTTCCAGACGTAATGTCTCTGGTCCTATTCAGCACTGTGGGTGCCACTTTAATGGTTTAACAGCCCATTTACATTTTCCTTATTTTTCTTAAAATAAGCCAAGTGCTTAACCTTTACTGTGCCATTGTCCTCTATTAATACATATACATTTAATTCAGTTACAATAATACATGTGCATTTCTTTTCATTACAACAGGGTGCACTGTTGATACATTTTAACACAAGCAAACCCCACAAATACCTTTTCAGCACAAGCATCTGCACAAATCAGTTTGATATACAAATGACATATAATTATTTACAAAATTCCAGCTAGCTGTGCTGGCATAAGTCATAAATCCATTGCCCTACTTCACCTGGTGTGGCTGACAGTACCTCATTACAGCTACTAGGAAAACTTAACACAGTATTGTATATTTTGATGTGATTATGAACACTGAAAATGTGCTATTAAGTGGCACAAGGCAAAATGATGATTTAGTGGCTGGAGTCCAAACCTGATAATATATATCTTAATATATGCCCAGTAGTGTCATTGTTAATAAATAAATTGTCTTTTGGCTTCTCCAGTTAGGAGTCACCACAGCAGATCACCGGTCTGCAGATTGATTGACAGTAGAGATTTTATTGTGTTGAGTTGACAGCCTGGCACTGAACCTTCACAGAAGGCACACACGCATGCACCTCTTGCTGGTCTTTAAAACTCATTTGAATTCTGGGAGGACATACAGACTCCTCACAGAAGGCACTCCAGCAGAGAATCAAACTGGAAAACCTTTTGCTGTGAAGCGATAATGCTAACCACTGCGCCACCACAGCCGACAGTAGTGTCATTCGTAATAGTAAGTAAAAAATATATATGATCTCCTATTGCTACCATGTATTACCAACAGTCTCCATCAATCATGCAAATATAAGATACAGTTAAGAATACAGCATTTTACAAATAAGCATTAAACATTGGTCATATAAATTCACCTAATAATTAGTTTATGAGAATGAAAGTATTTTTTTATAACTCCTTAAGTGATATAGAATCTGAAGATTTAATTATTTTCTCAATATGTAGGGGTATTATATAAAGTGTTTAGCAGCATGAAGGTGGCACTACATTTAAACAGAAAACAAAATATTCCCCCTGTATGCTTTGACTTGTTTGAGCTTTGTTTGCAAATAATGACGTCTGTCTGAGGTGTTGTTTGCTCATGCATTGTCTGTCTGTTTGCTACATATTCTAGTTATAAAAATAATTTTACTAACTTTTCTCCAATGTTGATTTGTATTAAAGAAAAAAGCAATTATTATTTAAATTGTTTGAAAATAGCAGTGTTTCACAGAGTAGGAGCAACAACAGAGTTAGAATGCATACGTAAGAGTTTTGAAGGCAAAGCACCCCATACGGGAGCAAAAGGTACACTTGACCCCTGACATATATGTTTATTTTTAAGTGCTACCCATCAGTACATGAATTACAGGTTCATTAAAAAGGAACAAATGTTTACAGCTTTTGTATTCCAATATAACTCTGTCAACAACAAATAATGTTTGACATATTGTTGGCAAATATAAATATCAGAACCACATGTTAAGAGATAAATAGAAATTTGGTAAGAGGTAAGAGATTCTGATATATCTCAGTTTCTGAAAGAGTGATGCTAGGAGGACTTACAGTGTAGAGCTGACTGTTGAAAAGGACATTATCATGAATGTGCACTAAATCCAACTTGATATTTCTTATTTGGGAAGGGCTTTGACCTCTCCCTGTCACTATAAGGGCAATACTTCCTGTTTTGAGATGGCTGCCTCTTGAAGAAAGGGATGCTGACTTAGGCTATAAGTGGCTCATAGTCTAGTGGGACCAGAGTCATCATCGCTTCCAGTAAACCCCCTTTGAACGCCTTTGTCTGTGATATCCATAATGTACCAAGTCAGATAATCCCCATGACTAATACAAAGTGGTACAAATTTCTTAATATCATCATCCCCTAAATTATGCAGATTAGTCAGTGTCTGAGATGGTGTACATGGCCCAGAGCCTATGAATAAGAGACTGCTGTTAGAAGTCAGGGAGTGCAGCTGCATATTTGTGACTCTCCTTCAATTTTTGTCATGTTCCATGCAAGGCTTCACCCAGTTCATTTTGTTGGTTTATTATTCCCACTATATTGATTTGCAGCCATACTAATAGAACCCATGGTATACCTAATAAAGAAATTCATATACTTCTAAGTTGACCTTATTTTGACAAAATTAAGGTCCCCTGCAGAGCTGATTGGAGCTACGCTGCACATATATCATTTTACACACATTCAGTGTAGGCTAGAATCCTCTCCACATTTAGAAAGCATGTTTCTGAAATGGGAAAAAAACAAAGATATAGGTCTCAGACTACTAGAGCACAGATATCTGTGTGCATTTATGCAGAGAGCAGGAAGAGATTACATACAACATCACCCCTCACCCCCAGAAAATGTTGCAAGGCTAACTGTAATGGTTTGATTAGTAACAAGAACTAAATGGAGAAAAAAAGCACTCCTAGATTGTACTCTACATGCTTAGAGAAGCATTACCAAAACATTGTCTAATTACGTATCATGCAATATAACTTTCATTCAGCAATCTCTCCCACCTAATAGAAAGCAACCCAATCAAAATGTCTGTTCACTACTGCAGAAAGGAAATTTCCACCCTGCAATATTGTATATCTTTGTAATATCAAGCAGAAGCACTGGAATTGGAAAGGCAATAACCTTGGCTTTTACAGCTGTGACCAGTGAAACCAACAGTCATGCATGGACTACCTAACGTTTTTGAAATCTATTTTGGCTGAAGAGATATGCTGAAAGATAACAAGGGTCACACCGTCAGCCAGACTGAGCCAGCCAATCAGTCTTCAGGCCCATCTCCCTCATATCTTAAAAAGTTTTTATTTACATAGAAAAATATATTACTAAATAATATTATCCTGGTCTAGCTGAATGTTATCTGCATCTCATACCACAGATATGGTACCCTTGGCTTAGCTTGTCCTTACTCTGAAGGACAACAGTTTTACTGTTTGATTCACAAACATCCAGTTATGATTCCCTTGCCAGATTGCAGATATGTAGTGGTGGAATTTCAGGTTTGTACTTAAGTTGGATTGATGCTAATTCTTGTAAGATAATCATCTTCAAATTTCCCTGACTTAACCAACATTTACACTGGAGTTCCTTTATTTTGCCATATAAAGCTTCCAGGCCCCTAACTCGAGCTGTCCTGCTTTGGACAAGAATAATACTTGCTCCCACAACCAACATTTCATTGTCTCCTGTACATGTCATGTAGGATGCCTTTTCTTCTATTCCACTTGATAAAATGCTTCTCCCTACCAGCAACACTTTCGGAGTTCATTAGCAATGAGTCTTGATGTGAGCATGCATATTCATAAGGTCTTACTAAGCTATTAATTTTCATTACTATCATTTCCTGGACAGACAGATTTTACTCCCCTGTATAACTACCCAGATCTAGGTTTTAATATTCAGATAATAGCAACATGAAGTCCAGTCCACCTTCCCATATATCTATGTGGAGAAAAAAGTATACATGCTCTCATTTCTCATGATGCAGTGCATGCCAAATATCTATTCAGCTCACGTCTGCAACCAACCCCTCAGATTATAAGCTGATTTCTTGTGGTGGTTTACTAATGTTTGTGACATATTTAATCTTAGCCACCGAGTTATGCAAAATTCTCCACTGTGTATAATATAAGTAATGCCAAAGTGGCTGGTATGTATTTTTGGAACCAGTTTCTTTCCTTAACTAAGTCTCACAGGACTTGGGTTCTAAGTAGGCAACCACTGTTACAACCCCATTAAGAGAATGAAACTTTGCCACTACTCATCTGACATCCCCATCTACCCCACTTCTGGTGGGTATGTCCCATCCAAGGCCTTGTACAACAGCAAGCCGTACACTCCTTTTTCTTTTTTCTCAAAGCTTAACTGTCATCATTTGTTAACATATACTTTTTACTTTACCCATTTTATATCCTTGGCTCTTAATTTTGTATCCTGCAGCAGGTATAGTTCCACCATCTTTAAAGGTTCAGCAGGTCCATAGCTGTATCAGCAGGTTCATAGGTGTATCAGCAGGTCCATAGATGTGTCAGCAGGTTCATTGGTGTATCAGCACATCCACAGTTGTATCAGCAGGTCCATACATGTATCAGCATGTTCATAGGTGTATCAGCAGGTCCGTATGTGTATCAGCATGTTCATAGGTGTATCAGCAGGTTCATAGGTATATCAGCAGGTCCATAGATATATCAGCAGGTTCATAGGTATTTCAGCAGGTCCATAGCTGTATCAGCAGGTTCATAGGTGTATCAGCAGGTCCATAGATGTATCAACTGGTTCATAGGTGTATCAGCAGATCCATAGTTGTATCAGCAGGTTCATAGGTGTATCAGCAGGTCAATACTTGTATCAGCATGTTCATAGGTGCATCAGCAGATACGTATGTGTATCAGCATGTTCATAGGTGTATCAGCAGGTCCATGGGTATATCAGTTAGTTCATAGGTATATCAGCAGGTCCATAGGTGTATCAGCAGGTTTATAGGTGTATACAACACAACTGATGCAGAAGACCATTAAGAGGTTAGCCAGTGCAGTTTGTTTATTTTCCCTTGTCCATAAGAGGCTGAGGGGCTAGACCCATGGTTAATTTATGGCTACCCATGTATATCTTTCAGTTTAGTTTAAAGATAATGAGAGAGCTGTTTTGCTTGATGTGGGTGAAAACATATAACAGAGTTAATGTATTCATTGGGTCAGCTATCTATCTCACTGACTGAAAAAGTGTAGGATTAGGTCCCCAGAGCAAGTAGTTTTGGTTTTCAGGTAGGCAGTAGAGTTATAAGCAGTCTTGTAGGCCAGGCAGAGATAACTACATAGAAGCCTATAACAGAACAGAGTGGCAAAGATTTTAGATGCTCTGCTTAGGTTGGAGAACTTATACTCATAATTTTTTAGAGTTGAAAAAAATGTGTTTTTTAATATATACTCCATATGCGTGGCTAGATAAATTCCAAAGGTAGCACTGTATTCTAATATGGGCCAGATAAGTGAGACATAAAGCTAGACAACAACTTCATTGGACCCAGACGATTTGCCTTTGTAATTTGTTGGGCTATATAGAAGGATTTCATAATGATAGTTTATATGTAGTAGTTGAATGACAGCTCATTGTTCATGAATGTGGTCAGAGTGCGAGTCACAGTTTCTGTTTTGGTGGAGAGTGTTATCCTTTAAAGCTCTGATCTTTTACTTACTTTTATTTACATGTTGTTAACTGAGTTAGTCTCACTAGGCTAATGACTAGGGGAGATCTGAGGTAATACTCATACTGATAAGAGGAAAATTAGCCAGGGCTCTGGAGAAAATCCTATACTCTACCACCAACTCAGGCAGATAAGGTCTAGATTTATCATCTCATCCAAAGGATGTTGCACACCACACTAACCCTACACTGTCTTCACCATTCTACACTTTTGTTCCTGTTTTTTCTCTTCTCTCCTTAATCACATGATATATAAAACTATTGAATCTGATGTGAGGCAGGCCTTCTTCCACTCTCATTCTCCTTTCTCCCTTTCTACTGTTACTCATACTTCATACTCAGAATGCTTCCTGTATACTTTACTTTACATCTCTTTTTCCCTCCTCTCCAGCTCTACTCTCTTGCTGTCTTTTCTTTTCCTAATTTTTATCAATCTACTTTCTCTCTTTTCTCGTTCCCTCATACTCTGGCTCATCTACACCTCCTCCATACCTTTCCTCTACACAATGTAGCTACTACCTTAGAATGCCTCTCTGCTACTCCTGTTTATGAATAGCATTACAGCTACTACACCTTTTATGCTCTTATACTGCTACACAACTGTACAACCACTATACTTTTAATACCCTTATATTACTACACAACTGTACAAGCATTATACTTTTAATACTCTTATATTGCTACACAACTGTACAAGCATTATACTTTTAATACTCTTATAATGCTACACAACTGTACAACCAGTATATTTTAATACTATTATACTGCTTCACAACTTTACAGGTATTATACTTTTAATACTCTTATAATGCTACACAACTGTACAACCACTATATTTTAATACTATTATACCGCTACACAACTATACAAGAATTATACTTTTAATACTTTTAAAATACTACACAACTGTACAACCACTATACCTTTTATGCTGTTATACTGTGGCACAGTTGTGCAGCCACTATACTTTTAATACTCATATACTGCTACACAACTGTGCAACCACTATACTTTTAATACCCTTATACTGCTACACAACTGTACAAGCATTATACTTTTAATACTCTTATAATGCTATACAACTGTAGAAGCATTATACTTTTAATACTCGTAAAATGCTATACAACTGTACAACCACTATACGTTATATACTCTTGTACTGCTACACAACTGTACAGCCACTATACCTTTTACACTTGTATACTGCTGCACAATTGTATATGAATATGCTTGATTTTTAAAACTGCTCCGCTGTGAATCTGTTTTGCATATGTAATTGTAAGTTATCACTGTAGCTGTAAATCTATAGGATTGTTTCATACTTTTGCTGCTATTTTTAAGCTTACTCTGCATTATTCTATCTTTCTTTTATGTACTTTGCCTCTTTCATATTGATGTATTAACCTTTTCTCCCTCGTCCTATACTGAAAAGAGGTTTACTTTTGCCAACCCAGTCAGACTATCTTGGTAAAAAAAATGTAAAAAAGGTAAAGAAATAAAATAAATGAATGTAGTAGGTGAGGGGTATTGTTGTATCCCAAATAGTATGACAATACTTTTTTCATTAAGCTTTAGTCCCTGGTCTTGCACAATAAATTTGTATTGGTAAGGTCCTCATGCAGGATATTGATGTCATATGGAGAGTTGATGATAGCCCCAAATTTGCACTCTCCGCAGACTTGATGAGCCAGTAACCCTTGATGTCACCTTTGATATTAGTGACATATATTTTAAAGTGGTGTAGCCCCAGAATGGAGCCCCCGGAGGTCACCAGTGATGACAACCCTTTTTGAGGAAAGTATGCCACTAGCCCCAATTAACAGTGCTCTGTCTGTTAACTACTCTGCCATCCAATTAATTATGCAAGATTTTATATTTCATTAGGTTTATCAATAATGCCATAGTGTGGGTTAGTATTGAAGACCTTGAATAACACTAGGTTGATAGTTTGTACTTATTGTCCTTCATCCATTTCCTATGTTTTTCAGAAAAAACATTAAGTGGGCAGAATCTGCCATTCACAAAACAATGTTAGTTTGGGTCAAGTGAAATGTATGCTTATATATTCCATTACCTTACAAGTAAGGTTGGTAAAGCTAATTGTTCCATGGTCCCCATGTCCAATGCTTAGGTTGTTCTTGTGTAGCAGAAACGAGTGGAGATTGTGATGTGGAATCAGTTTACAAGCAAGTCTAAAAAGGAGTGCTTCATACTAAGAAGGAAATGGGCTGCAATATTATCTGAAAGCGCAGAGGCATACCTCTCACATGTCCTGATTTTCACAGAATGTCCAGATTTTGGCCTCATACTTTTGCCCTGGGATTCATTAAGCTTTATATTCCATGCAGGAACAGTAGCTGCTCCTGCATGGAATATGGGCATCCTGCGATTCAGCAAACAGTTGATCTGACATGCATGAGCTTGGCAGCACTATACCTGCATGCACACCACTTAATAACTAATTACCTCATTTGCTGGTGAAAACCATCCAAATGAGGTAAACTAGTAATTCAGCAAGCAGGCAGGTGTCCGTGCAGGAATAATGTAAGAAGCAGAAGCAAATTACAAAACGGAGGCATGACAGCTCAAAATAAAGTGTATTACAACTGTTAGGCATGCCAATGGCCAAATATATGGCCATTGGCATGATAAATAGTTTAAATATTATAAAATAAAACTTTTTTTTGGACAATCTCGGCCGTTTAAGCATAAGGCAACAACTTGTAAATAGGATCGTGCTGAAAACAAACAAAAAAAATGTGAAAAAGCAATTTTCAGGAAAATCTGCATTTTTCCATTATAGTTGATGGCATGAAGAATAAAAACAATACCAGAGAATAGCGGTTGCTAAGGGGAATGGCCCAGTGTAAGTGTGGTAACTATGGATTAAGGCAGTGATGTATGCAAATGAGGGGATTTATACTGAATCACAAAATTCTTCTAAGTGTCAAAATGCAACTAACCATGTAGGTGCACCAACACGACTGTGTATACAGGAGACCTGACATGAGAAGGGGGTGTGTCATGCTTGCTGTAAGCACATTAGAGCTCGGTGGCCTGTGTTTGCCCTTAGCTAAGCACAGCTAAGGAAGGGGATGTGTCTGAGGCTGTATTGATTTATTCCATGAAATGAATAGTGTGTTCACATCCAGAAGAGGACCAGTTCTGCTTAAAATTGTTTACTTTAGCTAAAAGGGTGTGCACAGCATGCACCAGGCCTAAAAAAAAAAAAACAGCAGAAGGAAGGCAGTCAAGGAGACTACCATAGCTGGCAGGTGGAATGGATCAGAATTAACCAATTACACAAGCAGCAGCCCAGCATACTACTATTAATTATGCAAACACCTTTCAGTCTGGGTTTTCTCACAAACTCTACACCACTGGTGTACACATTCGGGGGAATTTTAAACTGACGAAGCTAACAAAACATGTTAGGAGCTGCTGTTGCTTTGATCTATCAGTATGTGCTAGAGACTGAGGGTGGTGAGGAGAATAATGCTGACAACCAGCTCAGACCGAGGAGGAGGAGAAGAGTGTTCAGACCCAGGGTAACCTACAAGGGGCTACATAATCTGGAGATAGTAGAGTGCTACAGGGTGGACAGGGACATACTTCAGCAAATTGTTGAGCTGTGCTGGCCTTGCCTCAGACCCAGAACCAACAGAGGGGAACCCATCCCAGTGGATACCAAGGTATGTGTAGCCTTAAGAATACTAGCTACAGGTACTTTCCAAAGACCAACTGGGGATATCAAGGGGGTCTCACAGGCATCTGCATCCAGGACACTCCACCAGTTCCTGGATGCCATGTGCCCACATCCCTCTGAGCACATTTACTTCCCCAGCACCCGTGAGGAGAGGACCAGCAATTTACGTCTCTTCCACCATGTAGTAGAATACCCGGAGGTACTTGGTGCCATAGACTGCACGCACATCCACATCAAAGCACCACCCAGTGACCAGGGTAGAGTCTACCTAAATCGCAAGGGGTTCCACTCCATCAACTGCCAGGTCATGTGCTTTGCCCAGAGCATTATCATGAATGAGTATGCTGGCAGCTCTGGAAGCTATCATGACTCCCACATCTGGCATCTGTCACAGCTGTACCAGGCATTTGCCACTGGGGACATCCCATATGGCCATCTGGTGGGGGATGTTGGCTATGCACTGGAGCCTTGGCTGATGACACCCATCAGAAATGCACACACACACACACACACACACACACACAAGAACGCCTTAATGAGGCACACGCACAAACCCGAATCATTCTAGAGCTTGTGTTTGGGATGCTCATGTCATCGTTCTGCTGCCTTGACATATCTGGTGGAGCCTTGTAGTACTCCCCAGCCACATGTGCACACATGTTCATAATATATGCCATACTACACAATATGATCCTGCTAGAACAGCTGCAGCAGGAACAAAATGGGAAAGGGCCACACAGCCCCCACCATTGTTAAGGTTTCCACAGGCACAGAGGGACTCGGAGGAGGAATATCCTGAGCCTGCCCCTGTAGACAGATGGAGGCATGTCCAGTATGCCCTGTCCTTGACAAAGCGGCAACACATAGTGCATGCACTGACACAGTAGGGCCCAAGGGACTGATATCTCTCTCTCTGACTTGCACACACAGTAAAATGGATGCCAAACATCACACCACCTGTACCTTACCATGTATAGGCAGTGTACTGCGTGCATAAGAAATAGCCCTCAAGCACCACCCTCACAACTGCCTCAGGCACAAGGTAAGTCATTTTCCTTTAAGTTAAATCATTTGGGTCAATTCAAAACCAGTACACTTCCCTTTCCCCTACTTTAGCAGTCCTGCAGAAATCAGGCACCTTAGAAGTCCCTTTCATCAGGCTTCAGCCCTATAATCTCTGTAGCGGATGCGATAATTGGATAGATAGGAGTTCTAATCTCAGTCCTGGCAAATGTAAAAGTGTGTGTGTGTTTATAAGTTAAAGGTTTTGGGTCCATTCAAACCCAGTACACTTCCCGTCTCTCTACTTTAGCAGCCCTGCAGATATCAGTCACCATAGAAGTCCCTTTTGTCTGACCTCAAACCTCAGCCCTCTAAGCTCTGCAGTGCATGCAATAGCTACATAATGCTATAGTACAAATAACTACTTAGGTAGGAGTTCTAATCTCACTGCTGACAAATGTAAAAGTGTGCATGTATTTATGAGTTAAAGATTTTGGGTCCATCCAAACCCAGTACATGTCCCCTTTCCCTGCTTTAGCAATCCTGCAGATATCAGTCACCTTAGAAGTCCCTTTCATGAGGCCTCAGCCCCATAAGCTCTGTGGCACGTGTGATAACTGTGTAACACTATAGTGCAAATAACTAAGTAGGAGTTCTAATCTCAGTTCTGGCAAATGTAAAAGTATGTGTGTGTGTGTGTGTGTGTGTGTGTGTGTGTGTGTGTGTGTGTGTGTGTGTGTGTGTGTGTGTGTGTGTGTTTATATGTTAAAGATTTTGGGTCCATTCAAACCCAGTACACTTCCCCTTTCCCTACTTTAGCAGTCCTGCAGATATCAGTCACATTAGAAGTCCCTTTTGGCAGACCTCAACCCCATAGCCTCTGTGAAGCATGCGATAACTGCATATAGTACAAACAACTAGTTAGGTAGGTGTTCTAATTCCAGTTCTGGCAAGTGTGTATGTGTAAGTGTGTATATGTGTAGTTTCAAGTATGTTGTGGCTTTTCTCACCCAGTACATCACCCATTGCCATACTTTACAAGGGCTGGTGATGTTCCTCACCTTAGAAGTACCTTTGGACAATCTTTACCCTATAAGCTCCTTGGCATGTGCAATAAATATGTAGCACTGTAATAGCAATAAACATATAGGTAAGGGTTCTAATCTCAGTCTAGATAAGTGTATATGTATGAACAGTATCCTCTGTGTGGCAGGGTTGTTGTGTTTGTGTGAGAAACCTATCCATTGGAGGGTGAGTTTTGCTACTTTTTGCTGTTGCCCACCCAGTATATGTCCCAGTGTCCACATTATAAGGCTCACAGTTGTCATCCAATGTAGAGGGACATGTAGAGACTTTGCAGCCCTATAAGCATTGTGCCATGTGCAATATCTATGTGACAGCATGGGATAGATAACAAGATAAGCAGCCCATCTAATCCTTGGCTATCACTCCCAACACAGGAATCATACACAAACACACTCAGGTAATGGAACTGAGAACACAGGTTGACAGTGAGCTCGATGGTGACCCCCACATTGGCACTGTCTTCAGAAAGTCCTTCCATGTTTCACATCTCCTGACTCAGGGTGTTGAATCCAGGAAGTAAAAGGACAGTGTTTCCCTGTACACTCCCTTCAGTTGGCCAGTCAATGTGTACTATGGTCCATTTGCCATGTATCCCACTGGACATGAGCAACAACAGGAGAGGCAGCAAATGCATCTCACAAAGAGGATCTTAGGTACTACAAACTTGCCCCATATGGACAGACTCCAACAACTGCAATAAATCTTTGTCTCATATTGGCTACTTAGGTCTGATCTCTGCTTGACATACACAGCCATGTCTGACTCAACCCTGTCAGGAATGCTACAGCCAAGGAAACCAATCTCTCTACACACCATGCCCCAGATACCTCAACCTCCTCACAATAAACAGGAAATGCTGGAGGGACATGTTCACAACCCAGAGACTGGCCACGCTATGGAATAGATGCCACATACATGTCAAGCCGAGCACATCACTGGCCTTCTTCAAGAGAAATCAAGAGGAGTGGATGAGGAATAGAATACCCACCCTGGGGATCACTGCAGTGACTATTCTCAGTAGACACACTGGGGAGTATCATCAGGTGGCATGATGCCAGTGTATTCCCATGGGCTAGCCTTGTAAAGCCTCCATGGCCATTTGCCACGTATACACCTTTGACTCTTTGAACCTATGGATCTCAGTACTGTCAAATGTGTCTGTGTGCATTAGTGTGTAGTAAAGTGTTTGTAAGTGTGTAAACATGTGGGTGAAAGTAGTTGGTTGCCTGTCTCACCCAGTACAACCACCATTGCCATACCTTACAAGCACTGTAGATGTTATTCACTATATAGGTACCTTGGGACACGCCACAACCTATAAGCTCTGTGGTGTGTGCAGTAACTGCATAACATTAAAATACCAATAACCACATAGCTATGGATTCTAATATGAGTCCTGGCAAATGAGTGTGTGTGTGTGTGTGTGTGTGTGTGTGTGTGTGTGTGTGTGTGTGTGTGTGTGTGTGTGTGTGTGTGTTTGTGTGTAACTGTGTAAATCTGTAGGTTACAGTATTTTATAGCCTCTCTCATACCCATTGTCATAATTTGTAAGGCCTGGTCATGTCCCTTGCCTTAGAAGTACCTTCGGACAAGTGTCACCCTAGAACCTCCATGGCACATGCGATAAATGTGTAACAATGTAGTAAAAATAAATAGATAGGTAGGGTTCTATTCTCAGTCCTGGCAAACGTGTGAGAGAAGAGTATTGTGTGTGTTTGTGTGTGAACGACATCCATTGGATGGGCATGGACCATATTTTATGCCATGGTACACACAGTACACATTCCTAGGTCTAAGGTATGAGGTCCACTGTTCACATCAACCATAGTGGTATTTGCAGATGCTCTTCAGCCCTATAAGTCCTGTGAAACAGTATGGACTAGTATGGTCTGAATAACAAGATAGGTTGTTCTGCTAATGTCAGTACTGACAAGTGTGTATGCATGTGTGTGTGTGTGTGTG